>NC_062520.1:21561426-21873926 GCF_022655615.1 Tachysurus fulvidraco | reverse complement strand
AGGGGCTGTCCAAGACATTTGTTAATAATAGTTTAATGTGTTAATATATTACTAAATTACTATTCTTTAATAATAATAATAATAATAATAATAATAATAATAATAATAATAATAATAATAATAGCTTAAAGACTATCAAATTTTAGTCATTTATTAGTCAAGTATTACATTTACTTTAATGGCATTTGGCTAACGCTTTTATTCAGACTGCTTTTAAGTCTCTATCAATGTATACATGATACTGGATTACTAGGTTATGCACCAAGAAAACCATCAGTCTAAAAGCTCTGTTGGCAAGGTCATATGGCAAAAAAAAAAAAAAAGGCGCATAGACATTGCAATTCCTTTTTTAAATTTCAGTTTTAATTGCTAGATTTTGGACATCAGAAGGTTTCAGGTAGGTTTTAGACAAGTTAATTCCACACAACTATATTGTTTTCATGTACAGCATACATTATTTCTATATACATGGAGTTTCTGTTAATGACTGTTATGCAAAATAATGTAAATTGAAATGTATGCTAATGTGTCCTAATCATAAGAGTTGGGTGTTGAGGTAAGAAGAAACACATCACTTGAAGCGAGATGAGTGGACTGTTGTATAAACATTGTTGGAGGCATGTTGGACTGTTGGATGCATACAAACCTCCTTCACAAGAATAAAACACAAGTGAGAGAAAGAGCTGGTAGAAACGTTCAATATCTGCATTTATTGGTCATCTGTTCAAACACGTGAGGTTGAGTCACAGGTCCATTTCAGATGACATCCTATTTATTCACTGTGAATTCCTTTATCATTCTGCCATTCGTCCTGATATTATATATGTTTGTGTATTATACTGTATATGTTTGTGTAAGAAAGTTTCACAAAATTACAGGTGCTTCCACCAACCTCCAGTAGGTGGTAGTGTTTCCCGTCTTTGATTCCCCATAGCAGGGGTTGCTATGGCTGAACAACTAAAAATGGCCGGCAGCTGGATATGGAGATGTATGGAGATTAACTGAATTGTCATTGAGACAGCTGTATTAGTTCAGGATTCGCTGCAGCATGCATGGTACACATATATTTCAGAGTCTGCAGCTTTGTGTTACACACAACGGTGATTTACGTATCGAGGCACTGTTTCCTTGAAATGCCTTCCGAGCATACAAGAAGTACATGATGTGTCCTGCAGTAATGAACAACACAGAGATGATGACAAGAATACCAAAATGTTGTGGCTGCGGTGCAGACATCACCATGAGGAAGTGTAGCAAATCCATCATGTAGTTCATTGAGCTCTGGACTCCATTTACAATGCCACGCTCAGACTCACAGATGTTTTCCTGCAGTAGCTGAGTTACTGTCAGGTCAAATGACCACAGACCTATAAAGAGAAGAGCAAGAGATGAACATATGAACATTGTCATAGACCACATGCCAGACCAATGCAATGCAATGGCCAAGATTACCGTTTATGTTTATATTAAATTTAATAAAGAGAAATTATTTAAATTCTCGCTATCTGGTCTCACTGCAGGAGGATGGGTTGCCTTTTAAGTCTGGTTCCTCTTGTCATCTCAGGAAGTTTTTTCTTGCCATCACCAAGTTTAGCTTGCTCATTAGAGATAATTTTATGTTTACATTTTTGAACATTTCCATTGTTAAATACAGGATATTAATTAAAAAAAATATTGAATTTAGATCTGGGCACTGAATGGGCCATTTCAAAATGTTGATTTTCTTCTTCTGAATCTTTCTTGGCTTGTATCTGAGCTTTGGTTCTTTATGGTGCTGAAAGGTTACATTTATCCTCTTATTTAATTGTTTAGCACAGGCTTGCATATTTTGCACCAAATTAGATAGGTATTTGGAGCTATCCATAATTCTCTTTATCTTGAGTAGGGCTCTAGTCCCCACTAAAGCTGATACAGCCAATACCATGATGCCTTCTTTTTGTTGGGTTTTTTTTTTTTTGCCTATTTGTTTATTTTTTTACCAATAATATATATTAGAATTATGCCCCAAAAGTTCCAGCTTCCAGTCTCATCAGACTATACCAAATTTTGCCACACAGTCTGGCAAGATTTAGATGCAATTCTGTCTATTCGCCCTATCCCATAGTGTGAAGAATACGAAAGATTGTTCTCATGTGCAGGAAGTGACCAGTTTTTTTCCACATCTCTTTTAATGTTGCTGAATTTCTCATTTCTAGTTTTCATCTTGTTCTTTCCTTAATTTTGGAGGAACATCCTGCTCTTGGTGATGTCACCGTTACACTTATTTTCTCTACTTCTTTGAACAAGGCTTTGACTGTGTTTCTTTTCTAATGTTTCTGCTTATTTTTTACATATTTTTTGGTTGATAAATCACATTAATGATGGATATATAACTTTATCTTTAACTTTAAACTGTAGTTCATTAGGGGTGTTTGGATTTTACATATTCACTGTACCGTACTTCAGTTCTTATCAATATCTACACAATTAACATGAATTTTAAATGCAAAGAACTTATTGAAGATGCTTAAAACAGCAAGTTTTCTCACCAATTCGTGCTGTGATGACTCCTAGGAACAGCAGGGAAATGGACACATAAGACTCAGGTGCTGGCCCTGTTGGTGCATTATCAAACAAAACTGTATTGTTTGTCCAGTGGATTGAGGAGCGGTCAGGCAGCAGAGGCTGATTGTTGCCCCACTGCATCATGTATCCATGTCTGCTGTGTCCTCCACCATTCATCCCTCCCATTTGTGAGGCATTAGACACTTTTAACATGCCAAGGTCCATAGGGCTGCCTGGTGCGAACACAGAGCACACACACAACAGCAGACAGGACAGATGCAGGCAGCTGGAGATCATACCTGTTTTGATCAGACCATAGACTTTGCGGAGATTCGTAAACACAATCGTACCCAGCAATCCAGCCATGGCGGAGACGCCCATGAGCAAGCTGAGAAGGGATCCGCTGATACCTTGTGTATATGCATAACCTGTGGTGATGCAGTCAAAGCCCAGCACAGTGGTGTAAAGGAAAGCCATTCCCAAACCTGCCAGGAACACAGGCTGCCTGTAATAAGCTCTCCAGCCTTCCATGCATGTGTCAAAGAGCCTGTGCAGATGTTGCAGAAATGGTGGAAGGCTGGTACTCCTCTTCAATTGCAGACCCCTGGAGTCCTCAGGCAAGGACTCTGTCTGCCTTAATGAACTCTCACCTGCATGATAAACAAGAAAACTAGTTAGTACACTTACCCAACTTTTGTTGCATATGAATTCCTTTGACTTAATTTACTTTGCAGTCTATCTAATGTATATTACAGAGGACATGGCTACAGACCTCTTAATTATTGCAATGCTACTGTAATAGTTCCCAGTTTAATATAGTCTACCCGCTGTGGAATAACAACTAAAATACAGTTGGAATAGTCCACTAATCTTTTTGGAGGAGTGGTGTTCTAATAGTGCTTATATTTACAGTATTATAACCACACTAGGCGGTTTCATTGTTTGTATTGCCACTCTTTTCTGTTTTTGGTACTAGTTTTATTACCAGCAACAGTCCTGTACTGAAACTGTTAACGACTGTTTTTCCACTGTGGTAAATTTACGTTTTATCTTACTTTTAATGTTAAGAAACATATTTCATAAAGTTTAGGGTGACTTATTGTAGCATATTATTTTACACCACTTACTTTGTGAACTCTTTCTTTCTCTCCTCCTCTCCATATAACACTGCTCATGTAGTATGGGCAGTTTGACTGAAAGTGCTGGTACAATGCGATACACTCTAGAGAGGAAGACAAACTCCACAATCAAGGAGACCAGATTCCAGCCCAGGATAAAGCCACATCCCACCACATTTGAGGCAAGGGTCATAACCTGACCCACAGCCAGTGGAGCCAAAATGTTGATCACTTGGTCTATACGTCGCATGGTGGCATTCATCCCTACAGCGGCATTAGAGCAATTTTCTTTGTATGTGTCCGAAAATCAGCTAATACTAATAATAAATAAGTCACTTAAAAATGTTATTAGAATATTAGACTGTTATAAAGTGTTTTTATTGTTAATATTTTGAATGTATGTGGATCAAGATATTAATTTTTACCTGCTAGGTGGCCACGATTGTAACCGGTTATGACCACTATCCAGTCTCTGTGGATGGCAATGTTAAGGGCCGTGCTGGCGAGATTCGCCACATCTGCTAGGACGATCACCACCGTATAACAAACCACCTTGTGTGAGTCACGTGATGCAACATGTTACATGCATTAGGATTATATGTAGTTCTGTAGTATATTTCTGTTATGTAGTAGCATAGAAAATGCATCAGTATTAACACAGTGTGTATGAATCAGAAAAGTAACAGTTACTCACAGTTAACCAACCGTCCCAGATTTGCTCAATCCAGTTTTTATATGAGAATATCAACATAAGAATGATACTACAGACTGTCACTGAGATGTTCTGAATAAACAAGGATGCATGAGCCACTGCAGTAGAGAACATAGAAGACTGTTTCAGAGCTTAAATAAACAGCAATACATACAATCTTTAGTAACCCCTGACATTTAAATGAAGCACAAGCATATATTACACAATAGTTAATCTAAAAAAAGAGCAAGAAATTGTTGGTGCATAAGTATTTACCCCCTGAGATCAATAGGTGGATGAATAACCTTTATCTGCATTTACAGCTACAAGATTTCTGGGATATGGGTCTGTCACACATATTTGCATATCTATATTTTCTATATATCTATAACAAATTTGTCTCGTGACCACTGATGCTTTGGCAGACCTAAGACAGGTTCTTGTTTTTGAACTCCAGCATAGCTTTGGTATTATTCCTGGAGTTATTTTTTATCTTGTTGGAAATGAAACTATTCCCCAGTCTTAATTGTATTGCAGACTGCAGAGTTTTTCTTCCCAGATTGCCCAGTGTTTGGATTGATCCCCCTTACCCACAAACCTGACCAGTTTTGCAGGCCCTGCTGAGGAATTATATCCACACAAAATGATGCCACCAATGCTTCATTGATGAGGTTTATATTCTCAGAGTGTTGGCTTATGTAGTGCTTTGTGCCAAGGTCATATAAAATGTTGGTGTTATCAGAGCCTATAACTTTTTCAGGAGAACAGCTTTTTTGGGGGGCTTTGGTCCAATATATGTTTTTTCCATCTCCCTGGCATTTTGGTTACTTATCTGACCAATGATACTGGTACAATTCCACTCATTTTTAGTGGACTGCATCCTTTGGTTGTGCCATATTCTATATATTTTTAACAATGGAATTCATAGTGCTCTTTGGGATGTTTAATGTTTTATGTTTTCTTATTTTCACACTTTTTTCACACTTTATCCCTTTATCTTTATGATGCTGATTGTTCTCTAATAAACTCGGGTGCCTTTAAGGAACAGGTGTGCTTATATTGTGATCATGTGACATTTTAATTGCACACAGGTTCTAATTAATTATGTTCTATGTTCTCTGTTCTCATGACTCTCTTTAAATAATTAGGTAACTTTTACTGGCAGCTGATTCGAACAGGGGAATACTTATGCAAGGCACAGTGCTTTGTGACTGAATCTTCAAACTATAATGACACAGAACAGCACACCCAACAAATATACTACCTTTGTTTCTTGGGTTACGGTCCACCCAGTCTCCAATAAGAGCACCTAATAAAAGCACAGAACCAGCCACCACTAATCCAAAGATGGCAGTTAGCAGTAAGTTATGTCCATACAACTCAATCAGAAAGACTGAGATGGCAAAGTGCCACATACGATCACCCTGGCATGGAAGCAGAGAAACACATCCAGTGAAATATTGACAAATGCAGCAGAGAAAAATGACAAACACAGCAGAGAATAAACTCTGATTATTTCTATTTAACATGGCTTCTTACCCACATTGACAATGCTCCACTGACATATATGAGGAACTTGGGGCCTGTGAGGTAGCTAAGCGCTGATCCTGAGAGACAGGGAGTTTGATTTTGTTTAATATGATAAAATATCTTGCAGTCTTATTCAGTTATTTATCTAAAAGTATATAATTTGTGAACCTAACTGGAAAAGTATGTCATTAAAAGAGTAATGTAATTCTAGACTCGCCTATAATAGTTAATAGTCTCGGGGGTTTAATATTTGAAGTATTCATTCAATCATTATTCAGTAGGGTCACAGTGCATGTGTAATACACAGCAGATAGGACAGATGTCCATCATAGGACACTGTGTACCATTATAGGACAGCATTATAGGACTGCCTACTAGCATAGATTTTGTGTGGTGTATTTCGAGAAACCCAAGCAATGCACATAAAACTCTGAGTAATCTGAGTAATATCAATGCATGAAGAAAACAACTATACTCTTGTGTTTGGCTGGTTGAATTTTTCTCACCTGATTTACCACTGCTTTTCTTTTCCCTTGACTCTTTGATGTCATTGTTCTCATTTTCCCCCATATAACCGCCACACTGAGAGGAATCTGCCCTCAAAGACATGCTACAGAAGACAAATACAGCTTTTAAACTGGCAGTGCATAAACCATACCCTGTATTGAGCATGTGTGTTGTGTGTGTTATTATTTTTATTTTAAAAAAGTGCTGATATAAATGAGTTAATACAAGTAATCCTTTTGTAGCTAGTATTCTGTATATTTCAATGTATCTACAGGATATCTGTAGTGAAGTGTAAAGCATTAAGGGAAAAAATCCACATAAGCCAAATAATCAACACTTGTATTAACCAACATTTATATCATCAATTACTAAAGGAGTAAAATTGTCTACAACGGCAACACATTAACCAACATGCTTACAGTTGTTGAATGACAAAAACCTTTCGTTTAGTTTAGTCAAATATTAGTAACATGCTGGAATTAATGTTTTGCTATTTTGTGTTTTTGGTTGAATTATTTTTATGGATGGTGGTGCATTAAGTGTGGCAAATAAACAAATGTAAATTCACACATGCACTGAGCACTGTTACTTATTGAACATTTCATATGCTTTATTAATTCTCACTGTAACAATTGTTAATGTTGCCCAATGTAGTAAATTATATAAGTTCAGCAAACTTTAATCTAAAATGATACCAAATAATTCAATCTATATTCATTTACCTCACACCAAGGAACAATCCTAATGAAGCAAGCCCTAGTCACCTTTTGAATATGATTTCTGAGGCTTCCTGCATTACATCCAAGTCCTATGTCAAGATGGTAGTGTCTTTACCATGTGTGTCAGCTACAGGGACATGACCGCAGACTTGAACTTGCAGTCAGTGTAGGACTGCTAACATAACAGTGTATGTGGACGTCATTGTATGAAAGTGCCAGAAAAGCAAAACAGGGCATAGAGCCTGACAAAGGCAGCATATTCCAGAGCATGTGACCACCAGAAGGGACAATGTCAACGACGACCCCCGAGCATTACAAACAAATAGTGGAAAGAGAGTCATCTTGTGTCTTTATTTCTTCCATAAACATATAGTGACCTTCCTCTTCAGGCAGTATCTATAAAACCCTTGCTATTTTCTCTGCTTTGAATATTAATTACTGTTTTTAATTTTATTACATGTTCTCTTTCTCTCTCTCTCTCTCTCTCTCTCTCTCTCTCTCTCTCTCTCTCTCTCTCTCTCTCTCTCTCTCTTTCTCTCTCTCTCTCTCTCTCTCTCTCTATCTATCTATCTATCTATCTATCTATCTATCTATCTATCTATCTATCTATCTATCTATCTATCTATCCCTCTTTCTTACACACAAATGCACACAGTGAGACCATTTGGGAAACTCAGTAATATGTTGTGTAACTCTGCAGCATCTATTTATGAAACTATTCAAGCTAGTTTTTCTCTGCCATGGCTTATCATTAATGGAAGTGAAACCCTCATCCCTCGTTCTAATCTCTCTTTGAGAAAGAACAATATATAACCCTGGAAGTGTAACGATATAGCTCTACTGTTCAGTCTAATGAAACAAGTTATCTATATTATCAGGAGAAAAGCTCATAGAGTTTCCATAATTATTCCATAATTTCCATTATTCACAGCACTCCAGACATGTGCTACCGATAGATCAGTAATCTTGTCAACAAACTTTCTATCCTGAGTCTATAACTTGTATTTTTATACAAAATAGATAGTTTTAAACCTCTTAATTCTTTATTCCAACCTGAAAATTAACGGTTTCAATAACTAATCTAAAGCGAATGATGCTCAGGCTGATGTAAGTTGTTTTTCTTTGACAACATAGTGGATCTGATCTAATCGTATCACAGCAATCATATATTGCATTATAACCAAAAACAGACAGATCATCTTATCAGACCATAAAGTACAAAGGTCATATTTATTTAGTGACCGATTAGTTTATTACTCTTCTGAAGCAATAACCTCACTGTGCTATTCAAACCTCCATACAAACATTATACACTTCCAGAGTGAGAAAATAGGGTCAGACATCCGAACAAAACAAAATATTAATCCATTAGAATAAACATTCATAAAGTATACAGTATATCCAATATACTATATTACATTGAACATATCCTTTTATTTATTGCACAGGAAAAATGGTGAATCTTTGTGAACTGCAAGAAAAAAAATCTCTTCCAGAAAGCAGACCATTCATATTATTTTAGTAAAGTAATAAATGTGTCAGATAGACATACAAACAATAGATAAAATAGATGATTACAGTACATTGGTGTTAATGTTATCTTTATAAAATCAGTACACAAAGCACAGTGTCTTCCACAGATATGTTTTGAATCAGAAATAATTAATTTGTATACTCAACATTCTACCTTACTTATGTTTCCACCTCATACCCTTCATTATCATGAAATATTTTAATCTGTCTGTCTGCCAGGTACTTCCATGAAAATTTAATAAAATGACACAGAGCCCAAAGCGGAATAAGTAAGCAGGGAACAGCAGCCAGGAGAATACAAATGGCATAGACCCAACCTGGATACTTCAGGATTTCTGGCGCCGGGAAATTTACCTGGGAGAGTCAGGAAAACATCAGGTTATTTGTATTCCATGTAGCCAGCACCACTCCAACATTACTATCTAATGCTTAATAACATTGCACTGTATAAATTTTGTCTTTTGTTTGAAACAGTTATTGTTACAGGCTTTAAAAATAAGTACATTTACACCCTTATCCAGAGTGACTTACAACTGAAGGTTAAGGGCCTTGTTCAGGGGCCTAGCAGTGGCAACTTGGGGTTCAAACCCACGACCTTCCGATCAGTAGCCCAACACCTTAACCACTGAGCTACCACATCCCATACAGGTAACCATGAACCTAACATACTAGTTACAGTTTAACAGCATATGAGGTTCTTACATAATCTGGGTTCCATGCATCATAGGTGGGATTTTCTTGTGCCTGTACCACCACGTAAGCAAACAAGACCACCAGCAGCATCAAAGGACTGATCACCCTCCATGTAGCTTGCCAGTACAGGTTGGGTCTTCGTCCTGTCATCCATTCTATATCATCACTGAATCTGAGAGGGTGGAAATATGGTATAAAACTGATGGTTTGAGGAAAAACAAGTGTTGGATACCTTATACAAGTACAGCTTATTCCATACAGCTTCATACATGCAGTGCCTTATTACCAAGAATGATTTCTTTAGAATAAGTTAATATCATTAATATCACTAATAAAAACAAAGATATTTTTAATGAAATTATATCATACAATTCTGTTTGTGAAGTCATTCAAATGTATACCATGTGTTATGGTGTTATATTTATCACCTCTTTTTCCTCCCTGAATAATCTTAACTAGTGTATTTCTGTATCGGTTTCACATTCACGTTGCCTTGTACTTGTACATGTGTAATGACAATAAAATTGGATCTAATCTAATTTAATCTAATCTAATCTTATCTATTCTAATCTATACTAATCTAATCTAATCTAATCTAGTCTAAACTTTGTGGTTGATTTTACCATATTTGTCTGTATTAGTGAAGAATGTAGTGTATGTAGTATTGCCCAAAGACATAATTTCACAAAACCTGTTATGAGAAACATATGTAAGGAATAAAACAACAACTTAATAGAGGACTCAATTTGGACCCTAAAGTACATTCCATTAACAAGTTAAGAAGCACCTGTTGCCACCGTAGATGTACATCACGGCTGTGATCTCGAAAAAGGCGATGACCAGCAGAGGCAGGGAACCTACGTAGTTATTAAAGATGGTCAGCCAATAGTTTCCAGATCCCAAAGTGAAGATGAGTGCCACAAAAAAGGAAAGCATGCACATCAGACCTACAAAGAAAGGTGATTCAGTTGGTAAAATTCAGTGTTGTAATGTAACGGAGTACAAATACTTCGTTACTGTACTTTCAGAAATTTCACGTATCTGTACTTTACTTCGCTTTTAAAATTTATAACAACTTTCACTTTTACTCCACTACATTTCCTAGATAAAATGTATACTTTTACTCCGCTATATTTCCACTAAGCATCTTTGTTACTCATTACTACAAAATTAAATCATAAGAAAAAATTTGTGCGACTGCAATAAGGGAGGTTTGGCGAATCACTGCTCCTAGATTGCATTACGCAGCTCCGCACGATCTATAGAGAAGCACAAGTACGCGCAGCGTGCACGCGCAGTCAGAGCTGGAAGCATTTATCTATAACATTAATCTGCTGAAAGCCGCAAATACAGCAACCAAAAGCAGTGAAATTTCACTATTCTTATTACCAGAGTTGATAGCACAAACAAAATATTAATGCAAACAATCCATTCAATACTAAATAAAAATAACATTTATTGATTTGGTCTTTTTGTTTTATGAATATTTTTTTTTTATTAATGACTGCATTCATTGGACTCACTGTTTGTAGAGAATGCACACATACATGAACTGATTTGGTTTAAAACTGGCATCATTACATCATGCATAAAATTTTGGTGTCCACTTTTGCCATTTAATTGCGTTCTAGTACTTTATACACCACTGGTAAAATTGACCTGATCTCTTACAGAGCTAAACATGGAAAATAATTTTGTTGGATTTTCTAATGATTTTGTTTAAAAAGACAAAAAAAAAGCTCACCACTCACCACTATCCTAATGTTTCCCTTCCATTAATAATATTTCATAACATAACTTGAAAGCCCACTTTAGATTAAATGATCATCCACTTTATGTTGTCACCGTCTGTCTATTTACCTGTAAAAATCTCTTTAGGAATGCATTTTGGCACCAGGTGCAGGTCCAGCAGAGGTGTCAAAACCCCCTCTAGATTTCCAAACATTGACGAAAGTCCAAGGCTGAAGAGCATAATAAAGAAGAGCACAGCCCAGACTTGGGAACCTGGCATCTTTATTACTGCCTCAGTGAACACAATGAATGCCAGACCTGTGCCTGAGGCACTCTGAGGGATGACAAACAGAATGACGAGTTGACAGAACTTAAAGAACTGTAAACATATTTTTTTACTACTCCATTAGCAAAAGAAGGTTTATAGCAATCAATACAGGAAACTGGTTGTGTTATTTTCAAACTATTTGGCATGATATCAATACCCAGTAGTAATGTTTCTGGGTAGAACTAAGCCTAATAAGTCATGGCTATAGATTTTCTGTACTGTACTTAATAACAGAGCATTTCCAAATCAGAAGGCCTGGAAAGTGGGTTTCTCTTTTTGTTGTAAACTTCAACAGGTATTACACTACAGCATTTTCAAATTCGCAACCCTCAATGGACACATGGACAGATATCTATTAATTAACAAAAGAGATAGTGAATTGTATCTGACAAAGAAAACCTATGTTCATTATTGTGGTACATTTATAGTTTTCTCATAGGAGACATGTATTGAAAAATTATGGAAGGTGTCTCATTTCAGCCCTTTCTAATGGTCAGTACAATTTTTCTTTTCTGGATAAAAAAACAATGTGCTTCCCAGTTTTTCTATAAAATGACAAGCTGTTTTTTTTTTTTTTTTTTTTATAATTTCTAAAACAGAAAGAAAGAGATCTTCGCTCTAAATGAGGAACAGCTCTTTATAGCTGCTATAATAAGACGTGAAAGCAGGAAATAACATATCTCTTGTTCCATAACATGATGGTGAATGAAACTATAATGGATACTGTAAAAAGCATGATATTTCATTGATTTCATAAATGGTTGATAAATTGCTGTGGTATAAGGGGAATTAAACACTGGGTCATGCTGCGTCAGACCATAACACAACCCTTTGTTGTAGATTATTGTCCTTTAACAGTACAGAATTTTATGTCTCTACATATAATTTTCTTCAGACTTATACTGGTTGCCTTTACAGTTACTCATGAACCCATTATGTATGATGTGTGATGTGATGTGTGTAATAATACCTGATCAAGCAGTTCTTGGAGATTGCATATCTTCAGATTAAGGTTCTGAATTGCATGTGGATTTGTATGATTAAGCTCTGTCAACCATCTCTCATAATTGTCCTCTGTTATATTCATATCCGGAATATTAAAAGCATTTGTTAATTCCAGGATATTACTGTGAAAACAAGAATCAAGAAATATATATCAACAATGACATTCTCTGTCATTTGTTTTCTGTAGATAACTTGTGCTTACCTGTTTATACAGTCATTATAGCTTGACAGTGCTTTAAATCCCAGGATAGAAAAAATAGGTATCGATGCATAGATCGAGGTAGCACTGTTGATGCAGCCAACAATAAGAGCATCTCGCTCACAGTTGTTTCTGGGAAAAAAAAGGATTTAATTTTAATTAAAAGTTAAAATTATGTTATTACTGTTGTTTTATTTTTAGTCTTTGCAGTATTTTCATCCGTTTTCTGTACCACTTTTCCTATAGAGAGCAACGGGGACCCTGTAACCCAAGGGACTCAGGGAACGAGGCAGGAATCAAAACTCCAACCCCAGAGGTATGAGGTACTAATCACTAAGCTATCAAGCCCCCACTTTTCACTTCTTAAAGCTTTAAATATAAATACACTAGTACATTATTAAACCCCTGTCTCAGGATATAAATTCTCCATTTTTAACATCCACATATTATCACATTTTCCTTTTCCTTTGATATGAGGTATATTTCATCAATACAATGCATCAGTAATAAATTCTGTAAGCATTTTCTGTTGGCTTGAGTGCAGCAGATTATAAAATGTGTACATTTGTCTGTGATATAAGGCTTACTTTTGTGGGTTATAGCTGGAAAATGCAATGAGGCCTCCAAATGCAAGTGACAGCGAGAAGAAGATTTGGGTTGCAGCATCTAACCACACTGCTGGGTTTTTCAATGTCTCCCACTGTCAGAAAGTACGGAAAGTTCATTAACATACATACATACTTAGCATCAAATATCTCATAAATACACAGCTGTAGGAGATAGTCCACTTCCACAGTATTCCATTTCTCTTCCGTTTTGCCATTGGTATTTAAGATTAAACTTGGCCAGTGATCCATATAGATTTTTGCCAATTAGCCACTGAGATAAAAGTCATATTTAAGGGCAGTTATAACTCTGGACTACTGATCAGCAGGTTGTAACTACCACTACCAGGAAGACCCCTCAAAAGTACACAGCATCAGAGTACATTAGATTACATCTATTCAACATTTAAATAACCAAAGTGTTAGTCTATTTACACAGATAAGGAGTAGGTTCTAGATTATTTAGCACTAACTAACTAGGCCCCATATTTTATAGCAAGTTGCCCCTTATCAAATGAATAAGTGTATGGAAGTATAGAATATTTTAAAGAACAAAAAGTGTATATTAATCATAATAATCAAAAATAATTAATGCATGATATGTTCCAGTTACTCCAGTGTTGTCTATGAACATGAAACAAAGGACACTGTAACACAAGAAATAAGGATGGGGTCAGCTGAACGGGAAATGGTATATAGCGGTCTGCTGAGACTCCGAGAGCTTCTTCAGCAGAAAATACTTACATTCGGTGTGAAAAGGTGGCGCAATCCTATAGTAGCTCCTGGCAAAGTCAATGCCCGGACCAGAAAGATGGTAAGCACAAGATATGGGAATGTAGCTGTGACATAAACTGCCTGTACACAAAGGTTTAATAGTCTGATTAATGAATATAAATATGATTAATTGAATAGTATAGTAATAAGTGAGACAGATAGTAAGGAGGTTCCTGACCTTGCCGATGGTCTCGATGCCTCGAATAAAGCAGATGTAGACAATACCCCAAGCTGAAGCCAGACACAGCACCAGCCACCACTGAAGACCCCCATTACTCAAAATGTTCGGAGTGATATTCAGTGTTTCTCTGTACCAGAAGTAGTTCACTGGAGTGCTCTTCTCACATTCTTCCACATACCCTGCAAGAACATAAAGCATTTATAAACCCTGATGAGACACTGAAACTGTATAGCCCTGTCATTATTATAATAATGTGGTAATGGAAAGAGATGGTTGTGGTGAGTGACGTATGAGATTATGGGTTCCATTGAATTCACCAGAAATACACTAAGAACATTGTAAGAAGATTCTTTTTAGATCCTTTAGTATAAAATATTGTGGAAAAACTATTATAATTTCAACTTAAAAATCTTTGTCTATCTAAGTACCTCTAATTTTCTTTGATAGATTCATATGTTCACATATACAGTTTCCTATATACTCTCAATTCTTTTCAAAGGTCAGGCAGTGATAGCGGATGAGGAGGACTGGGGGTGCAGCTGCCAATCCTGTTCATCTCAAACGTGTTCAGTAGAATTGAGGGCATCTTAATTTTAGTGAAGTGAAATACTTTTACAGCCTACAATGACATGCTGTACAACTGTGTGCTTCAAACTTCAGATTGTGGCAACAGTTTAGGGAAGAACCAAAAAGTTTCAACAAAAAATGTTTGGTTTGTCTTAAGCAGAGGTGGGTAGTAACGAGTTACATTTACTTGAGTACGTTTTTGAAAAAATTATACTTCTAGGAGTAGTTTTAAATCACTATACTTTGTACTTTTACTTGGGTAGATTTGTGAAGAGGAAACTGTACTCTTACTCCGCTACATTAGGCTACAATGAGCTCGTTACTTTTCTTTTTACCTCTTTGGTATTCTACACATCAATTTTAATGTTGTTTTTTTTTTGACAGAGAGAGAAACTTCCACTAAGGCTCTAACCCCGTGACTGTGTTTCAGCAATCAAACGTAGTCTCGTCACGTTACCATACTCAATCTGAACGGCGGGACGGGTTAGTTAGCAACACAAACCGTCGGCAATGCAGACGGTGAAGTTTAATAGTGACGTCACTGAGTGATTTTTTGGTGAAATAGTTTGTTTCTGCATATTTCCCACACGTACACACACGTTTTACGTTGACCGGTGTGCAGTTTTCTGTTCAGCATGCCTGGTATGAAATGTGTGTGTGTTTCCTTCTGTTGTTCTGTCACTGGAGACACACACACAAAGTTTATGAGAATTTATGGGCTGCCTCGTTCTAGTTATGCCTGGTAAAAAGTATAAAGGTTTGGAAATTTGTGTTACTTCTTTGTATTTATTTTTTATTTATTTTTATTTATTAAGTACTTGAATTTACCTGAATTATTTTAATTTAAGCTATTTTGCAATTAATTAATTAATTTAATTAATTAATTTTAATTTATTTTATTGATTGGATGAGCCATAATTTGCCTAAAGATTATTTTGTATTTTTGTCTGCTTGATTGTTGTCTTGTGTTAAAAATTAAATCAGACATTACTCAACAGTTACTCAGTACTTGAGTAGTTTTTTCACCAAGTACTTTTTTACTCTTATTCAAGTAATTATTTGGATGTCTACTTTTTACTTTTACTTGAGTCATATTATTCTGAAGTAACAGAACATAATCAGCTGGTTCCATAGTGTAGCATTTATCACGTCTGCTTTACACGCAGAAGGTCCTGGGTTTGAGCCCCAGTGGAACCACGAATCAACTTTTGTAAGGATGTGATGGTCTGCCAGTCCAGACACTGTGTTCCTAATCGGAAGGTCGGGGTTCAAGGCCACAAGCTGCTGATACGTCTACGTTGGGTCCTTGAGCAAGGCCCTTAACCTCACCTGCTCCAGGGGAACCGCACGATGGCTGACCCTGTGCTTTGACTCCAGGCTCATAATAGCCTGGGATATGCAAGAATCTTTTGGGGGCAAGTCGTGGCCTAATGGTTAGAGTCTGACTCGTAATCCTAAGGTTGTGGGTTTGAGTCTCGGGCCGGCCACGACTGAGGTGCCCTTGAGCAAGGCACCGAACCCCCCAACTGCTCCCTGGGTGCTGCAGCATAAATGGCTGCCCACTGCTCCGGGTGTGTGTTCATGGTGTGTGTGTTCACTGCTGTGTGTGTGCACTTTGGATGGGTCAAATGCAGAGAACGAATTCTGAGTATGGGTCACCGTACTTAGCCGTATGTCACGTCACTTTATTTTACTTGAGTACAATTTTTGGCTACTCTACCCACCTCTGGTCTTAATGTGTACTAATGTGATACTGTTTGTGTCTTACCAGTGAGATTTGCGTTGACTGGGCACGACTCCCATGGCAATGGGTTTTGGAATGAATGGAAGAAATACCACAGAACCCAGGCCAGTATAGTGTTATAAAATAAACCAACTAAAAATGACACAGTCATCGAGGCCACACCTGCTCACACACACACACACACACACACACACACACACACACACACACACACACACACACACACACACACACGCACACACACACAGCAACAGTGGTAAGAGTTTCACTTCACAACATTGTTAAACAGAAATGATAACACAAACATATCCATAGTGTATCATTACTGATGCAACACAGTACAAAAAAAAATCCCGTACTAAACTAAACTTACTTATACAGTACTTAACTGTACATAACCATTGTGCACATAGTTCTGTCATAAGACTACGAGTGCCTACCTACTCCTCCTAGATAAGGTGAGATCGAGTTCCAGACTCCTATGCTGCCCATGCGGAGCCTCTGACCAATAGCTAGCTCCATGTGAAGCAGAGGAAGCCCTTCAAACGCCAGAGCTATGAGGTATGGGATCAGAAATGCACCTAAGAACAAACAGAACACATTGTTAGACTTTTAGCTTCGCAAGAACTGTGAATATCAGCACATCAGAAAATGACCAACAGTCTTAGCAAGCAATTATGATTCGGCTATCAAGCTAACTAAGGCATTTTCTATCATGTTATCCTTGTTTTCATCTCTCCAAGCATACTATATGTGCTGTAGAGAATAGTACGTTATTGTTCTTGAAAGTTGCCCTGTGTTTTGATAACTTGTCATCGTACTGAGCTTATCTTTAACACTCGCTTTAGAAAGGGAGCATTTTCCATTTAAAAACTAAATTCATTTCAAGACGAGATGATCTATGTTTATCTATGTACACGTATGTTTACTCTCGACAAAAAGCAGTCAATCCATGTATGAAAGGTGATGAAAGTGCAAACATTACATGCATTTGAGCCATATCTCTTTATATAAAAGGTCCTGATAATGATTATATACTTTGTACAGCAAAAAGCACACTGAACACGACCTGAGAATCGAGTGAGTGTGTGGCAACCTTAAAGTCAATATGATTTTTTTTTATCTACACTTGTTTTATAAATTCATGCATGATGAGATCACAAAACCAGTAACAATGTTATTCATGAAGCAAGCAACTTGCTACCCAGGTAAATTTGAATTTAAGGACTGAATATTATACTTTATTACTTTTTTTAAATGATCTTTTAACATCCAAAAACTGTATTTGAAATAGTGTTATATAATTTTTTTTTTATCATTTCTATTTATTTAATTTGACTGTTTTTTTTTTAAATCAAGTTCAATACATTTCTTATGTGCACCTTTTATCATCAGCTAAGTAGACAGTGACATGTTTTTGTGACTTTAAAAGCAGTCTGTGTGATCATCTACACACGCTAAACCACAGTTTCCTCTGAACACCAACTCTTTCCTCTGACACCGTCACTGCTGTGCATCTTGGTTTGAGTGTATGGCCTTGTTCATCAAATTTTAGCTTGTGGTATACGTTTTATAACATGCTCTAAGAGTATGTGGATCTGTAACCAAAACAAAAATGGATAACTGTCCGCTGAACTTCTGGTTCACAAGAAGAAAATATTTAACCCAAACACCAGCTTACAATTCTTTCAAATTGTCTAGATATTGCTTTCATGGTAAAATAAAAAAATTCACAGCATTATTAGTTTTCATTTTCATATAGATCGATTAATTGATTTTTTTAATATAGCGGCTCAGCTAAGATTATTTGAAAACAAACCTCTTACAGCACAAGCTTATTTATGAACATAGTCTAATTATTTGAAGTAAAATACTATATTTTTCCAATTTATTGAAGCCACATGGCTTTTTATTCTTGAATTTTGTACAAACAGGACACTTAAATAAATATACGAATAACTATATCCAAGCTCAATAATATACATTATAGAATTATTTAAAAAAAAAAACAATATGTAGAAACTTTAATTCGATACTATGTGATGTGAATATCTAAATCTGCAATCCTAAAACCAACTTATATGCAAGACAACAGTCAATTAGTAAACAACACAACATGAAAATACATGAATTCATTTTTATTAATTAAATGAATTTAATCACTATTTTGCATGTAATAATCATCCAAATGTTTCCTACCTCCTCCATATACCTGACACAAATAAGGGAATCGCCATACATTCCCCAAGCCAACAGCAAATCCGATGCATGTCAGCAGGTACTGAACCTTATTGTCCCATTTGGGCCGTTCATCGGTCTTAGTTGTTTCCTCTGGAACTTGATTAAGCTCAAAGTCTTTGGTGCTCTGAGCTCCATCCATTCTTCAGTTTACTTTCTGGTTGTCTTGTGAGTTACACACCAGTTCTGACAGTCATTTCCTCATCACACCAGATCTCGTTTCCCTTTACCTTGATAAAATCCGGGGTCTTTTTCATCAGTAGAAGAGGAGGAGCTTTAAACACTTGTTCAATCCCACATTACAGTTATACTGCACTGTACTTCATCTTTCTGGCACATCTCCTGTGCTGCTGAGATATGCCAGGAAGCCCATACAGTAACAGAGTGGCAAACACTCCTACACTGCTGTTTATTTAAGCAAGCTGTGGTTGCACAGAGCATCTAATCTACACATTAACTTGTTATATATATATATATATATATATATATATATATATATATATATATATATATATATATATATATATATATATATATATAAATGCCTTGGGAAAGCATTGCTTAAATTAATTCAAATTGAACCATGTCCGTTAACAAGCCATGTTCATTAACAAAACTGGTCAGATGTTCAGATCATGCACATATAGTACAGTGAAAATGTTTGCTAAAAATAAATAAAGTTCTTTAGTGTATTTGGTACAACAAACATATACTATGGGCATTTATTGGAAATTACAAGCAGAATCTGACATGATACACTGTAACTGGAATGTCATAAAACCAGCAAGGGGGAGCATTTCTAACAGTAGTCTATTGTTACTGTCAGAATTGTAGGAAAGAGTCCTTTAACGTAGTGACATAAAGAAATAATACTATTTATCCAATTATATATATATATATATATATATATATATATATATATATATATATATATATATATATATATATATATATACACACACACACACATCCAGTTTACAAAATATATATATATACACACATCTAGTTAACAACATCGCTTTCGTATAACCTTGAAAATGGCAGCACAAGGTATAGAAAGACTAGGAACCCCAGCCAATATGAAGATTATTACATAAATCCAGGGTGAGTAGGGCTTCTGCTCCAAAGTAGGAAATTTTTCCTGCAATACAAAGAGATGAGAAGAGATTGTCAGGCTTTATATAACTCCTGTCTATGAAGCATTTCTTCCCTGACCACTAGGGATGCATGAGTCACGTCGGTGTTTAATACGTAAGTCACTCTGAAAGAGTGTCTGCTAAATGATTAAATGTAAGTGTACTGTAGGTAGTATTTACCACACCCACTCTAAGTAGTTTCAACCACAGCCACTCATGGAATGAGATCACATGGCAATTTAACTTACAAACTTAACACGTGTCATGTTATTCTTTAAGCTCTTAGGAAATGTATCAAGCAGGTTATGAGTAACTTTACCGATTCAGGGTCCCAGGCGATGTAAAAGAGTTCCTTGGAGATGGTGGTAACAAAATAGAAGAGGAAGATAACCAGCATGATGAGGGGGCTGATAAATCTCCATGTGGCCTGCCAGAAGATATTGGGTTTATGGCCGATCATGAAGACCAGGTCCTGATTGAACCTGGTGGGAGAGGACATTGGTTGGTCAGAGATTTGATGACACTCAATTGTGCAGTAGTTTTGCTTTCACTGAGATTTTTTTAAACCATGTCTGCTGTAATTTTCACACCACAGTCTTTCTCTTTAAGTACTCCACAGACAAAAATAATAGGTATTGGCTATTATACCAAGGCATGAAAAATAATAGGGTATGGAACAAAGGTGTTCCAGAAAGGCATGTAAAAAGAAAACAAAATCAGAGGAAATGGCCTTTCACTTACTTATCTATTCCATAAATATACACCACTCCAACCATCTCACAGAAGGCAATAATGAGTAGAGGGATAGAACCAGCAAAATTGTCAAAGAGTGCCAGCCAGTAATTCCCTGACCCTTGGACGAATATTAACGCAATGAAAAAACACACCACGCAGGTCACTCCTGAAAAAGAAATCCCAATGTGTTACTTTAATACCATTTAACAAAAACAACAATGAGCATCTTTTACTATTAATGTGTGACTAATGATCTGTCTCTGAATACTGCACCTGTGATGACTTCTTTAGGCCAATGTTTGGGGAAGACCTTTAAATCCTGCAAAGGCACCAGGACCCCTTCAATGTTTCCAAACATGGAGGACAGGCCAAGGCAGAAGAGCATGACAAAGAATAGGACAGACCAGAGTGGAGACAAAGGCATCTTGGTGATGGCCTCAGTGAAGACAATAAAGGCCAGGCCTGTGCCCTCTACACCCTGTTTAACAAGACAAGTCTCTATATTATATCATGCCTTAAACATAAAGATAGAAATTAGATCTCAAATCTGTGATAAACAAGGTGAAATCCATGAACATGAAGAGAGAAAAGAGGATTTTACCTCACTGAGGAATGTGTCCAGGTTGCAGGTCTGAAGACTTAGATCCTGAATGATGCTGGGGTATGTGTTGTTAAGCTCTTGAAAAACTTGATTGTAGTTACTTTCAGTGATGTTTGCTTCTGGAAGGTCAAATGTGTTCAGCAAAGTCATAATGTTTCTGCAGGGCAGATTTAGAGCACATTATTAGATAACTTCTTATCCAGGTTCAGATATCTGCTTGCAAGGGAATAAGTCTTATAAGTACGTACGTTGCTATACAGTCATCGTATCTTTCCGTGGCTCTGAAACCGATGATGGTGTAGATTACAGTGGCAGCAAAGATTGAGGTGAAGGCATTGATGATGGAAATGATCACGGCATCTTGCTCACAGTTGTTACTGAAAGATGAAGATATGTACCTTAAGTCCCAATACTGGGGAGTGGGTAACATTTAACATATTTTTCAGCAGTTGCCTCTACCTTTAGAAATGCTGATCAATTGCTGTCACTTGTTAACTTACTGTACTGAGTTGTAGCTGGAGAAGGAGATAAGGCCACCAAACGCCAGTGAGAAGGAATAGAATACCTGAGCACCTGCATCCAGCCAGGTTGATGGATTTGCTAACTCATTGAGCTACAAACACACACACACACACACACACACACACACACACACACACACACACACACACACACACACACACACACACACACACACACACACACACACACATTTTCCTAGGATACATGACTACAATATGTAGCAATATAGCAAATCATGGTAATTGCAATGTTCACTAAATGGAACTTCAGTAACCAAAGACAGTGATTTTCTTATACTTACATCTGGTGTAAAAAGAAATATAATCCCATTGACGGAGCCTTTCAGAGTCAACCCTCTGATTAGGAAAATGGTAAGAACCACATAGGGTAATGTAGAGGTCACATATACTGCCTTGGAAGGAGATATAAAGAGTTCCTTTTTAGTTCCAGTAATATCAGATATAAAGCTGATTCAATTTGCAGATATACAATTCCTCGCTAGAACCATACGTTTGGTACAATTGTCAATTAAGCAATAAGCATTTATTAGTCATAGCTTCATTGTGCACATCTTTATTGCATGCATTTCAATGCATCCGCCTGTTTTAACAGCATACCATCTCTATTTCCATTGCAATAAACATAAAAATTAATGACTTTATGAGTCATTATTCTTACACAACAATATTATTAAATTTTATAGGACGTACAGTAGTAAAATACTATAAAAGTCAAAAACATCTATTATATGGTTGTCCCATATAACATGCTTCATAATTTTTTGAAGTACACAGCATTTTTGTAGAAAATGTACATAGTGTATTTGAGCTTAAATGTGCTTTCATACTTAAAAAGAAGTTACTTGCTTAAACATGATGAGATCTTAATGTTCTCACAAACATTTTCTGATGACTAGACTGGCACTTACCTTTTATAGCACTCTGTCTGTACTGTATTTTAAAACTACTGATAGAGTTGATAAAGGCTCTTATGTAATATGAAGTATGTGTACCTTTTAGATAAAGGCCTCTAATTTTCAGCACTTAGTTTTTAGATTTTAATTCGATTAAATTAGAAGGTTGAGCTGTTAAGATTAACAGTGCAGGTCAAGCTGTCAGGTCTGAGAATCAGTAATAAAGACACAGGAAAAGGAAACTACAGACAGAATCTATTTTAAAAAATGTTTTCACAATCACCACAAGCTGGTCTATCAGCTCTACCCTGGCATGAAGCATTTTATATAAGCTTTTAAACAGCACTTATTAGTTTATCCTATCAGAAACAAAATACCTTGCCAGTGGTCTCTATTCCACGGATACAGCAGACATAGAGTACAGCCCAGGCAGAGATTAGACACAGCACCATCCACCACTTTAGTCCTCCTGATTCATCTATAGTTGTTGTTGTGTCCAGCGTCTTTCTGTACCAAAAATAATCCACAGGGGAGCTCCTCTCACATTCTGACACCAAACCTGTCAATGTTGTCATGGTTACAGTAAGTGAAGTGGTACACATGCTCAGAATTATGAGCACAGAATATTATATGACCTAGTACTGGTTTAAGGATATTCGATAGGTTGAAGAAACGTAAAGGAACGTTTTAAGAACGTTTCATTAGACAAATTCTGTATCCAGATTGGAAATGAAAATGTGGCTTTCTCTAATCACAATTATCTTCTGTACCTGTTCTATTTGCATTGACGGGGCACTGGCTCCATGGTAGCGGGTCCTGGAATGAGTTAAAGAAGTACCACATGACCCAGGCAATTATAGTGTTGTAGTAGAGGCTTACCAACAGAGACACACACATGGACGCAATTCCTGTGGAAAGAAGAACATGATGTACGATATTTATTATTACACAAAGATTTGAAGATTTAGCTCAACAATTACTGCTTATCTATAGTGGTGTTTTATTGCTGCTGTAAATATTTAACTTTTCCAAGTAGGATCACTCTAGTTGGTGGTAATGAATTTCAACTAACCTACTCCTGTCATGTATGGGCTAATGGACCTCCAGACCCCCACACTGCCTTTCCTCAAACGCTGTCCAATGGCGAACTCCAGGTGAAGAAGTGGAATGCCCTCAAACACGAGCAGTATCAGGAAAGGAATCATAAAGGCTCCTGAAAGGGGACAAATGAACAGAAAACTGTAATTAAGTGCACCACTTGTATAAATCTTTATTCTGGCTGTTTTGAAAATCCCAGTAATGCACTATACACATTTAGGAAGCATTTGTGTAGCAGTGTTGGGTATGGGGTAACTCAATGCCACTATCTGTATCTGTATCTGTTTAGTGCTCTAGATAGTCATATCTGTATCTGTATATTAAATGAAACTGATATACAGTAAGTGTGGTCTAAACAGAAAAGTACAAAGGATTATTTTTGTTTGTTAATACATGCCTTATCTAAAGAATTCACCTGATTATATTTCCCTGAATTTAGGACATAATGAAACTAGTAGTCTAATGTAAATCATGATCAGTCAGTTACTAAAGATGTTGCCTCCAGCTTGGCTTGTTAGGGATAAATATAATTTTTTAAGTTAAAATTTTATCATTTATTATTCATATTTTCCATGTTCCTGTAATGCTGCTTTGTGACAATGTCCATTTTTAAAAGTGAATTGAATTGAATCGAATGCTGTAAATATGTCAGTGTAAATACACCATCCGTGTACATTAATAAATGAGGTCTTTCTTTGTCCCACAAACTTCACAGCTTTTATTTTTTAAAAGTGCTCTTATTTATATCTGTGTATACTGTACAAACTCCCTGCCCACTTTATTAGAAACAACTGTACACCGACATATTTGTGCAGATACTTAAGAAGTGCAATTAAACAAATATCATGCAGATACAGGTCGTAAGCTTCAGTATGCATGTTCACATCAAACCTCAGAATGAAGAAAAAGTGTGCTTGGCTGTTTAGATGTTTAGACCTGCATGAATGATCAGGTGTACATTATAAATTATCAAAATGCCATATTATCTGTTATTAAAGAGTGTGTGTTGGGCCAACTTAAAATTCCACAGCACGGCCGACTCTGAATGTGTGCACTACGGTAGTTTTGTTCACAATTTGAATACACTGAGGTCATTCAAAGGAGGTATATACAGGAATAGCTATGACATGGCACTCTTATCAGCCTTTTTAACAAGCTGTACCAACTTGAACATACTGTTCTCTAACAAAGCACATTCTGGGCTTAGAGTTTCACACACTCAATAAAATGTGATAATGGTTTTTACTCCGTTAACTGATGTGCTTTTCTTAAGATGCTCACACAGGTGATGAAAGATTAAAGCAGGTCTATTAAGTAACATACCCATGCATGAGAATATTCCATTCTAAAGTTTTGTATCTTTTGTCCTTTACTGTTGTATGCAGTGCAGATTTTCCTAGGAAGAGTGAGTCCATGAAGATGATACTGATAGTTAAACCACAGTGAAGTTAATATAATATGAAGGGGTCATTGGTACTGTGACTTTTCCCGACTAGTATTTGGCCGTGAGCCTTATAGACTGCTGCTGTTGTAAATCGCACATTAAAAGGTACGAGTCTGACAAGAAACCTATAAACCAAGAAACGTAGATACCAAGATCTACCAGGGAGATTAAAAAGACCTTTGGCTAATGTTTAAGAGAATGTTTATGATAATACTAACTTACATTTTCACACTAGTGCTAAACTGGCAAAAATATTTAGAATATACAGAAAATGTCTATATGGGATGAAACCACTATATGGGCAAAATATGGGCACTATAACCGTATTTTGAAAACCACTATATGGGCACCCGCTCGATCACATCTATATATGCTTGTTAAATATTCCATAGCTCTTATAAAAACATCCACACAAGCATTTTGTGAAGGCTTCCTCTAGATTTTCAACCCAAAATTGATAAATGAGGTTCATGCCACTTAGTTCCTGGAGAGGGAAATCGTACTGCTACCGAATAATAAGGTCCTATACAGTTGTCTTTTGGCAACAGTTTGGGAAAAACCAATATGTATTGGTTAGGCTGTTCACATACCATTGGCCATGACGTGTGACTTGGCATTTGGATATTTTGTTAAAAATGATTTACTAAATGCATATATAACAAAAATTAGACACACCAAACATGTTACAATTTACAAAAATGCATCACTGTTAATTAATCATTTATCAGCCAAGCTGTTTCTGATGACTTTTCACAGAAAATTTAGAAAGTGTGATGCATTAACTAAGTTTTGCTTAATGTTTGAGAAATCTGACCATGAGATGGTTAACGTTTAATTATCCGAGTAAACAAAAATACAGCAGTTAAACTTTGTAATAACTTATGGATTGACCAGGAAAGTGGGCAGTATAACAAGGGGCTGTTTTTAGGTCCGGACACTATTTTAGGGAAACCAGTGTGAATCATTTAACAGCGGCTCTGTTTTATTTAGACAAAAAACTCTCTAATGCTTAAAGGTAATGCTGAACCATCATTTCTCACTAAAATCCAGTTCACTTTTTTAACAGATATCACCGTTGTGACCTTTCTGGCTTTTTAATTGCATATCATTGTATTATTTGAGTTTTGTTTGGTTTGAAATATTTGAAGATTTTGTGGATTCCTAAAATAGCTTTCCATTAAAAATACCTGCGCACTTCTTATCTTATTTTACACTACTATCATGTACTAGGAGTCCAAATATGCAGCAAGAGAGAAATGTGAGGCATATAACAGGTTGACCTGAACATATTCATCTTTCAGGACACTCCTAAAGAATCCCTGATCTTTCTGTATATCATAACGAGTGTAACTATTAAAAAATTGATCTAAAACACAATCCAGTTTGGAGTGCTATAGATTAGAAAGTAAGCCTTTACCGTGAACATGACACTGAGAAGAGATTAAGAAAAGTTTCCACAAATCAGATATTAAAAAATATCTGGCTAACCCTATTTCATTTCAAGTTTTTAGTTTGAGCAACTTCACTAAGAAAACTCTTCATTATATATCCTGAAAGACAACGACTAATCACAGAGGACTACAGTCTCAGTTAAATATTATAAATGTATATTCTATGCTAAAATGCCACTTATAAGGTAATGGGATAAAAGATATATTCTCACCTCCCCCATGGCTCTGACACAAGTAGGGGAAGCGCCACACATTACCAAGTCCCACACAGAAGCCCACACAAGTCAGCATATACTGGGTTTTGTTGTCCCATTGTGGCCTGTCCCCTGCCTCCTCAATCTCCAGCTTCTCCAGCTGTTCGTGGCTCAGGATCCGATCATCCAGGCCCGGGTTGGGGATCTTCAGCTTCATTGTCCTGCTCAATTCCTGTTGTTTCTCTCTAGGTCCTGGTTCTTAGTAATTTCTCACTGGCAGCTGAGATGTATGTGAACTGGATCTGGGGGGGACTTTGACTAATGGGGCAGGCGTTTTAGAGAAAGGTGAATAAATATGGTGAACTTTAGCACAACATCAGCTCATGGCATGTGTACGCTACCATCAAAAGGGGAATGTGTCATGTCAGCTAGATAAAGGGAACATCTGACAGAGCCTGATGTGTGACAATAATTAGTGTCATCATATCCACCTGCGTAAGCAGACAGGTGCATACACCTCTAAACATCTAAACGGTTAATAAATGAAGATAAAAATCTTTATATCACTTGAGTAGAAACTTTAAAAAGGGTCCAACATCCAGGTAATTTATCCAGGAAACTTTATGCACATATGCGTACGCGCGCACACACACACACACACACACACACACACACACACACACACACACGCACATCCACACACACAGATTTTTTGAAGACATGCAGTGTTGTTTATTTGAGTACTGTCTTTTCATGCAAATTTATCATATTGGACAAATTATATAATAAAAATCATCAAAGTCATAGGTCGTATTCAAATTCATAGCTATTTGGTGTGCTAATTTGAAGTTTATACCAGTTAGCATATCAAGGGATTTAGCTCCTTAAATTCCCAGCTTAATATATATTTTAAAAACAGTGATGTGTGATGGCTGTGAACAGTCACGGCTAAGTACAGTGACCCATACTCAGAATTCGTTCTCTGCATTTAACCCATCCAAAGTGCACACACACAGCAGTGAACACACACACCGTGAACACACACCCGGAGCAGTGGGCAGCCATTTATGCTGCGGCGCCCGGGGAGCAGTTGGGGGGGTTCGGTGCCTTGCTCAGTCGCGGCCGGCCTGAGACTCGAACCCACAACCTTCGGGTTACGAGTCAGACTCTCTAACCATTAGGCCACGACTGCCCCCACATTAGGCCATGACTGCCCCCACTTTTAAGCTTATTCATCAAATACACTGAAACCCAGTAGACAGAGTAGGACAGTGGGGGCTTAAGCAGTTATGCTCTGGGATTTTAAACAGTGATTCAAGCTTCAGCACTGCCAAGCTGCCACTGTTGGGCCCCTGAGCAAAGCCTTTAACCCTCACTGCTCCAGGAACTCTGTATCATGGCTGACCCTGCTCTCTGACAGACCAAAAAAGACAAAAAGTCGGGATATGTGAAGAAGAAATTTCACTGTGCTGTAATGTACAGTATATGTGACAAATAAAGGCTTCTATTCTAAAACAGCAACATATCCCCCTGTCATACCGGGCATTTGTTGGGCACAGTGGGCCAGCTGGGACTTTGTACAGTCCTGGTTAAATTCAAAACCATTATAAGAACTATGCTAAACATTGCATTGTACTTTATCAGTTACGATGTATTCATTTGTTCCCTTACAATCAAAAGGGCCAATCAGATGTTATCATTTTGTCTAAAGGTCAATAGTGTGTTATACAAGTCTACTGGAAATTGTAAATTAGAGATAGCATAAGTGTGATGTCTCTATAAGGGGGTTGTGAAGATGCTCCAAACAAAAAATATGTAAATAAATATATTTCATTTGAATTGCATAGATTCCAGTCATTATTATCAGTAGCATATTTGGGCCTGGTATATTTTCCTAAAGAAATATTTTAGTAGAACTTACACAGGCTTTAATGTTTATTCATTTGCATTCATACTTCTTACTTAATATCTGTTACACCATCTTTATGCCTTACTCCAAAGTCTATAACAGGAAGCCTAGTAATTATTTTGGCTTTGTAGAAGCCAACGTTTTCCTATTTAAGCTTAAACAAAAATTTATCAAGAGTAACTCCTCCTAGGGCTTTCGAGCCACATGCACCAAATTCGGATATGTTGTAGAGCCTGGTCTGAAGTATGTTGCAGTTACTTTTCTAAGCGATCTGAGTACCAGTACTTCCAGTACCGAGTCTCAAATTGGCCTTTTCCCCCATAGAATCCCATTATAAACTATAAAGGTTTATAACTCGGCAAGCTTTCGAACTATCTACACCAAACTCGGCCAGCTCCTTTAGGGTGATAGTCTGAACAAAGTCGGTGTACCGACTGGCCTTTCCGTTGTCCCCGCAGCCCCGCCCACAATATATGCAAAATCAAAAAACTTTTTACAACATGGACATGTGACATATTAAAACACTCAGAACAATGAGGGGAATTTCTTGACTGGTATTCTGATGACGTCACATGACGTCACGTGATGTCATGTGAAAATTAAAAATTTGCACAACGTGGACTTGTGACATATCAAAACACTCAGCATGATGAGTAGAACTGCCTCACATGTATTCTGGTCACATCACGTGACATCACATAAAAAAAAAAAAATTAACACAACATGGACATGTGACATATCAAAACACTCAGCCCAATGTGGGGAACTTTCTCAGGAGTATTCGTATGACGTCACATGCACGTCTCCACTTACCTCCAAATGTTTTGGCACCTTAGCTTTCTGTCTACTTGCTTCCAAAAGTAACACTGACCCTTGTGTCCACTCGCCTCCAAAAAGCACCGGCCTTTGCGAATACTTGCATCGTCAAAACCAACATCAAAGTTTGTCGCGACGAACTTTACAAATCTAGTTCCTTTTGAAATTATACATAATTTCTGTAAAACCATTTGACTGTTGAAGCAAAATTTTAAATGGGAAAAAACAAGGATATAATACATTTGGAAATGAAGGCTTCCACTCAATGTTTTGTTCTAGTAGGCTAGGAATTCTGTCATTATTGCCACATTATAACGCCATCTCTCAACGGATGTTACTTACTTCATGCTAACATCCTTTTGAGTAAGGTGTTTGGAGGTAAGGACGCGTTCCATGGCCTGTAGTTCTGCAGTTTTATAACAGTGTCCTCTAGTGGTTTCAAATGGAGATAAATATATTTGCTGCATCAAAGGCAAGAGAATCAACAGATCATTTTCATTAGATGTTTCAGTTTATTTCCAACTGAAAACTTCATTATACTTTTTGGTGTCATGTAACTGATTAGCAATTTTAAACAACTGAGGTGCAGTCTAAATAGTGTTTTTATCTTAATAATAACTACTAGCTATATAAATCAATTATTTGCAAAGGATAGACAACCTGTGTACATCATTCATATTATTAAATTCATGCATAAAAAAATCTAGAATGGTAATTTCCCCATAGCTTTTAAAATAATATTGTTGTACATCATTATTTGCCCATCAACTTACCACAGATTCTGGTCACATTTTAATCAGAGGCTACTAAATAAAACATACAGAATCAGTAGTGAAATACGGAATATGCTTCCTTAAGAACTGAAATCATATCATTTCGTGTGGAAATCTGAGATTTACAGCCCCACTAAATACCCATATATTTAATGTAATATTTTCTTTGTTTTTATTTGTTTCTAATCAGAGTTTCTACTCCACGATCAGTGTTCCTCTCATTATGTAATGCCATAAAATGTTCCTCATGTGAGGTCTTCACTGGGGGTACTGTAATCTCCTACTCAGGCTGCACTCCAAGACTTCAAACTCTGTCCCATCCAAGTCAATATTTGTATTAAAGCCTGTATTATGAAAACCTATATTTTCCTGCTTTGGGTATTTTTAGACTTTAAGCAATCAGAGCAAGACAGAGAAAAGTTTAATCTTGAAACTTTATGTGACACAGCTGTGATGGCTGTTGTCTGAAGTGAAGTAGCCTACCCCAGGCGCTGTGAAGGGGGACCACCCACAGCAGCTGTGTGTTCAAATCAGACAAAGTAAACAGTAAAACTCCTAAATTGCATCGGTGGAAGAAGGGGGACGTTTTCACTGCTTAGTCCACTTGTTCGTTATTAAATCGAGATGCTCAGACTTGTTTACATATGTCACTTGCACATTTTGTGGTTACATACCACAGCACAACTTCTCAAGCGTCGACAAACCCACCCGCCTTTTTTAAGTCATTGAAACAGTCACTAAATCTTTCTTATAAGAGTTTCTTATATTGAAATGCAATTTTTATGTTATGTAAAAACATCAGCTTATTATCATGTTTAAAAAATCAAAATCAAAAATCAAAAAATTAACATGGCAGCAGCAAAATGCATAAAATCATGCAGATTCAGTTCAACAGCATAAGGTATTGTTCACATCAGACATCAGAGAAGGGGAAAATGTGATCTCTGTAACTTTATTATTGTACCAGATGACAAGGATTTTCACACAACAGTCACTAGAGTTTATCCAGAATGGTGCAGAAAACAAACAGCATCCTGTGAGTGGAAGGTCTGTAGGCTGAAACACCTTGTTGATGAATTAAACTAGTTACTTCTTACTGATAAGAACAAGAATATGAGGCTATCACAGGTACAAATTCACGGGAGACATGATGGAGATTGCAGAAAGAGGTTTTTTCTTAACTTCAGCTGTCCAGTTTGGTTCTCTCTGTGCCCATGAACACCATCATATTCCTATTTTTGGCTGACTGGAGTCGAACTCAATGTTGTCTTCTGTTGTTGTAGCTTATCCACTTAAAACTTTGATTATTTGTGCATGCTGAGATGCTTTTCTGCTCACCACAGATGTAAAGAGTCATTATATGCGTTGCGATATCCTTCTAACCAATCTTGCCATTTTATTTTTTACCTCTCTTAATAAGAAGGTATTTCCACCCACATAACTGTTGCTTCTGCATGTTTTTTACACCATTCACCCCAAACTCTAGAACCAGCCCGGTCAAAGTCCCTGAGATCACACCTCTTCTTCATTCTGATTCATGATTAACATTGCAAATGTTTCTGGTGTATATCATGTTGTATATACCTCCTTTTCGAGTGTCAGACACATGTGGAAGTTGTCAATCGATGACAGACACAGAGCTAATTCAGGGTAAGTTCCTGATCAAAAGAAAGCCAAAGAAAACATCTATGATGCTGCATTACTGCACTTTCGCTGCCTTTTTTAACATGTTCTTATAGCGAATATCTGACAGATTTTAATAAGGATGACCAGCAGGAGGCGATATTCCAACTTCGGCGATCACAGTAACCACGTGACACTTTTGAAAGTTAAACCCTAATATAATAAATTTAAACATGTAAAGCACGTGGTTTCATTATTAGGATGTGATTTCCGGACATAAATAATATTTTTTTTGGACATAGGATTACATATTGTTCACAAAACCGTATTCGTTACTTATTGACTAATTCATAAATAGAAAAGTAAGTTTTCATTTTGTTCTGAAACAGTTTTTATACAATTCACCATATGACGTCACAAGGGGTTCTTCGTTATTTAGTTCGAAGGTTTCTTGTCTAAGGATCAAATAAAAACTGACTTTATTAAATACTGGTTTGAAATGCAGAGAGTCCCTAAGAGTCTCTATAAATAGGGGATATTAACACATTAATTTTTTTTTTTTGCAAAATATCCCAAATATTGAAATGCCTTAAGTGAAAATTGTATTTATTCTTATGCTTGGATGCCAGGAGGTTGTGGTTGATGCCAAACTAACAAATTACTAACAAATTCCAAAATAGACGCCAACCAACCGAGAAAACACACACACACACACACACACACACACACACGCACAATCCCGTATGAAGGCTTTTTTACACCCTGTACTTACAGCAGGAAAAGCGGTGCGCATGCGCAGTGAAAAAATAGCTCCTTTGCACAAGCAGGCTACCTGCTGTCTGTTACCTGGATTAATTTCAAAATCAAAGAGAGAGAGAGAGAGAGAGAGAGAGAGAGAGAGAGAGAGAGAGAGAGAGAGTGTGTGTGTGTGTGTGTGTGTGTGTGTGTGTGTGTGTGTGTGTGTGCAGCTACTGTCTTACAAATCCACAAGAGCCACAAGAGGGCGCACAAGCTCAGTGTACTGCTGTGTCTGTGCTCGCTGGATGGCCTGAGTCGCACGGAGTCCCAAACTCCAGCAGTCCTTCTCCGCAGACTGTCCTCCTCCTCCTGCGTGTCTGTCCTCCTCCTGCGTGTCTGTCCTCCTGCGTCTCAGCGCAATGTCCTCGGACACCCAGCTTCGCTTCTCGCTGGACACTAAACCACTCCTAGAACTTTAGGAGATCCAAAGGGAGCCCAGTGGGTCGCGATATTTCAGATGCATTTTTTATTTGTATTTTTTTGCATGTATTTTTAATTATTATTATTTATTTTTTTACATTGCGGATGTCGGGTTCATCCCTGCGGCACTTATGATGACGGGACGGAGCGCGCAGATCAGCGCGTAATGACAGCGCGCGCCTGACGCATGCTTTCCTACTGCAAGCCGCTATAAGCGCGCACTGCGACGAAGACTTCTCTCCCCCCTCTCTCCCTCTCCACCACCCTTCTCTCCTTCTCCCTGGCGCTCTTTTACTTGCGGACTTACTCCTAAGCCTCCTTGCATGGATGTAGGCTACCATGGCTACGTTTGTGTGCAGGGTGCAGTTTCTAGACGACACCGATCCGTTCAACAGCACCAATTTCCCGGAACCTACTCGACCACCGCTCTTCACCTTCAGAGAGGACATCCAGCTCATCAACCAGCTCGCCGGAGTGCACAGACTCCTCAAAGCGCCGCAGAAGGTAATCACACATCTGTTTACTCTCAGTGCGACCTGATTGCATAATGTGTGAATAGAAATGTCCAATAAATCAACCAATAAAGCGTGTGGAGATAAGATGAGAGAAGAATATATAGGAATCTCTGCTGAAGTTGCTGATGGAGAGAATACTGCAGAGGCAGCACAAGATGCTGCAGTCTGAAATTGGCACCTATATATCCTGGATATAACATTGTCATTAACATTATATAGACCATGCAATATGCATTGCCATATTAAGACAACATACTCAAGATGTGAGACAGGATTAATTATTTGGACTAAGATTATTTACATGGGGGGGGCATGAGTCATCAAAATACCCACAGAAACCCTGTTTAGGTATGTCAAAGGTTTACTGAATGTGTTTATTTGTTTTAATGATAGGATTCTCATAGATCAAGGATTTTTCAGGTTGAATATCAGTATCACATGACACTACCGCATCGACTAGGCTTTACCTATCAACAGTACATAATGCACAAGTCATGACCACACACCAGTTGTTGTTGAAGTGTTTCACTTTTACTGCTCTTACTAAATAAACAACTGCTTCATCGCAGGTTACTCATTGGGATATGACCATCTATAGTGGGTTTGGGTAAAGTCCTATCATAGTTATCTTTTGTATTCCATTGTTGTAGGTATCATTACTGTGCTACCTGGAATAAACAAATCAAAATAGCCCAAGGACTCGGCACAAACGAGAATACCTCTGCTCTTATCCAAACCACTCTCTGACTGCAGCCCCATTCTAGACCATTTTCAGCACATAAACAAAGCATTATTTCGTGAGCTTGGTTTAGGAGTGGTGCTGTTGTGGCCATGTGGAATGCTCGGCAGCTGAGGGCCATGCTTGGGTGGTAGAAGTATGTGATGTCCATACACTCAGGAATCTCCAGCTGTCATTGACTCTATTAATGCTATCCAGGTTGTTAGACGAACATACCTTACTAGGTGATTGACATATCCATAACTACCAGTCATTATATAGCATCACTTTGTCAGTATTGGTAAATTCTTTAAAAAAAACAACTCTGGAATGGGGAATTCTAGCACTGTCCTCTATATAGAGAGAGAAAAGTTGTTGTGAGTGAGAACATGCTGTGAGTCTTACACATACCATAATGAAACACTTCCTATTATGCAGTTGCATGTCCAAAATTCAAAGTGGGATAATCTTCATAACATCTCATCTAACAGACACACACAGAGTTGTTGCTGTGCAGTGGAATGGATTTGCATTCCATTGCTGGTGTACCAACCTGAGATATGGTGCAAAATTCTTTGTAGCGTATCGAGTCACTCACGACATTGGAAAGGTTCCAAATGAAGGTTTTTCTGATTTTTCTCATTTTGCCATGTTTGTTAGACAGTTGGCATGGTCATGCAGATATCATGCAGATACCATTTTTCTAGCTGTGAAGTTACAGGTCATGTCATAGCTTGTCCACTTATCATCATTTTGGATGGATAGCTCTTTGTCTCTCAGTAGAATTATTCTTTGAATACTTCACAGCTTTGACTATGTAGGTTTCCTTAAGTAAAGTGTGAAATCGAATGATGGCTATGATGCAGGCATACACTCTAGATGGGAGTCCAACATGGGCCAATGCAAGCACACACAACGCACAAATTCACAATTTGGGGCAATTAAGTTTGGTAGATTTTCTCAATGGCATTTTTTGGGAGGTGGGAGGAAATTGGGGCTCCCAGAGGAAACCCACACGGACACATATTTTATGTTAATAACAGACATGATGCACCTAGCATGGCCACATGCTTTGGTTGTCTGCATCAGAAAGTGGTAGCTTAGTGGTTAAGGCATTGGACTATTGAGCATTTGGCAAATTCTGTAAATGTAAATGCATTACTATATGCGCAGAGAAAATAGCAAAGACTTGAAAACCGTCCCTACTGCAGTTCTTTATATTTCCCACTAAGTCTTGGTTATGATGTAATTCCTTAAATGTCTATGCATTCTATCTCCTTGTGCCAATTTGTGACCATCACCTAGTTGTAGGCTACAGTACGTCTCTGTTTCGGAGGCAGATACATCATTAACAACTTTCCAAATGTTTCGAGAGGAAGTCTAAGTACAGTATATCACTAAAGGACCTTTTGATTGTGGGAATTTGCATGCTCCACACAGCTGATGTGTTTATATTTTACATATACACGCCAAGCACCTGTGTTCATTTATCTTTAGTCTCCAAAGCTGCTGAAAGAGAATTTTCAGCACTGCTTTGGCCCCGTGTTCAGTTGAGGCTTTTGAGTGCTTTCCAAAGCCAATCATATCCTCTGTCATCTTGGTTTGGCTTTGGGCTAAAGAATTAAGGCATCATTGACCGACTTGTGATCTGCTGTAGATGCTATATATTGACTTAAACCCTTAAGAAAAGCACATCTAGTTTGATAAATAAATTAGTTTGGAACTTTAATCTTGAATGTCTACGTGCCAAGTATACACAACATGTTGCACCCAACCTAATTGTGCAGGATTCTTTAATCCTGTTAACCAAAGACTGTATAATGCCTCCTTAAAACTCTTCTGTTCTTCCTGACCACAACCAGGATCTGACTCATTTGGCTAACCAGTAGTCTCCTAATTCAGCATTTCTTCTCAAAATTGCTAGCGATGAGAAGCTGGCAACAGCTAAGAATGCACCATCCCAAACCAAACATGGTAAAAAAAACGATTTTCTATCCTCAATCCTCTGCAATTCAGCACTCAGCACAGAGAATCATGCAGCTAACACAAAGCAGAGCAGTGCAGAGGAAAAAGGTCTGCGGTGCCCAGGCAGGCCAATACGATGAGCTCACACGATAGCTAAGCGTTTAGCATCTGCTTGTCAGTGAACCAGTTGGCCTTGTCGATCTGAAAACAATCTATGGTTGCCATATTTGTTTGTTGTCTCTTGAGAGGTAATATCTACTCTGCAGTTATTTTTACTCTTCACTGCTTTCCATGACATGGAAAGTTTAATTAGGGTTTTGTTAGGCTAGCAATTACATGACCCATGGCTAGTTGTTTTTTATTCTGTTTTGTTTTCTGTTCTCCTTGCTATAGATATACATCCGACGTACTACCAACTGTGTGTTTTATCCTCAACATACAGTACTTTCTTCATAGCATGCACCAAAGAATACAATGTGCACTGAGAGGCTTTCTTAGCATCAAGGTCAGATTCAGGGTTCTCCCAGGTGGTGTTTTATGAAATAGCCCCCTCCTCAGATGACACATTCTAACTGTGTTGGTTCACTGTATGCTAAAGCTTTATGGGTGTGTGAAAAGGAAAGGTGGAACAAAAGAAAGGCTTAAGTGAAAGGCTCTATTCAAATCGTGAATGCTTCCCAGTGCAGGTGATTTGCGTAAAGAAGTGCATGGACATTGTCATAAAATGCTTGCACTTTTGCTTCCTACAGTAATGTTAATATGAGGTGAAAGGAAGAATCATAAATTATATGCTGATAGAGTGAACTCACCCGTATGTAATGTGGGCTGTGGAACAGTTTTGGTCAGCTAATGAACTGACAAGGTCTGGGAGCAACATTAATTGGCTTGTTAAACGGAAATCGGCTTCAGAAGCGGCCCCTCTATCCAACCCAGTATAATAAGATAATTACTATCATCAGGTTAACAATAATTGTCTTTTTCAGCCCAGCATATATTTTTCTACGTGTGAGATTTAACACATCTGCACACATAGAATCTTTTATTGAATACAGCCTTTCACTGAGACCTTTTTTTTTCTTTCAGGAAGCCTTTTCTGTCTGCACATGAATTTCACTGAAATTACAGAGTGCAGTAATGAGAAGTTATGTTAAATGCTGTAAAATATAGGCTAGGCCTTCATGTCTGTGGCTGCAGACTGGATTAGCCTTAGACATTGTTATGTAGAGTTGAGGTTTTGCAGCTTTGTGGCATTTTTCTCTGCTTTTTTGCCACTTTCTGGAAAAAAAAAAAGCTCTCAGGGTTTCATGCACAGGCTTTCTTCGTCCTTTCCACAGCACTTGTGCATTTTAATGAGAGCTAATTGTGAACTTCATGTTTGGACGGGCTCTATTATTGCCAGCGGACAAGAGATGAGCTTGTCTTTTTGTGCAAGGCGAGATGACTATGTCTGCTTTGGTCTAATTAGTGGTGGCAAAAATATCCTTATGTATAGCTCTGCTTTTGACAAAGTGTCACACTTTAATATTTCTGGAGCTGAAAAATATGACAGTGATTATATTTGTAGGTCTTGGCTTGGACTTGGAGTGTTTACACGTGTTTGTTCCAAAATCCAACACAAGAACAACAGCTGAACCTTAACAAAGAAAAGTGTAAGCAGCAAACTTTTGACTGGACTGACAGAATAAATTTGTACTAGCATAATATAGGATAAAATACAAAGTGCCTAAAAGTAAAAAAAAAAACAAAAAAAAATAAAACAACGAAATTATACATTATAGTTTCAAACTCATGCTGTGGTTTATTTTGCCTTCATGTTTGCAAAAGGGCTGCTTAGAGATTAAATTGAGGATGAGATTGAGCATGTGGATTTGGAGGGTAGTCTTGTTTCCCAGTGAGCTTTTTATTTTTAGTGTGTCCCGGCCTTAGGCTGTGCTCTGTGGTTGGATGGAAAAGGCCAGGTCTAGCCCTCAGTTTCAGTCTCGTAGCCACAAGGTCACCAGGTCACAATCTGGGTGGGGACACATCATCGCCTCCATGAATCCAGGTGCTCACATGAGCAGCTCTTTCGCTGCTCTCTGCGTCTGTAGCAACGTGTGGTAAGATGTTTTTAATGTCGCAAGCCCTTTAGACATAGTCACATTTGTATCTTAGAGATTAAAGGTAAGGCTGGGTGTCCCATCTATCACTGGTCTCCTACTGACTGCTTGCATTGACCAGGAAATTGTATATTCCCACAGGAATCAGTTGTGTTAATCACTATATTCTGATTCTGTTAATGGCTATATTTTGTTCTGCACTTTCTGTTGTTTGCTTTCAGATTAATATGTTAGCCTTTCCTTCGCACTCTTTCAAGACTGTCTATGGCTTCTCTCCAAATGTGTGAGGTGTCTGTGAAGATTAAACTATATACCACTGGTTCAAATGATTAAATTGAAGCAGACAAATCTTCCACAATCTTTTAAAGAGATTTAGATAAACACCATCCAATGTAAGCAAAGCATGAGTTGAACAAATAAAAGTAGTATAGTTGCTTCACACAAAATAGAGTTCCTGCATTTTGCTGCTCTGTCACTCATCTGGCTGGGACTTTTGTGTATTTCTTTTGATTGACCCTACTGTTTGGATAGATCCAACTGTTCTGACGCTGTTCTGGCCCAATCAAGCAGAGCTAAACCTCAGTTGTAGCACAGTGTGAAACTCCACGTCTGACTCCCAGACTGATGCTTATCGCTGTTCCTTGTTCATTCAGGGCCTGTTTGGTAACCTAAACTACCTGCGTTGGGTTTCCACCACTGAAATATTTGGGTCAGACTGCAACCGATGGAGCACAGCTGGATTCTCCAGGAAGAAAAAAAGGAAAATAGATTAGGTGGCTGGGTTTTTTCCCTACTAAATTACTTTGCCAAGCCATGAGGAAGCAGCCAGTTTTTTTTGGACTCATGAAGTTGTAAATACAAGCATGGGTGTCTTGGCAGGAGAAAGAAGTGCAACACTTCAGTCTAAGGACCTAATGTATTGTAATGCCTTATAAACTGAGCAACATATACTTTACCATTCGGCTACTTGTCAACATTATTAACAGATATTTTTTGTAGTCCTTGGTTAACGTAATGTCAGTTCAGACTTCCCAAAGGCTGGTGTTATTTGTAAACTGTTAATTGCAATCTGTTGTCTACAAATTATATTTCTTACATCAAACTCTTAGGTGTTAAATGTAGAAATGGTTCCAGGTTAAAAGACTTAAGTCTATGATGTAAGCAGGTCTACAGAGACTACTGAGCTGAGGGATGGGGTGAATGAGATTGCTATTTGTCTCTGTTTTTGCTTCTTCTTAAATACTCATTTTCATGCCACACCCTTTTCCCTACCTCAAGCATGCCCGTTCATGGGCGTTTAAATATAGTCGGGCTAGCTTTGGCTCACTTTTCTGGATTTCCTGTTCTTTCAGGAACCGTACTATAATTTCAGGAGTCAGGAGTACGTGTTCTGGTCAGTGCTTTTACCTGATGATTAGAACATTTCCATTTCCACTGCAGAACAAGAGCTTAGGGATATGGACTATCATTTATGAAAAAAAACAAAAAAAACAAAACAAAACACTAAACTACTATCATTCTTAGATACTTAAATGTGATCTAGAGTCTCAGCACCATCTTGTTCTCCCACATAGCCCTAGTGACTGTAGGGATCAAAGCATTCTAATGGCTTTACCAGTTAGCATCCTCTCTCTTCCCTGCTTTTAATTAAGTTACTACAATTCATACAGCAGGATGCTGAACCACATCAGAGCAGCAGAAAATGCAGCTGAGGTTTGGGCTTGTTTTACATTTGTTTGCTTTAATGACATCGCTCGTCAAAATATACTTTATTCAAACAAGAACGTGACACCCTTTTCACTTAGTACTGTATGCTTTCTTTACCTGAGATACCGGTTTCTGCACTAGGACACAACAAACAGAATACGATAAACATACAGTACACAACATGGATTGATGTTATAGGGGGGAAAAAAATCAGCTATGCGTCGGTGTAATGCAGCCCGTTGCCACCATGAATTTGATTATTTTTCCACCATCAGAACATTTCATTCCTCTTATACCGCAGTCATTTTGCATCACTTGCAATTTATGTATTTAGTAAAGAATGATGTCATGCATTTATAATTACATTTAATGTTATGGAATGTCTGCAAAACAAGCTAATTCATGTTATCACTTGCATTATAACAACTATAAACAGCCATTTTCTCACCAAGGTGTGTTTTTTTTTTCTTGAGGTTTATCATGTTACCAAGCAAACAGAAAGCACAAGTCCATCTGTCATGAAAACCTTTCTTAATGTTAAATAAACGTCTTCATTTTCACAAAGCTACACAATATCACTGATTGTCTTTGTAAAATATCACGTTTATCATTTTTGTTGTTGATTATATGTGGTCTATTAATTATATAAGTCTAATAATTAACTGTTGTCATATAAGGGGCTTAAGGTTCAAGCCTTGTGGTCTGGTATAATAATAAAGGACAAATTTGTACAATTTTCATTATTGTTTTAAGAATTGCATGGACTTTCAGAAGTTTGAAGAACTTAAAATTTTATAGTTTGAACTGGGTTTTTTTTAAGTAATAAAAAAAACTATTAAAAAAATAAAACTTTATACAAAAAGAAATATAAATGTGGCTGCTCTGGCTTTTCAGGTCGCTCTGTTCTGTTTTGTTTTGACAAGTTTTGTCCAGCGCTCTCAGGAATATGGCCGTTAATCCTATTACCATGAAGCTCACATTCTGTTCCTTAAGACAGTCTACATTAGTGCCTTATGGACGGACACACAGTGAACTATGTTCATACCCAGAGCTGGACTGAAATCAGTCATTTAAAGGATATCATTTAAATTGTTATTGTCATTTAATATTATGCATATTTGTATGTTTTATGAAAAAGCAATGAATTGTGCTATGAGAGATGGCCCAGACAGTACTTTTTACCTCCTAATATCTAGACATTCCACTGTCTGAATGAAAGTTCACCTGGAAAGTCAGCTAGACTGTAGATAAGGTTGGCAAAACATCATTTTGCATTAATAGCTCAAATGCAAACTCCAACAAGTGTTTTTAAGCATGACACACCAGAATGAAAGGCTGCACGTAGGTCAGGAACTTTACCATTGAGAGATGACCTGTGAGGTATTCTAGACATGTTAGCTTAAATAAACAGCATATTAACAGCACGTTGAGGATATTCTTACCCATCCCAAGGGCTTGGCTTTGCTCGGGCAACCACTAGGCTTGTTCAGGCCAGGGGAGCTCAGGGCTAGAACTGTGTATGTGTGTATAATTAGCATGTTTAAAATTGGGGCTGACCTGAATAACTTGTTGATTGACAGATCACACTGCACTCTAACTCAAGCCCCATGGGAGGCTTCAAATCCTATCATTGGGCCGTAATTGAGTGTCAACAAGCAGGCCCTACCTCCAGCAGGGGCCCGGTAGAGCTTAAGAGCAGACCTCATGAGAGCAAACCTGGTTTGATGTCTCACAACACTCCCATCACATGTGATAAATCACTTCATTTGCACTTTAAGTTTAGGTAAAGGGGCGTTTTTGAAGCCTGTGGAGTGATGGCAGCTTAGCCACTAGGATAACAAAGGAATAAAAAAGATTTACTGTACTGAGTGAGGTTCCTGAATCTGCCATAGATACATTGCCAAGCAAAAGTTTTTAACATCAACAATTAATAAATGACTGAATTTATGTTGTTTAGAATTAGAAAATCGAAGAAATATATACAGGTGGAATCGGACAATGTTAGTGACTTTAGATTTTTGTTTACTATTTTGGTTTTATTGTTGTTTCAGACAGATTTAGATTTATTTAATATATTTCGTCTTACAGTCGGTACAAATATCTGTGTGGAGAATATTGACTTACATTGAGCATCAGCAATAAAGAGCTTGACTTAACAATGTAGTAAAGAATTCAATTCAGTTCAGTTTTCTTTTGTTTATACGCTTCTTTTTACAATGGACATTTTCACAAAATAGTTTTACAGAAATATAAGAATAGATGATTTTGATTTTTTTTCACAACTAGCTAGCCAGAGGTGAGGGTGGCAAGGGAAAACACGAAACTTGCTAGAAACTAGAAACTAGAAACCTTGAGAGGAACCAGACTCAGGCTGGTTAAGATATTTGACTGAGCACTGTAACTTGCTCATTTTATAGCCAATAGTTTGGGAAAGTCTTTTGACTGCCATTGTATTTGGTTATGAAATGGATCTGGCAATAATATTTAATAAAAAAAAAGTGTATTTTTTTCCCCATCTTCACACACTGTTAAAAACAAGATTTAAGATTTTTACAATGCAGTTGGAGATGACTACAAAAGAAAACATGAAGAAAAATGGTAGAAACAAAACAATAGGAAAGAGAAACATAAAATAATATAATGATAAACAAATAAATATGAGCAACACTGTAGAACATTTCTAATACAACCGATAAAAAAGGACCAGAGAGCAAAAACAAAGAGACAACAGCAAGCATGCATGAAACTAAACCCTATGGATTTGAGTGGGGAATTAGCTTCAGTTCTAGGAGAGGTTTAGTGATTACAGGAGTTGAAGATCTTAATGTTCGTGCCACAAGACAACAAGCATATTGTCCAATTACTGACAGCATGCAATACAGATGAAATATGACCCTAACAAATAAAGCACTCCACTGATAGAACAAATGGCCCAACATGCCAATTTTTATGACAGTGTTTTGCCTGAATTTTCCTTATAAAACATTCCATTAATTAAATGCTTAAAAAGAAGCTGAGAAGATAGTTTGATCCTCGCAGCTTTAAAGGGTATTGCATCTTAGCTGCTATGATAAACTTCTTTTGCTTCTTTAAAGGTGCACAGTTGTACAGATCTTGTACAGAAAAAGCTTGTGGAAAAATCTTATGGAATGTATGTGCATTTTTCCTTCCTGCAGCTCGATGACTGTGCTCTACAGCTATCTCATAATGGAAGCTACCTGGATCTGGATTCTACTCTGGCAGAGCAGAAAGATGAGCTGGAGGGCTTCCAGGAGGATGGAGGGTAAGCGCTGTTTTGTTTTGACCGAGTTATCTATAGCATATCCTATAATATGTAACACATGTTTGGAAAAAAAAAAGCTTGTAATATTTCACATTCCTATTTAAGGTTTCGATCCTCTCTTTGGGCCAGTGTAATCATCCAGCCAGCAAAATGTTTCCAGAAGTGTGCAGTCTATTTTATAATAAAGTGTATTTAAGCACTGAATAATTAATTATGCTATACATCATTGTCTAAAGAATTACATGTTAATGCATGCAAAAGATTTCTTATTACAAGTTAAGACCCATAATGAGTTCCAAACTGTTAAATAACATTCCTAACATCCCAGCATTGTATCAGCTATTTATGAAAAAAAAAAAATCCTTGGAAGACACCCATAGAAAACTGGGGTTTGGTTTTACACGTTATTACATGGGGTTTAATATTACAGTAGATGTTAAGCATGAGGTATTCGAATTCTCCGTGCTGTAATAAACCACTCAGGAGTTTTGGTCTGATCTGTGAGCCGTTGCAGTATGGTAATCAGATCTCTGATTGGATGTGAAGGCTCTGAGGTATACATGGACCCTGGGACAAGGGTCACGACAATGCGACCATTGTTTTTCAGCAAGATTTTCAAATCCCCAGCCACAAGGATCTGTATTCATTTCCATCTTGCTTCCAACTTCACTGGCTAATTCGATTCTATTAGGAATCAAGATCTTTAATGCTAGCCAAACTTGGTTCACGTCAAGTGACTGAAGTAATTACTTGCCTTGACCTTTGCTGTATATAAAACATTTAGCGCCAGGTAGTCCTGAACATTCCTACAGCATGCGTATGACAGGGCAAGAATGACATGTAATATTTTTTGTTCTTTCCAGAGGTTTCTAGTTTATAAGTATGAATAGACTTATAGTGCCTGTGATCTGCTGCTGTAATCATAAAAGATTTATTCATGATATGCTCATACTATATTTATGGCATTGATGGGTATAAGAGTAGAAGAGTAATATTTTATAAACTCACAATCCATTGTCACCCAGAAGAGAATGGGTGTCCTTTTTTTAGCTTGGGTTATCTCATTGTCTTTTTTATATTATCTCATGTTTCTGTCATCTATGGTATGGTCATTATGGCTCTAGATTCAAATATCTATTGTTACAAGTGCTATACAAACATTGTATTGAATTAAATCATCTAAAAGCTCAGAGGGCAGCAAAACATTTGTTGCTTAGTGGTCCTGGTATAACCATAAGCAAACATTTTAGTTTAGTCTGCATACCTGCCCTGTGGCTTACATCAAGCTCAACTGCTAAAACACTTTTGCTCTCTAGAGACATTATGAAACTTTTCTGCGAAGGCTATCAAAAAGCCCTAACTATCTCAAGACATTTTAACGTCATACCACAGACTTTACACGACAGACTTTCTTCCATCGACTCTCAAAAAACCCTGCTCGATCGACAAGAGTTAAAGTGTCATGAGTCATGTGTCATGTCCACATTAAGGAGCCCGGAATAGTTCGGACATATTGACATCAGTTAATGAATTCCAAGAAAGAACGATATTCTTAAACCTTAATCATGGTTTTAAATGGCTTTAAATGGCTATTTAAACCTTGGGGTAAAGTCAGGGAATTATTTTGGTATTTGTATATAGCTTACAAGGCAAATACAGTGGAAGTGGCTTGAAGAATACATTTGACAGAAAAAGTCATAAACCCCACAGCATGCAGAGTGAAAATGTGTTTTATTAGATGCTCCCAGTTATCTTTTCTAACCATCGAGTTGACACAACCCCCAGGATCCGTCTACCACCGTCAATGTCATACTCACTGTTGGCAAGTGAGCCCGTTATTCAACAAGACCACAGGTATTCGTCGATATATTTATGTAAACGTAGAAGCCGGCCCTGTCCAATGCCATTGTGTTTTCACTGGATCAAACTCAATGTTAAAGACCAAAGGCTTAGAGAGAAAATGGAAGTGCTGGAGCATAGAGAAGAGGCAGAATTCAACAACCTCTATATGTGCCCCTTTAGCAGAAGCAGGGCAGTGCCAAGTCTTCTCTTTCTTGCTCTACGTCTCGCTCTGTCTCTCTCTAGACCCATGCAGAGTGTCTGAGTGGGCTGTAGAGAGGAGAGAAGGACTGCATTACTGTTAATAACAGGGTAATTCAGCACACAGTGCTTTTATAGCCTGGATAAGCTCAAGTTTACAGTCCCCACCATTTACTACTGTTGTGTTCTATGACTACGGAGTCTAAAATATGATGAACTACGCAGTTAAATCAGACCACTCTGACCTTTTCTTTCTTCCAGTTGCTATCTCGTGTGATTTGTTTTGTATGAAGAATTACTGAAATATTGTTCCAGCGTTTCTGTATTAAAAGTGGTATGTAAAGTGAAAGCTTCTTTTTTGCTTAAGGACAGTGAAAATGTTTAAGGACAGTGAAGTCTTTTTTAGAAATCCCACAGCTAGGCTCTTTTCCTGAAAACTAGGACTCTCTTCTTCAGAAAGGATCATGGGTAACAGATACAGATTACAGGTTGCATTCCACAAGTGCCTCAGTCATATGTAGTCATTTTGGGACCTGATTAAGGAAATATCCTCTTATGCCTCATTCAGCAAGGTAGATACATCCATGTCGTAGTGGGTTTGAGGCCTTAAGCACTACCCAACCACAGCATTGCAGGGATCTGTCAACAAAAGTGACTCATGGCCACATCTCTAATTCTGTGTCATTGTTAATGTTGACTCTATATTGGCAAAGCTTCAGCACATTGCAGAGAATCACTCTGTCTTGTCTCCTGAGATAAAACTCTGGAAATTATTGAATAATAGCAGAATATCTCTATTTTTCTTCCCTTTCATTTTTTTTTTCCTTCCCTCTGAAATCACTTCTGTTTTTTCCTGGCTGGTTTGCTGGAGTAGCTGTCGTCGGGAACGGTTAGCCTCTGGCCCTGGAGTGATGCCTAGTTCCTTTAATGGGAAAGCTTAGAATATTTGTGTGGATTACATGGATAGAGAGGTAGAACGATACTCAATGCTCAGCTGGAGCAGTAGATTCATCCCTTTTTTACAGTAGTAAATGCAGACAAAAGGTACAACGGTTGAAAATGTGGAAACAATGAGGTTGTGAGTATATCCATGCAATCGCTCTGTGTTCTGTCCTCTGAGACATTGGTGGCTGTGGATCGATTGCCGATGGGACGGAAACTAGCAATCTAGGAAACTAGGGGAGATACAGAGAAACATTTTTATACAGAATACATTATTACCATACACATTTGCCAAGAGGAATTTTTCCCCAGCTTGGTCCAAAACGTGATTATTAGAGATGAACTGATACTGTGTTTTCCATAGCCGTACCATACAATGTTGGGCATTGCGTCAGCATTGTCCACATAAAATGCTGTCATTCTAGCTGGACAAAATACAAACGACAAAGATGATTATGGCTAGTTTTCCCAAAGCATTGTACGATTACAGTATCTTGAAGGGAGGGTATTGCATACAATGCAATGCTTATTCTACCATGTAACCATGATCTTCATGCTGTGGTTGGGAAAATTTTCAATATTATATAGCCTCAGTGTGACTGTCGGTATTGGCCTGTTATTCAAGTTTACAACGATGCTTCAAGATATTTTCAAGCGTTCATATAGTCAGTAGACAATACAAGCCTGGATTAATATGTGATGTGAACAAAACATTTGTATAAAATGTCTCCATGTATATTCAGGTAGTATTGCTTGCTGGTCTATATGTAAATATATTTACATAATAAAGCACAGAAAAAAAAAATATATATATACATTTATAAATGTTATGATGGAAATAGTGTTGACTCAGCCTAAGCAAGCATGAGCCTTCTCCAAGCTACAGTATTAAAGATGTAATGTAGAAAAAACAAATGTGCCAGCTTTGGCCATCATAAGCATGAGTATGGTATATGATCCCTTCGGAGTCAGTCGTGTTCCATGAGGAATTTTTCCCTGCTATTTATTAGACTAGTTCAGGCATTGGGGGTCTAGCACGCTCTGCTCTAACACATTTACTAATAAACAAATGAGATAGACCAGCTGTTTTTGAATTTGGTGAAGACACCAAACTTCACCTCCAGGTATGAAATTTGTCCCTTGTAGATAAGGGTGAAATGGATGGTTTTGAATTGTACTGGTGTTCGTTTTCACTCAGTTTCTGTTTCTTGCCTACTTTGTCTTTATGTCCCTGTTTCGTACTTTTTCTGCCTATTTAATTGGGGCTGTATAGGCGATATCTATAAACAGGCGGGTAATACTTAAAAAAAAAAAAAAACAGGCATCACACAGAGCCTGCCTGGCAAGTCTCCACACACACCAGGAGAGACCGCATGGGGCCTGGATTAAGTCAGAGAGGTTTATGAGTATAAATAAAAAGTAGTGTGCTGGCTATCTCGGGGGCAAGAGGCTGCTGCTTGCCTCTGCTCTTTCCTCACCACACTCTTTTTTGCCATCTTAACCAATCCAGGAGAAAGACTTTGCATGTAATAAGTACATGATCTTCATGTTCATGCTCTTAGCGTAATATCTGTTTGTGTCTAACATGGCATTCTTTCATGATAGATAAAATCGAGATAAAAATGATCCAACATCCTTCGACTCGTTTCTATGCGTTGAGTAGGAACTATTTTTGGATGATAAGGTTGAGCAGGACTGAGCTTGTTCTCCTCAAAACAAAGCACTTTTTCCTCCTTGCCATAAAAAAGATTTCAGGTTGGAGGAGCGATTCAGTTGCAAGGAACAAAGTAAGCATGTCTGGTTTATTCGACTCGCACAAGCATGTGCTAAAAGAATGGAAAAATCCTGAGTCATCTGGCAAAGGAATAAGGCTTAAATCCAACTAAGCCACAAGCAAGGAAGTCTGCAGATGATACACTGTTTATCACATTTTGCCATATCCATCATACAGTTTGATTGTTTGGGACGTATATCCCAAAGATCACGGACCTCCTGTTCATGTAATTCAAGGACTAAATGGAGTTTTGTTCTGGATTATCGAAACTTTTCGTTTACCTCTATCTGGCTCAATAGTCATAGCGCATATTCACTTCAGTTCTTGCTTTAAACATTCAATTACGATAATGATTTCCTTGGGGTGTCTCATGCATAATGTAAACCCCGCTGTTTAATTTGATAATGACTGTGCAGGGGCAGTGAGAACCCAGCTTTTGGTTAGTAGCTGGGATAATGTTGCAAGCATGGAGAAACACAAAGTTCATTACCAAATAGATCGAGTTACTGATTAGCTGCAACTGCACTGGGATTAAATTGCACGCTGGTGCCATGTTGCTTTAGGTAAGGCCATGAGTACATACCCTAGCTGTGAGGCTTGTGTTTATGGAATTATATACAGTAGGTCTGAGTCTTGTGTTTCTGTTTGTATCTTTAGCATCTTGTTTTTTTGTTTATGGAGTGCATCTATCTGTCCATCTGTCTATGTGATAGTGTTTGTGCGTATATTGATGTAACACAATGATGAGTCCAGTCCTGGATTCTTTCAAAGTGAGCAATACCGCATCTGGCATACTGCCAAGCCGACTGCCTAACATCTTTCCTGGTGCACAGCCTGCATAATACAGCAATTTTGTGAAAGCCCGGTGGTCCAATCATCTGTGAAACTTTAGTGGCAAAGCTGAATGTACTGTATGTTGATATGCATATAGTAATGATTCGTGGTATCCTGTTCCGTTTGTGTCAGGATCCCATTTCTTGTCCATGTTCAAATGATAGCGCTTTTGTTTGCTTTTGCATCAGTGTATTTTCCGTGGTCTAATTCATGGAAGCTTCATTTGAGGTCACTGTGGTGCAGTAATGCCCCTGGCTATAACTATTTCCATATTGTATTCAATTTGTTACAATTCCAGTTTTTGGAACTTCTTATAGCTACATACTATATCTGTGTGATGTACTTGTTGGTTTACAGTTTTTTACTGAAAATCATTTCCATGTATAGTGAAGCACAGTCTGTATATAGATTAGTTTTCACAAGTGTCAAAGCTTTTGTTCAGTATTCTCAGTCTGCCTGGCTTCCCTCTGAGCCTCTTTAAGCAGCAATAAAGAAGTCATAGGAAATCAGCAGGGTCCAGGCTGTCATAAGGTCATGAATTTGACACTAAAGCCCACACATGGGTACGTTCCCCCAAGGCGAGAAGCTCGGCCAGAACTGACCCTAAAATAAGAGCAGACGTAACAAAAGGAATCAGGTATCCTGAACTAGACAGAGGTGTTATTGTACTGTTACTCACACAGGATGCTTGGATTGTGATGGTTTTTTTTTTTTTTTGCTCGTTGATCAGTTTCTAGTAATTAAACAAATCATCATTATCATTCATATTATTCAAGGATCTACTGTACACAAATAATGTGAAGTGAGGGATACAAATGCAAAGTGAAATTAAATATAATAAATCAAGTCTCAAAAAAAAATCTTAATGAAGAAGATAAACGAGGAAATAGATATACAAACAGTAATGATGGATCGAACAGGAAACAGGTGTCCTAAATAGGCTGGGCATCATAAAATCACACTTCTGAAGATGCTTCATCATGATATGTTATCTAAGGCAGGGTTACACATCACTAGGCTTTGGGAATGTATGGAATTTGTGTGGAATAAGAAAGTCTTTGGTTTAATTACAAACATCCTGAGTGATTGAAATATAAAGAAGGTTTGAAAAGTTGAAAAATCTTTAGTGTTCATTATTTAGATACAGGACATTTTTAAAAATATATGCCCTTTGTAATTACATTTTTTTATTATAATTGCACTTTCTGTTGTATTGCTTACAGTATACAATCACATTCTGCCTTCTGTTTCAGGAGAGGCAAAAAGCACAGTATAATCCTACGAACACAACTCTCAGTAAGGGTCCATGCCTGCATAGGTGAGTAATATGATGCTCTGTTTGCTACAGTAATGTATGTGGAAATGGATTGTAATGGATTCTGCCATGATCACTTGGGTTCATATGTTCAAATCATGGGAATTTGTGGCAAAGTGCTCTATGGCTTGTTTGAGTTTTTTCTAGTTTATCGTCTTTTTACGATTTTTTATTTCCAATAAGTAAAAAAATGACAAATTCTTTCTTTCTCTCTCTCTCTCTCTCTCTCTCTCTCTCTCTCTCTCTCTCTCTCTCTCTCTCTCTCTCTCTCTCTCTCTCTCTCACACACACACACACACACACACACACACACACACACACACACACACACACACACACACACACTTTTCACTCTTTTCATTGATATATAAATTAATCAAACTTTTGGTTACCAAAACTTTTGCTGTTTAATTTTTGTAAAATAATGTCCGTTTCTGTAACAAACTGGATTCCCTAACGGGCCCCCATGTCTCTAATGTCCCCACAAGGTCAAAACTGTCAAATATTCCTTTCCTACAAACACACACACACACACACACACAGGCACGCACGCACACACACACACACACACACACACACACACACACACACACACACACACACACACACACACACACACACACACACTTACTTGTGGCTTCTTGCCACCATATGCCAATCATATTAGGTTTTATAGCCTAAATGCTTTCTAATTACATTGCCATTTATAAATGGATTTATAAATCATCTATAATTGAGACTGTGCAGAATGTGGTTACGGCTGCTTAATGGTTTATGCTAATGTTAGACTCTATAGTGGATCTGTTTAGCTCCTTCCATCTGGTTACTATTGATGATCCTACCAGAAACATGACAGGAGTCATGTGCAACCCAAGTATCTGTTTTGCTTGTGTCCAGGTTACAGTAGTTTCTAAACATGTTTTTCGATTACGTCACTGCTTCAGCGTTGATTGTGTTAGGCCTGGCCATTTGGCCTATGTAGTTATATCTCATAAATCTCCTGGTCAACCCCCCACTGTTCCTACACAGCCTTGATGGAACATATGGGGCGTGTTAGCGGTCCTGCTGAAAGGTCAGACCAGCCTGCATTTCATTTGCAGACCACCTGAAGGGTCTGCGCAGCCTGAACCACCCTTAACCCCCCAAGCGGCATAATGGGTCATACCTTAAACTGGCTGTCTAAAAAAAAGAAACAATTTTTGTTTGCTCTCTCTTGAGCATACAGTGATGCAATAAAATCTACTGTTACTCTTGTATGTAGTAGATTAGATAGCTGCTTTTAATATAGTAACTTATACTAGATTTATTTCTTTGGTACAGAAAGATTCTTGGATTTAGTTGGTTATTAGACTCCAGTGTATGGAGATGGACATTGTTATGAGTGTCTCCATCTTGGAAGAGTCCTGTAATTATTTAGTCTGGATGCGGCTGTTGTCTGTGTACAGGATCTTGTAGCCAGTGTTTAAGACAGATGTCGGCTTGTAGGCAGTGGCACATTCCCAGCGGCGTGGTGCAGAGCAGCCAAGCACACGTGGCTCAAAGAGTCTCCATTCGCCATAGTGTCGAGGGGAAAATCTAACCCGTAGTCTGCGAAACTCATTAAGTCACGAGCTGTCAGATTTTAATTTGTACTTGTGCAAACGTGTTATTTAAGGGTACAGACGAGAGAAATCGCCCGGAGATTGAAGCTGAGTTATCTCTCTCAGTCATTCCTCCTCTGATTCGTTTTACCGATTCTGCATGCAAAAACCACCTGTGGAAACTTTTGGAAAGTCTAAAACTATTTTTTTTCTGTCCAGTAGCGAAGGCTGCCTGAGCTCTTGGCAAGATCTGAGAATCAGACTGGAGCACTGCTATGAACCAGGCCTGCTTAGGCACCTGCCCCAGTTTCCTCTTCAGTTATTCTGCTCTTCTGCTGGAAGCCAATTTGCTGATGAAAGATGGCTAAAGCTTAATGCTGTTTCTCTTTGATTAGGACTGGCAGAATCTGTTCTGAAACTGTCGTACCTTTTTTGGGGTCTGTACAGGTGTGGATACATTCAGCTGGCTCAGTCCCGTGTTTTAGCTAACCCAACATAATAGCATACTGTATAAGGTACTGCTGTTTTTTTTTGTGTAAACTTACAGGAAACAACATTACAGTACATTAAGACGATGCACTCACAAAGTTTTTAAAGCAGCACCTCATGTTTTCTTTCTTCTTGTTGATCCTCAGCATTTCAGCTATACGATGTGTTCTCTCTTTACAGTGCACCTAAAAGATTTTACTCATGGCTAGTTAGTGTATTTAAAACCACAAGATGACTACAGTGAGCAGGAGACATATGATTTTTTTTTATTTAGCTTGGTTTCCTAAGTGTTTTCCTGATTCTGAAAACATCACGTGTTAACATCACAAGGCTAATTCATCTGCCTTGATATATGGATTGCAGCAAACAGGATTTTGCTGTTTTTTGTGATAGTTGTGGCAAAAAATGCTTACGATTCGCCTGGCTGCAAAATCTACTTGTCTCACAGCCTATTGTTTTGCCCCTTCTTGCATTATCATGTTACTAGCAACTTATCTATACTCCTAGAATGCACAAATAGATGCTAAATATCACAGACATGCTGCTTAAGTTAGCGTTTAGTTTCTCTTTCCCCTCCTTCTGTCCCTGGGTCTTGTCAACTTATCATGTCATTATTCCTGGTAGCAGTGATAGGACCACTATTTCTGACCAGCTGCATGCTTGGGTGTCTTTAGAGATCTGTCTGGAGCAAAATGTGGACCTTAAGTGACTAAAGGAAATTGTCCTTTAGTGTGAGGATGAGTAGAAAGAGACAGCTGGGGGATGTTTAAGCGGATACCCACCCACCTGACACTCCTTACTGGGATTGTATATGTGTGTTTAGGGTAGAGTATCGCCATTGAGAATACGGTGGCTGTAGGACCCTCTGTGTAATCAGTTTTTTTCCACATGTCACACTTTTGTTGGGCATGATGAAAGGAATGCATTTACAGGTATTATGGTATTCATAGTCATGCCATAACCTTGCATGCACAGCCAGCTGTATAACTCAGGGCATTAAAGTGTAATGTCAGCAGGTCAGGGCAGGGTGAGACCGATGACATACAGTGATGCAAACTATTTTTCAGTACTCATGACTATGATCTCTAAAACATACTCCATAATTGAAACATTGACATTTAATTGAGATTTTAAGAGAAAGGAGATTCAGACAGCACTACTACAGCCATGAAGACCAGCTGATTTGTCTAAATTTAACTAGAACTTCCTCAGTGTTCCGGTTTAACCAACAATGTGTTGATGATCACAGATAAAGCTGTGTATAATCATATTGTTTATTTCTGGGAATGATAAACATGGCTCAGCCTTTCGTGAGTAATCCCTGTCATTTAAATCACTTGTGGGGAACCACAAGGGACTGAAGCGGTAAGATCTTGCGGAACAGGCATGTACACAAGTTTCTCGTTTCTTTACTGCTAGCGAAAACCACCAATCAACATCAGAGGGTTAATTATTAGAGTCCATAGTCTTGCCACTTCAGGAGGATCTGTGGCTTTCATCATGTAATCATAGACACATATTGCTCACGTTACAGTAGATCTTTGCATTAGCATTTGTTGAATGCTGGTCAACAAAAGCAATGTCCAATTTAGCCTGCACACTTTTATATTCTTGATATGTCAAAACCAAACTTTCCCCTTCCCACCATAAAGGGTCAGACAATATTAAATGCATTCTTAATGGAAATGATTTGCCATAGACTTTCACATAGAACCTTGAACATAGACTTTTTTAATATAGAAGTTTATAAATTGAACCCTTTTACACTTTTAGCCTTTTAGTGCACAGTTAAACACAACTTTATTTAGTCAGATGCTTAAAATATTTAGCCGAGCTTGCACAGTTTGAAGATAAGATGAGATCTTTATTAATTAATCCCTTGTAGGTAAAATTCAAGTTGACACTGGAGCCAAAGTAAAAAAGTAAACGTATCAAAGAAAACGTATAGCCTAATGAAAAATAGTGTAAAATAAGAATAGTATAATGTAAATGGAAATAATAAAAGTAATAGAAAAAATAAAATAAATAAGTGTCTATTTATATTCAACAATCAGTCATAACAATAAAAAATAATGAGAGGTGAAGTGAATAAGATTGATTATCTGGTTACAATGAAACATGTCAATATGTTGGTATTGTAGGACTTTGACAAGAGCCAAATAGTGATATCTCAAAAACAGCAGTTCTTGTGGGCTCTTTCTGGTGTATCTACTAAAACTGGCCCATAAAAGGACAATCTGTGAACCAGCACTAGGGTCATGAGTGCCTGATATACTGGGTCACTGATATACATGTAGAGAGAGAGCCAAACTGTCTGGAGCTACTGTAGCACAAACAAACAATACAAGAGAATACACAAAAGACAATACACAAAAGGCAATACGCAAAAGCAGGGTCGACCAGTGTACATACTGTATATTCTATAGTACATGTGCAGAAATACTGGAATGAAGACTTAATATATAGTAGCAGCAGTTATATGAGGTCTTGTATTCAAATGGAGGTGGCAGGAGGTGGTTTTAATGTTATGGATGATTGGTGTACATACTTGTTCAAGATCCTTGGTATTTATATACAGGTGTAATATCTGTGGAATGGCAATTAACTGTTGAGTGTGTGTGTGTGTGTGTGTGTGTGTGTGTGTGTGTGTGTGTGTGTGTGTGTGTGTGTGTGTGTGTGTGTGTGTGTGTGTATGTGTGTGCGTGTGTGTGTGTGTGTGTGTGTGTGTGTGTGTGAGAGAGAGAGACTCAGTCATCTATAGTCTGATGGCACGAAAGTGCGCCCCAGACGTATATTTATGTTTAAAAATAGACCAGACAAAACAAACTGATACAGAACAGCAGTTAAATCAGGACACTTAAAACATAATTTATTAACCGCTGACTCACAGATCCCAGTATGGCTCTAAATGAGCATCCCATCTTTAAATGTTAAACCTCAGCCTTGTGTCCTCGCTAGATTTGTATGACTAGAGGTTTTGAGATTAAAGACTCATTACCTTTGTTAGTGTTAACTCTAAACTATGCATATTCAGTGTGCTACAAATGTCTGATTAAAGCTTATAAATTATAATTAAGCCTATACATATGAAAGTAATAAATTAAGTATTATAATTATTTTAAACAAATGCATTTTAATTAGTTAATGTATTTTTTTTTTTATGTTTAAACCGAAATACCAAAAAATGTATGGTGTTCTTTTAAATAAATAAATAAATAAATAAATAAATAAAAACACTTGAAATCAATGTAGATTTCCAGCCCTGATTTTCCTGTTGGTGTCCATCTGCACATCCAGAGCCTTCTAATGAAACAAAGCTGACATAACACATCTGTGCTCTGCAAGAAATTTATCCACAACAGGTAATGATTTTAAATGTTTAAGGAATCTCCTGAAGTTTCCATTCGCCTGTGTTTTGATCAACAGCAGAAATCTCCCGGTCCCACTGTCCTATGGCCACTTTACCTCAGTGTAACTTCAGCACAGAGGCTGATGGTGGTAGAATTATTCAGTGAGTTCCCTGTTCTCATTGTGATAATGCTTTATAAGCTCTTTAAACCTGCTTCTTTCAAGGTATATTTTATTGATATGTTCGTGAGACTGCTGAGGTTTCACTTTGAGCTCTGTTTATTCTTCTCATTGCAAAACCTGTGATCATCCAAATAGCCAAATATAACCAGGAGTTCCACAAGGCTGCGGTTTAACGGTCCAAGTGTTGAACATCACAGACGGGGCGGCATAGAAACATGTTGTTTATTTTAGAGCATGGTAAACATGGCTGATGAGCCACGCAGCCTTTCGTGAGTAATCTCTGTCATTTAGCGTGCTTGTGGGGAACCTCAACGGACTGAAGCGGCACGATTTGGTTGCAACAGTAATGTACACAACACAGCTTATGGTTTCTTTACTGCTAGGGCAAAGCAACAATCATCATCAGATGGCTAATTTTCAGAGCCACAGGCCTCCATGCCGCTTCAGGACAAAGTATGCTATGGCAACAGAATGATAGACATTCGCTCATGTGAATATATGGCTGTCAACGAGATCTTCGGTGTGCGCATTGAAATGCTTTCAGAAAGCTTTCGTGGCTCTCGTGAGAGTGAAAGTGTTTACCGGATGAGCTAATGGTTTTCTGAGGTCCACTGTGCCAGAGTAGCTCTTGACACTGTGCTTTGTTATAATCAGGGCATGATGGCTGGGCTTCGCTATGTCAAAACAGGGCCAGACCTGTGATTCATTTGGATAAGGGCAAAGTTTGCTGCCATTAAACCCAGACACCGTTCATTTTTCTTAACCACTTGTGCACTACAGATTCTGCAGACACTTTGTATTTTGAAGTTGTGAATAGAAATGAGGCAGCTAGCTCCTATGTTGTATCAGTGCCATGGTTTGAGCTCTGGGAACGGACAGGACAATAAATGCATCTGTTTGGCTTATGAAGAAAAAGCTCTGTAATGTCCCTAATGATCCCACCCTTTGGCTCCATTTAATTCAGACCCCCGCGTGGTCAATAGTTAAAAGCACATTGTGGTTCTCCCCCATAATATGGTTCCAGAATCTGGCTTGTTGGCATAGTGTGCACTATGCACTTAAAGTTAGATATACATAGATTTATAAATACTACAGAAGTATTGCTATTTTTCACTATTTTATGCAGAGCATTTAAAGGCAGTTAATGTTCTGTGAAGTTGACATACTTTTTTAATTAACTGATCTTTAACTTTGCTTGTCAGTAATTTTTCTATCCAATTAAACCCTCTTTATAAAAAAGAGGCCTACTGATTGAAGAGGTAGAAGAGTCCCAGAGTAGAAACAGTACAAGCAGCAACAAGAGCTTCTTTTACTCTCTCACTTTTTCCATTCTGGATCACAAATTACAAATTCAGACGAAATGTGTAACTTCCCAATACCTACTGTACTGTTATGATTGGAGTAATTGATGCTGACCATGAGAAGGCAGGTAGAGTATACAGTACGTATCTTAACAAGTGGGTTATGGCTAGCATTTATCTTAGAGCACCAGTTCCCAAGCCTGGTCCTATAGAAGCCCAGTGTTGTGCACAATCTAGTCTTTTCCCAGATCTAATATACCTGAATCAACTAATCATCTAACTAACAACTCTTCCTGAGGTGAAGTGAATGTGTTAGAGGTGCAGGAATCTAATTAATCCAGATCTGATAAAAGCATTTTACCAGACGTTAGAAAATTTAATTTGCACCTGTTTTGGGGTAACTATGTTCAGAATTGATTTTCTTTTCATGTCGCACTCCAAAGCAGTGGTTAGTGACTTATATGAAAGTGGACAGTCATAAGTATTTCTGATTGTAGAAAAGTGGTAGCTCAGTGTTTATTGTGTTGGACTACCGGTTGGACTACCAAGATCCCAATGCTGGGCCTTTGAAATGCCATCAAAATAAATAAATAATGATAAAAAAATCAGCCAGAGCATTTTTGTTTTGCTTGACAGTCTGAATATTACGTTCAACATAACACGCTTTCAGATTTATTCGGATTAATGTGGACATAGCCTTTGTCTTAGAGGGATGTTGTCTTTTTAATGAGCTGTTATGGGAAAAGTGCACTGAGCCAGTTCTGCTTGACCTGGCATGATTTAGAAACACGTTTGAATGGTGATTTATATATCCTCTAACATCTTACACAGCTGAATTAGTCGTTTTTGGCATTGTGGATGACAACTTGAAGCAGTGTTTCCCAAAAGAGGCATGTGTATACGTGGGACTTTTGGAGTTGTAAATTCTCCATAATTCCTTGGACCATTCCAAGCTGTAAACAATATTACAGTAGAGGAAAAAAAAGTCACTGGGACATCTGTACTTAAAATAAGCATGATTGCAGCTGCTCAGACCCTGCGCCAAACCAGTTTTCAACTCTTTCAGCACAGTATTCCAGTGATTTCCACTGAATTATCATATACTGTTGTGCATTTTCCCCACTCTTTTATTTCTATATGCCTTATTCACTTGTGTGATTGTATGACTGACTCAGAAGCCAGTTTCTGCATGGGAGCACATTTTGCAGCACATAATTCTTATTTCTTTCTTATATTTTATTGGACAATGGGATATTTATACATCCAGCCTTGTGTTTATCATGCCAGGACAGTGAAGTGAGTTTTGCATGAGCACCTGCAGGATGTCTCTTTTCCAGAGTCAGCGCCAGGGCTCTCATTAGCTACCAGCTACACTTGTAGCCATGAGGAATATTTCAGGCTAGTCATCGTAGCAGACCTGGCGTGGAGGAGTGTACTCAGCACCAAGACATCAGAATGAGTTATAGATTACATCACATGACAGTGCAGTTGTAGTTGTGGTTTAAGGTCTACAGCTATATGTCTTTGCCAGCACTGTTGTTGTGGGGTTACTGTTCACCTGCTTTTTGTGTAGTGTATCGAAAATCTGACAGGAAACTGACAAAACGATTGTTACAAAAGTCTGGAAATTGCTTTAATCTTAGCAGCAGCTCATGCCCATATGTTTGACTGTGCAGGTCATTAATAATGACATTGATAAATGCTCATCTTCCACTGAAAATGTTCATATACCTGGAGCATCATGATTCCAGCCCCAAATGTCATTTGCTTGTGCTTTTTTCTTTTGAGTACTATCTGCAATGATATCTTTATGCCTCTACTCGAACAGAACATTGATTTATATCTAGCAAAATCTAAATATTTTTTATTCACCGGTCCCTCAAAAATAGGTCATTAGTATTTGAGTAAAATTTACAATGTAGAGTTGTGAATGAGAGATTTTTATGAACATTTGTTAGTGGCTGATTTTTAGAGTGATGTTATTTCCCACCTGAACCAATGCTGTTTACTCCTGATTAATATATTTTCCAATGATGGATACTGTAGACATTTTGGGAGTTTTAGTTATAAATGTTAAGTTTTTTCTCATGTTCTTGGTCTCCATGTACTGTACTTCATCCTGCAGGCTCTCAGTTTTCTTTGAGATAAAAAAATATTTGTGAAGCCGTGAAGCTGCAATCCCATCTCCCACTCTTTTCTCTCCTGTGCTTCCCCATTCTAATGGATTTAGACTCACACCCAAACCCAAACAATGAAAAGTGTTCAGAGTGAACTGAAAAAAGGGGTCAGAAACTCCTGTCCAAGCTTCAGTGCTGAACACAAGAGGGTATGGTGGTGAAATGATGCTATCTTCTCCCAATTTGACTTCCCATGCCCGGACAGCCTACACATAGGGGCTTGCAGCATTTTGGGTCACAGATAAGATTTCAATGCTGCACGGGAGAAACAGGAGAAAAAGAAAAAAAAACTTTATCCAAACAGCGTGTTTCTATTTTGGAATCATTTCACTTAAAAGCCTGTTAAACAGAGAAACTGAGCTGAGAAATGTATAAATCAGAACGTTTTGCGTTACACTTTTGACTGCTGAATTTCCTGCTTTTGTGATTTCGATTTTTTTTTATTTTTTTTTTAGATAATGCCAGCAATGGCATATATTCAGAGACCCACATACAGTAGTGTGGGCTGATGTTTACCAAGCCTCCTCTGCTATCTTTGCCAGCAGGAGCCCTGAGATGACTTTCCCATGCTGGATGACAGTAATGATAAGAAATTCTTTCTGCAGATGCGCTACTCTTGTCTGTTGACCCAAATTGCTGACATTTTCATCCCTTGCACAACCCTGCTTATCTACTAATCTGGAGCTCACTCTTTTTGCCATCTGTTAAGCTCAGAGAGTTACATTTGTCCAGGAGACAGGAGCGATCCTGTAAATAGGTTCACCAGAGACCTCACATGCACCGTCTGTTTTTATATCTTCCTATAGTTTCTGTTTTACACTATACAGTACTTTCTGCTGTGACATCACATAGACACACTGCTTTAAAAAAGTGTACAGGCGATACCTGATAACATTTTATACATAGCAATTTGTCTGCCTTTGAGTTAAACCGTAGCAGATAGACATCTGATTGAGGTTGCTTGTTAGATTTCATAGCTTGTTGTAACATTGTCTAATTTGTGCCTTCTCTTGACAAACTTTAAAAGCCAACAGACACATAGCAGTGGTATATTGTCTGTGAGTTTCTCTCTTTTTCACATACACACACACACACACACACACACACACACACACACACACACACACACACACACACACACACACACCAAAAAACACACACAGAGACACACATGCTCATGCACAGACATTTGCTACATTTCTCTCAAACCATCTGGTTCCCATTGAGCCTGTTGCTGCCTTCCTTGCAGTGTTAAGAGAAAAAAAAATATATAAAACTGTCTACATGTTCATTCAAGGAGGTATTTTTATCAGGTCGCTCAGCAGTAACCTGATCTTGGGGCCCTGCACATCCTTCGTTAGACTCTGCAATCTTTCTGCACTAATTGTCATTCCTGTTTGGTCAACCCTGACCTAAAAAAAAGACAATGGAAACCAAGGTAGAGCTCCAAGTTCAAACATAATCCCTAATCCAAAGAGGAGAGCATGAAGAGCATTATAGGACGGGACAATGAGGCACTGATGTCTTTTCAATTACGCCTTCGCTGACTCTTTCCCAGGCTTTTGGTAATGAAAAGTGTCTAATAAGCTTCTAATAATAGCAGCCTGCAGAAGGGGCAGAATTTCATCTTGTGATTTTCCAGGGTGCTGGTCTTTATTTTCTCACTCCTTCATGAACAAATCCAACGATCCAGTTGAAGATTAGCTCAGTTTCAGAGCACACATTGAAATTACATATTTGCTCAGCTCGAGTTATGGAAAGGCATTTAAGAGCCTGCTTTTGTTGATACACCAGACATAAACTTGCTTATGAAAACCAAGCAGTGCCTAAAATAGTATACTTCAAGTATGTAAAGAATATTAAAATGATATTTTGCATTCAATACATGAAAAATTTGAGACCTTTCTGTACTTTTAATAATGCAGTACCTTTTAAATTATGCTCAGGAAGCTGTAAGAAAATTATTTACACAAAAAATTCATAGAACTAAATGTATATTTAACATAAAAAGAATATTTCAACTTAAGGATATTTAACATAGGAGAATGGATCTAATGTTAATACATATTTACATTTTGTTGAGTCCAAGAGGTCTCCTTGTCAGTTTGTCAGTAACCATTAGGTGTGGCAGGTCTTAACGTAGAAACCTTCACAACTGTAAAGTGGACACTGTTTATCACTTCTTTTTGTTTCCTCAGGAATAGAGATTTTCAAAGTGTCTAGCAGAGGGGAAAATAGTCTCCTTTAACAGTTTTTATTTACAGAAACAGTGATTCAGTCCATTTATTTAGGGAATATTTCTTTTACTTGTATTTGAATTAAGTATTTAGTTCGTAGGATATTAGAGGAACATTTCTTAAACAGAGAGATAGAAATGATTTTATTTTCTGTATGAGTAAGTGTGACTCCTTTTACTAGCATGGAAGTCAAGTGGAAACCTTAGATATGAATAAACTTGTAATATTTATTGTTTATTGCAATCCAAATTTGAATTTCACATAATTGGATTAAAGCTAAGATAATGCTATTCTATTCCAGTTTGCAGTGAGTTTGACTAATGTGACAAAGTGCTGTCTCTCTCTCTCTCTCTCTTTCTCACTTTTTACTCTCTCTATCGCTTTCTCTCGCTCTCTTATGCTCACATACTTTCTTTGGTAATAGAAAGACAGAAGCACATTCATTTCTTTGTAACTGTTTCTGAGGGAGTATAAAACAGTTGTGCACAAAGGCTTCCGACACATCAGAAGAAAACCAGTAGTTCTGCAAAGTCTCCTCCTGGTTGGAGTGGTTATGAAAACAAGGCTGACTGGCTGGATGTGGTGCTAGAAAGGGGCATGTGTGTGCCATGTGAGACAAGCAGAGAGCCACGTCCATGTGGTCTAGGCTTCATGGCCTGTATGGCCTTCTGGCCTCCAGACGTCCCACAGTGGCTCTCCTGGAGCAGGGCCAGATCCCCATTGGCCTCCTGCAGATTCCATCGCCTCCATGCTGACTTCCGCCACCTCTTCTCAGTACTTTGATGTCAGCACTTAGGCCGCTCACCTCAGCACTGAGCCTTTTTGGCACTGGCTCTGTTGAGAGGGGATGTGCTAGCAGCAGGCATCTCTTGCTTTTTCAGCCCAAAAATAAATCCCTTTTCTTTTCTTTTTTTTTTTAAGGAAAATGGAGTACTTGAAGTTCTATACACCAAAAAGTTGTACATAATGACATATTCTCAGTTTTACACATTTTCATTTATGTTCAGTTAGTGAATGCTTTTAAATTTTTGTCCCAAGTGTTGTTATTTTTACAGTAATAATGATGCTCACTTTCAGTTCTTAGTAGAGAAAACACTGACACTTCTATTTCACAGTAATCAGAGTCAACAGCTAAGAAATGGTACTCTACTTTGGAAAAATATTCTACCGTTTTACTCTAATCATTTACTGAGTGTTATTTTAACACTATGCTCAGTGTTTAGTTTTAAGTTTCTCTGAGGGAATTAATGATAGATGTTCATTCCATCTTAAAACCTGTTAGTACATTTCACCCAGATTCAACCAGAATCAGGTCTTCTTAGCTTATTGCTCAAGAGGACACAGTAACGTCCAATGAAATGCAAACCCAAGCCAATTTTTAAGTGAAGTAGAAAAACAGATGACCTAGATTGTGAATCACACAGCCACTCTGCTGTGTAGCTGGTTACTGGTTGTGGCCGTTTTCAAACTGGTTGAACTTTTTTCTCTACATTTATTTCATATGCTCAGTCTACTGTGATGCTGGGTTTATTTTGCCTCATAAAACATGTTTCACAACCCTCAGTCCACACAAGCAACTTCTTTAACCCACAATAAAACAAAAGCTTTTTTAAATGCAACTTTCCTGTTAGCTGGATGTAGTCTGGATTCATGAATTCATTGCATACATTGAACTGCTGCCACATGATTGGCTAACTGGATAATTGCATGAATTCCTAATAAAGTGGCCGGTGGGTTTACAAGTGACCGTCATTCAATATTTTAGGCTCAAATACTCAAACTAAAAAATTGGATTTATTTATTTGCAAAATTAATTAATTAGGCAACTCAATATTTTAATGATTGTTGATCATTATTAAAAAATAATTAAAAGTTAAAAATGCTGGCACCCCAGATTACGAGCCACTGACTGGAGTGAACGTTGTCAAAGATTCTTTGTTTAATAAACAGGCCTACTTTTAGCTTTGCGAGGTAAAACTTTTGTCTCCTTCTTAATGTAATGAGCCATTGTTGTTGAAAAGCTTTAGCTATGGAAAACAATCAAAACTTAATGTAACTTAATGAGAAAGCAATTAGAACTGTGCACAATCCTGTATTGATTTAAGCTTTCTGTGAATTTCTGAATTCATTCATTAAGTTCTTATAAAGCTTTTACAGAGAAACGACTGAAATCTCCTTTAACTGGAATCTCCGGCTCTCAGGCTGTGAGGATATGTTACTGCCATGAAGTAACTTGGCAGAGAAGCATTGGTGAAGTTTTATCAGGCTGACTAAGCTCAGAGCTCAGCAAAACCGATGCAACAATGTATTGCTTGTGTTTTAGCCCCACATATGTCCTTCACTCATCTTCTGTGCAGCTGCTTGAGCTAATCTTGCTGAGAAATGAACCTAAGGTATGGCTTGTAGCAGTTAGAAAAAGCTATAGATAGTTTCAAAATTAGGCAGATTTGTTTACCTGAAAATGAGTGATGTTCTCTTTCAGCAAACAAAATTAGGTTCAGTTAGGCGTATTCTTCATATTATCAGATGTTTAGTACAATGGCAGAGCTTTATGGAGCCATAAAAGCAGTGATGAAGCTGGCAGTGCTGGAGGCTCAGGTCCTGAGGGACACACTGTATAAATAATAAACTACACATGAGCCATCAGGTTTGCCTACTTTGTCAAATCAGGATGTGTTGAAGGCCATGTTGTTATTTTTAGGATACATGTAATGGGTCTTGGAGTTTAGGATTAGACAGATTGTACTTGTTGGATAAGAATGAATATCATTTAACTTGGTCAAGCACAAGAGTTGCTTTGAGTTTGCTTGTGTTTCTACTCACCCTTAACTATGCATTCAGCTCAATTTTATTTGTATAGCGCTTTGTCACCTAGCAGCTGTACAAAAATATATAAATTCAGAGTATACATTCAGACAGTGGTAGCAAAGAAAAACTCCAGAGATGACATGAGGAGAAAACCTTGAGAGGAACAAGGCTCAAAAACCATCTACATGACACCTCATAGTGTGATTATAAATAATCTATTTTCTATAACTATTATAGTTAAAAAGTGCAATTATGCCACTAGGATATTGATTCTAGTTATAACATGAAGTTTATATTGATGAAGTTCTTAACTGTTTACAGATGTACAGTAGACTTTGGTACAAAATTGCTTATGACAATTAAAGTATGTTATCATAGCAGTTGTTGTCCTAAGCCATGGTAGCAAAGCTGTTCAGTCCAAAACAGTCCAAATCCATCTTCAGGGTCTCTTCATCAGTTTTGAATACCAATGTTCTGATTTGTCTTGGCGGGCACGGTGGCTTAGTGGCTAGCACGTTCGCCTCACACCTCCAGGGTTGGGGGTTCGATTCCTGCCTCCGCCTTGTGTGTGTGGAGTTTGCATGTTCTCCCGGTGTCTCGGGGGTTTCCTCCGGGTACTCCGGTTTCCTCCCCCGGTCCAAAGACATGCATGGTAGGTTGATTGGCATCTCTGGGAAATTGTCCGTAATGTGTGAGTGAGTGTGTGAGTGATTGAGAGTGTGTGTGTGCCCTGCGATGGGTTGGCACTCCGTCCAGGGTGTATCCTGCCTTGATGCCTAATGACGCCTGAGATAGGCACAGGCTCCCCGTGATGAGGTAGTTCGGATAAGCGGTAGAAAATGAATGAATGATTTGTCTTGATTAGTAAATATTTTAAAATGTAAGGTCAGAGTGATCAATTTGTGGTACAGCTCATGACAACATTCACAATAATGGTGAAAAGGTTTAAAGAGAAACCAACAGAGCCTGGCAGTTTGTTTAAAGTCTCTATGATGCTGCACAGAGTCAACTATTTGCCCCAGTATAGTTGGCATGAAATTGTTAAACATTCTAGAGGTTGACCAGGAACGTTTTCAGACAGTGATGTTTTGTTTCTGACGTATGAAGCTCGTAGCTTTAAATCAGTTCAGATGTACATAAAGTACATAGGTGAAAAAGTAAACAATTCCACCTCAGGTATAAACTGCAAAAGATTTTGATGATTCGGATGTAAAATAGATAAACATGCTTGAATATGCAGATTGTGACAGGGATTGTGAGTCAATGTGAGGTGACTCGCTGAGCAATCAGACAAAAATGTCTTGTTTTGCACCTCATTGCCTTAAGGATTTGTATGCTATTGAAGTTGAAACAGTGTTTCCCAGCTCCCACTTGGTTATAGGGTATAGATAATGTGGTATGAGTATAAAGGCCGGCTCTGTGGAGTCCAAGCCTCTTATAACTCACCCGAGCATTTGAAGAGTTACAGCATGGAGCCTGAGTGGGAGAAGATTGAGAAACCTTTGTTCCTCTTTGCCAGGCTGAAGAAAGGGATGGTGGCACTAAATGGATACATGGCCCCACTTGCCTGTGAGAACAACATCCAGGAGACATTCTTAATCTGCTTGGCCATTGTTCACGGATCGCTTTACTTTTTCTTGGCCAGACTCAGCTGCAGTGAAGGTGTCAGCCTTCTGTTGAGTCTATAACTTCTTTCCACTCCACAGCCGGAAGAGTCAGTGAAGTTGCCAATCTCTGACTCGCAGCCAGCTAATTAGGCATTGTGCTAGCTATCATCATTTACATCTTCATGTTTCAAAAACAGACACACAAACACAAACATTTTTATGCACACCAAAGCTTGGAAATGTAAAAAGAACTCTGTGTGACAGTTCCCAGCGCCTTCTACCAGACAAGAGCAAACCTCATTGTGTTTCAGCATCGATTCACAGATCTGTGGCTTTGTGTTGTCTCATGGTGTTCATGTCGTGACTGTGGTTTGCTTAAACATCTCTTTTTTTTTTTTTTGACAAAAGCTTTTTATCCATTCACACAAACAGTTTGTGCTTTGGACAGTAAACAGTTTTAAAATAGAGCAATGGTTCCAGGCTGTGTTTTAACAATGTCATTGTAAAGTATCTGGAAGACATTTCACCATACACCATATTCGCCCACTCGATCCAGTGAGCCGTTTCTTTACTGGCTTATTTGTGGTGTCTAACATGTCAGGAGTAACTAAATGCAGATTTAGCTTTCGAATGAAGCACAATATGAAGATTTATTTTATTGTGGAAATGAGGAAACTGAGATGTACAGTAACTTGTGAAACTGATCATCAATGATAAGTATATACTTAGCACAATAGTTCTGTAAAAAGGCTTGTTTTATATACATATATTTGCAAGTTTTCTACATCTTACAAGAATTGTACTTTATTTGTGATCTACTATCAGAAAAAAATGCATTGTTAGAGGACTAAATATCATTTATCAAGGTACAAATATATTGCAAGTTCTGCAAGAAAATAAAACATCTTGACGTTTATATGTTAGGACTAGCAGTAAAAAGATGCAAATTAGAAAACTGATATTGAACATAACGATAGGTACCTAGCTACCATTATTTTAATAAAAACATGATGCTATTCAGTTCATTCCACTTAAACATTAAACTACTGCCTTTTATCTATCCTCTCCTTTTATGGCATGGTTTATACCAAAACTGTGCAACCTATTATTTATATTCAAGTCTGATCTTCAAAATCTGGCCTCGTTTCTTAAATTCAGCTGTTTTATATACACCATTTTGAAAAATTTGAGATATGAACACTATAAATTTTCACTAGCGAATTTCAAGAATATATGCAAAGGAGTGGTTAGAAATTTTAAAGGTCCTGTTGAACATCCAGACATGGATCATCAGTAGCATGGAGAGCTGCACATTTGAAAACCTTTGAAAAGGAAGCCAGTTCAATCATAGTAATCTTGAGTATTTCTATAAATACAAAACAACAACCATTTGAACTGAATTTCATTGGAATGAGCTGCAGTGAAAACAGTTCATGTGCTGCTTCAGTGCCTTCCAAACATTGGTAAGAGACTAACAATCATTGTCTTCTAAACAAGGGCCACTTTTTGTTATTGTAAAACTCAGTTTAATTACCGATTCTTATTGTTTCGAGCTCAAAGCCACACAAAATACAAAATGTCTGTGTTTTGAAACCATTGTTTTCGAGTCCAGTGTTAGGAGCCTTTAATATTTGTGCCAATGCATAAAAAACATAGCCGAATGAATGAGTTCATTATTGTACTGTATAAGCATTTAATTACTTTTTTAAGGCTAATTTTAAAGTTTAAATACTTTGCATAGCATCTGGAACATCAATTCTATTTTTCTTTTTTATCAAAGTTGGAAAAAGCAGACTGGTGAACATATCAAAGTCAGTGACTTTTATGGTGGCCATTAACTCGGACTGTTCTCGTCTTTCTTCTTTTCTTTGATGCTGATTGGGATGGAGGGATGAAGCAGCCGAGAAGCAGTCGGGGCAGAATCTGTACTGCATCTGTTTTTAGCCAACCTGTGTCTGTCTGCTCTGAGTTGTTCTGGATATTATTTCATAGCTGCAGTGCAGCCGTTACGGGGTCGGTGCCGGATGTTAGTTATACACTCGTATGCTCACACGTACACACAAAAACATACAGTATCCATGGCATTGTTAAACTGGTACATTTATCAAAGCAGATTCTTTTGCCTGAATATGAGGGTCTGATTTATTTCATGGACGATGGAAATCTCTGTCCAGTCTCCTAACCTGAATTATTTGACCCATACCTCTTTCATATGCCAATGTGTTTCCTGACAAGATCTTCCTAAGATTCTAAGAGAGCAAAACCCTCTGGCCTCGAATGCTATCTTCCGGCCCTGGCTGCTTCCCATCACGACAAATGTTTCTGTTCCCACTGGTCCATGTAATATAAATGCCTATTCATTCATTCATTCATTCATTCATTCATTCATTCATTCATTCATTCGTTCATTCATTCATTCATTCATTTATTTATTTACTACAAAATTAGCAGTAACTTCACAAAGAAAAAAAAACCCTGCTGAAATCTTAACAAATGTCTTGCATTTTATTGGTCAAACAGCCTGAAATCTGGAATGAAATGAACCTTGGTCATCTACTCATTGAGAAGGATGGTAAAAAATGTAACAACAAAGGCAGTTTTAGAATCATTTAATTGATTGATTCGAGTGGTGGTCAGGTTAGAAAATCTGATTAACTGTTACATGTCAATTTCATATCAACTAGCTGTTCAGGAGTGTTGCAGGAAATTAGCCCTTCACTCCATCTGGCGTTTTGAGTTGTGATCATGTACACAGCTGTATACTCAGAAAAGCACACAATGAAAAGTACAATATGAAGGTGGAGCAGTGATTTTTTTTTTTTACAATGCTCATTTAAGTTTCAACGCTGTTTTGTGGCTGATGGCTCCAGTTATTTTCTACAGCGAATGTCTTTGGACTGGGGGAGGAAACTGGCGTAGCCAAAGGAAACCCCCGAAGCACAAGGAGAACATGCAATCTCCTCATGCACAGAGTAGAGGAATGAGCTAGAGCAATTGAAGCCCCAATCCCAAATGTGCATGGCAAACACAATAACTACTGTGCCCCTCTTTTCACAATTTTATGAAGGGAGACAATAATTCAGGAAGGCAAAGAAAGATAAAAGAAGCTAGGAGTAAACAAGAAAAGGGAGAGATTTAAAGATGGTAGGAATGAAGGAGAGAGAGAGAGAGAGAGAGAGAGAGGGAGAGGGAGAGAGAGAGAGAGCGAGAGAGAGAACGAGTGACCTTTTCCTCGGTGTCAGCTGGTTTAAAGACTGCAAGACTCAAATAAATCCGAACTAAAATAGCACCTTTGAACCCTCCTGGCTCATGTCATGGTGGCTCATGCCTCTGTGCTTTCCTCTGCTTCTGAGCTTTGTTTTGAAGGCTAATTTTCTTAGGGAGATTTTCTTTGTCATTGTCACCTCTGGCTTACTCATTAGGGATAAATTTATCATTTTAAATGTATATCCAGAATTTGTATATTTCAGTAAAAGATTCTTTGTTGCAATGTCCATTGTTAAAAGTGCTATACAAAAAAAAAAAGATGAATTGAATTGCTATTGAATAAGTTCAAATGCCAAACATTTTTTAGATTTTATGTAGCTTTATATACAGTAACAGAGCACAGAGTATGTACTATAAATACATTAAAATGACTCACCGCACAGGATTTATCTGGAAAGCCTCAAGAATTATTGCACATCTGTAACTGAGTGTAAATACAAGAATGTAGGAAGGGTCTTATATCCTGTAGGAATGGTTTTAGCTTCTCTAGGAAAGCTCTTAGCTTGACTGCTTGGGTTAATTTAGTGAACGAAAGGATTGATGGATCTGATTGTTTTGTTCTGTAAGACACAGGTGGATTTTTTCATTCTGACAGGCAGGTTTCAGGAGAGGTTAAGCCTTCTCACCCAAGAGTGCCACCTGGTGACCTCAAAATACTGCATACGAAGAGTGATGGCACACAAACACACACACACAAACACACACACACACAAACACAGACACACACACACACACACACACACACACACACACACACACACACACACACACACACACACACACACACACATGTATGAAAATATAAGTATTTACAACCATTTTGGTTATTGGTGTGTGTTTACTCGACTGTATCTGTGTTCTAATGTTGAATTTCATTAAACTTTTTTATTTAAGGTTCATCCCCAAAAGTGCAACACTTCCCAAAAGAACACAGACTGTATCTCTGTACCTCTTGTCAGTATCTTTCTCACTGTCACACCAGGGGTCTTGGAGCATAGCCCAAGAGGCTTTGAGGCCTTTTTAGGGTTAAGAGAGCATGGGCTAGGGTTCTTCTCATGAATGGCTTTTGCTGTGTAGTTCTCTCTGTCAGTGTCCCGGGAGTTGGGTGTGCTCTTCATTGTGTCAGTGACCAGCAAAGAGGCGCTGTCACTTCACACTGACTCGAACCGAGTCCCCTTTACCCGACTATGCCGAGAAGGGGGTCGGCCACCTCCTGTCAGCTGCCTGATTGATAGGGCAAAGACACAATCGCATCTCCTGTGGGCCCTCGGTGCCTTTCTTCTTTCTTTCTGTTCATCTTTATCCTTCACTCTCTCTTGATTTTGAAGTCTAAGCAGAAACAAAGTTGAAACCTCTGTCAATAGAAGTGCTCATGTTGAATGAGAGCCGTTGCCAGAGAGCAGGCCATTATGGGGCAAGATACAGGCCAAAAGGAGGAGCATAGGACTAAGCCATTCACCACGACATCAATCCAGATGAAAAGGAGCTTAGATTATTTTTAGCCAGATACTGAAAGCCGAACCGCTCCATGTGTAAAAGCGGCACATTCTAAAATGAGCTGAAAATGCAGACTTTAATTTTTAATAATCTATTTATAGCATCCTTCAAGAGCTTTGCCTCAACATGGCTGATTCTTCGCTGGTTATTTGATATATCTGCTTTTAGGGAGCAGTTGTGCACTTTGTTCCTATTAGAAAAACCTTAGTGTTGGATCAGAGGTGCCTGCTTGCAAGTGCTGCAGAAAATATCGCTTACCAAATGCACTCAGAGGATTTCCATTCATATTTCATCCTAATTAGCAGACCAGTTGGATTGAAAGCGATCCTTGAAAGCAGCTTTATTTGTCAGTGATATAAGGCTGATATAAGGAAAAATTAAGTTTGTGGCACACCGAAGCGAGAGCTTGTAAATGTCCGCCTTACTGTGGAAAGCTGGCAGAATGATTTTTTATGTCATGTGAAGGAAAGGACAAGCTGCACTCCCACAACTCCACTGTACCGTCTCTCCCTCTTTCACTAAAGTCTAATGATCTGAATTCACGTTTATTTATTAAACTTGTACCTATTTTCATGCCCTCCTCCTCACAGGGTGAAAGGGGTGGGGTTTTTAGGAGGCAGGAGAAGAAAGAGGGAAGAGGAGGAATGCTCTCTGGCTCAGACGTCATGCGGTGTGTGTGACCGTGCATACTTCCATGGCAGGTTTCTCATTACTTCCCTGAATGCTGTTTTTCCCTCTGTCTCTGCTTCCAGGAAATCTGTTTACCTTTTTTCAAATGCAACCAGAGAGACGATCTGTCTTTGGGGCTGTGATTTCAGCATAACCATCAATCAGTTTGATCTTTTAATACTTTTGAATCGGCTAATACTTATTACAAAAGCTTTAGTTACAGACTCGCTTTCATTACGGTGACAAGCAGAAATGCCATTTTAGATGAGGATATGGAATCAGAATTAGTTTTTTTTTTTCCCTTCTCAATCCTCCCCTAGATTACTTATCTGGCATTGTGATTTAGGACATAATTAAACCTTTGGAATTGGCTCCATGAGGATCACTGACCTCAGAAATATTCAGTATATTAAAAGCTCAATTATGTCCATCCCTTCTTCCTTACGACTGCAGTTTTTTAATTTAGCCCTGAGTTTGAGATAGTTGTGCGGCAGCGCTTCAAGTCTGGCACTGAGGTCCACAGTGTTATCTTTGGAAAGTGTTGACAAGACAGACCTTCTGCTCGGAAAGACACATTCAGAGTTAGTGTTACAGCTGTGTTTCCTGTTCTCCACAGCAGAGAATTCTTAAGGAAAGAGAGAGAGAGAGAGAGAGAGAGAGAGAGAGAGAGAGAGAGAGAGAGAGAGAGAGAGAGAGAGAGAGAGAGAGAGAAAGGGGTGCAGAGCAGAATAGACTAAAAAAGGTACAAGGCACATAAAAACAAGTTGAAATCTAAGGATAAACCCTTAACTTGTCTTATTCTTTAGTAATAATTTACTTTTGCTGTTTTGTTGTGTATGTGTGCCAGATGTTTCAGGTGTCTGGATCTAAACTTTATCCAAGGATATTTATACAGCCCACAAGTATCAACACTTGCTTTTTTGTTATGCAGCCTGTTGGGACCACAGATTACTTAACCAAACAGACAATCACCAAACACAGCAGCGGCTTATTGTGCAAGGATACCACACTGCCTCGAGATCTTCTTTTCCATTTCCAGACGCACTCTTCTATTGAGTGTTCTCATTCTCAATGCAAAAGACACAAGAAAAGAAAGCCTGAAAGTAAGCATCCTATTTGTGGTCTCATGGGAGCTGAACAAAGTCCCACAGCTTGCCATGAAGGCCTCCTTCAGTTTAATGCAGGAATTTGTTCTCTTTCTTTCTCATCTATGAGCAGTGTTTTATTACACCAGTTAACCGGACAGAAGGAAGCCTGGGGTTGGTCTGCAAACTCGCCCGTGTTTTTTTTTTTTAAATAGTTTTAGCGAGTTGTTTGGGGCATGACAAATTAGCACGCGGGTGAAACGGAAAGTTGTACGGCCATCCGTTTCTTTGCAACAGCGTGACGTTTCCTGGCCTGGCAGACAGAAAGTTCTGGCAACATAAAGCAGCATGCAGGGGGATGCAGGCAGGGGCCAGAATAGCAGCTTGAGTAGATTTACTATAGCCAGTACCACTCTGCAATACAAAAAATCTTCAATCAGCATCTGTCATCCCCAACAGTAGTGTTTTTTTTACAGTTGCTCAGGAGTGCACAGAGTAGGAACAATCACACCTTGCTGAAGTGGAGCAAAATCAGGCTACTGTACGACTGTGATGAATTTGTGTTTATGGCACAGAGTTTATGTTTACTTGTGTTTATGACAGGAAATACTAAGAGGAGATGCCTGACATGACTACATGACACTACTGTCTTCAAGGACAACATCAGAGTCCATATTGTATTAATGTATATTTATAATCATACCCTCCAGTGTCCCAAATGTGGATGAGGTTCTTTGTGTCTGCTTCCTCTCAAGGTTTCTTCCTTTACCATCCGATAGAGTTTTTCCTTGCCACAGTCACCTCAGTCACCTCAGGCTTGTTCCTTGGGGATAAATACACATACATAAATATATCTAATATTAATCTTGAATTTTTGTATTATATCAATCTTTATATTAACCTTTTGTTTTATGTTTATGTTCTGTAAAGCTACTCTAAGACGATGTGAATTGTTAAAAGCGCTATAGAAACAAATTTGAATTTGAAATTGAAATTTGGTGAACAGCTTAACCTTGAACTGTGCTCGTTTTTCTCTTGTGTCTAAGTCTGACAGTTTCAGGTGTTGAATTTCATGAAAATGGGTAATTATCTTCATTTAGTGTTAACGCTGCTTATGAAATCTTTAGATGACTTTCAGATTTGTCTTACACCTCAGAGCAAGCAAATTGATATTTGTGCATATGCTGGGATTTACTAAGCTGTATACAATACTTTTATTGTCTTGTATTACTCTTACACGTAGATATACGAGGTAAAATCAATGCGTAATTGTCAGTTTAGTTCAGCTCTTTTCACCAGAGCCCTGTTTTGTTGTGCCCGTGTTCAGTATTGAATTTCTTTGCCATGTCACACTCTACAGTGGAGGTTATGACTCATATGAAAGTAGACACTCACACCTTTGACCTAGATATATTTCTACTCTCTAACTTGTCCCGGTTTATTCATACGCATCTAAATATTTCAAGGTTTCCACCACTAAAATTCTGTGTTAAATTTATCCCAACAAAGGGAAAAACGTCTCACACTGAAAGCCAACAGCGTATTGACTCATTTTACAGTACATCAGACTTGCAGAGATAAAATAATTCATTTGTTTATCCTGATCGAAAAGGTTTCCGATATCACTGGCATAATGGAGTGTCAATATATTGTTAAAAAAACAGTTAAATTGATATTTTTCGTTATTTAATTAAAGGTTCGTTTAAATGCACAGAACTTTGTGATGAGGTTTGTACTTGAAGATGATTCGGCGGGAACTTTTCAAGCAGCTGCTCTGTTGCTCTTTTTAGCCTGGCGCAGGCTAATATATCTGCCTCATGCTACTGTACACACAGTAAGAAATATAATTAACTCGACTCGGTTCCTTCACACCTCTATTAATGAGATGGACTGTAATAGATATGGTTTATTTTCTGTTTTATCCCAACTACAATATTCCTGTACCTGCTCATTTGTGTCAACAGGTGATTGAAGCTGTGGATATAAATACCGCAGTTCCATCTGCTGTCTGTCCTAAATCTTTCTGGACTTAGCCAGATGGTGACATGACCTACTAACGCTCTTTATTTATGTTTGCTTGTCTTAGTGCTTGTGTCTCGGTTACATGTGTTAAGTAGGGAATATTCATCTGAATATTTTTAAGTATGATGTTGCATTTATGGCTTATATGACCTTTAGTGTCAATCCTCATCTCTTCAGAGATTTACATGTTCCCCACATCTGAATGATTCCTCCATGTTCTCCATGTCCTGTGCAAGTGATAGTAGGTAGACTGCTGAACCTATGGTGGTGATGGCTCCCGCTCCCCCACAGCATTCAGACACTTCCTAGAAAGACTTTCAGACTTAATTCTATCAAACCCTGGTTCATTTGTGTTGATCATATTTAATCACATGTACATGAAGAAACACAACATAAAGCAAGACACATTTTATTGGTTTGGTGTTGATATGCATAGTAAAGCTTTTCTGCTTCCCACAACATTCCACTGCCACCCACTGTACACTTTTGTTGTAGAAACAAATGATGCCACTCTTATCCAGAGCGACTTTTGAATTCTATACAACTGAGCAATTGAGGGTTTTGGGCCTTGCTCAGGGGTTCAGCAATGGTAGTGGACATGAGATTTGAACTCACAACCTTCTGATTGGTATCAATCAGTTTAACACCTTAACCACTTGACTACCAGCACAATTTCAGTGCAACTGAACTCCTACTGAGTCTTGCAACAGACTGGCATCCCATTCATCGGAATTCCTGTCTGACACCTTGTTGATCTTGACCAAGAGTCAGTGTTGAGTACATTAATACTCATTATATACTGTAGCTGTATGCATATAGTTCCACACGTCACTGCTGGCTTGCTACAAGGGCACACTCATCCTGTAGACTGAACCTCACACTGATGAATGTCCAGAGACAAAAAACATATATAGCTTTATTTATCCTTATCGTTATAGCATTAAATATGTGACATAGAAATTATTGTCCTTCATAACGTTCTAAAACAAAGAAAGAGAAAAAGGGGTGGAGACGAATGGATTTGGCGGTGCACTATTTGACCACAATGGCATAACAAAATTATAACCTACTACTACCTGAAGTCTTTATGACATTGTTGTTGTTTTTACTTTATGAAGTTCAAGTTCCTGGCTTGGAGAGGTCAGCTAAGTTACACAGCCCATACTAATAACTAAAGGTGCTAGTTATAAGTAAAAAGTGATTGACTGAGTTGGCAAATTTAAAAGGTTTTAATTTCTAGAAGTATGGATATGCATAAACATTATTGTAAACTGCATATTAAGCTGCAGGAACTATCAATGTTTATCAGTCATCTCTGTGTTATAGTCTAGTAATATATATATATATATATGTGTGTGTGTGTGTGTGTGTGTGTGTGTGTGTGTGTGTGTGTGTGTGTGTGTGTGTGTGTGTGTGTGTAGATAGATAGATAGATAGATAGATAGATAGATAGATAGATAGATAGATAGATAGATAGATAGATAGATAGATAGATAGATAGATAGATAGATTAACAAAGGCATCAGTCTTGCTAGTGGATAGGGAAGCTGGGGGAGTGATCATTTTCATTTCATTCACTTACATCATGTGGGCTTTTGCTGCGTGGTGAGAATTCACATCTGTTTTGTGGGTAATCTTTGGCCCTGAGTTTGGTTGTAATGGCTCCCAACATTGTATGTCAGAAGAAACTCATTCCTGACCTTTGAGACTGACCAGATAGCCTTTTCTTTAAACTTCTGTAGCATGAAATGTTAATTTGTTGGATTTCTTATCCGGCCAGGACAAATACATTCCAATCAAGTGGTCATTTATCTTCGATCTTGTAAATACATGTTGATGGCTTCAGTTATTCGCGTGATTTACTTATTCTGTCCTACATATTTCTGTAGAATAATGGCAATACACTCATCTAAACCTTACCTCCAGAACACATCCACCACTGAGCCTTGATGAAAAACATAACTTACTGTACGCTCAACCATTGGTTTTATTTGAACAATTTTTAAAAAAATGCTGTTTAGCTCTGTAGCATTGGCCCAATTTGTTCTCACAATATAAATGCCTTTACTATTTGGGGCTTTTATATGACTTCAGCTCGATCATATTCGGTATAGAAACCTCTGCCTTCTGGGTAAGATATTAAAAATGAGCGTTTGGTTCATGAAGTGGACAACAAAAGCAATCTGTTGTTCAGGATACTAAAGTCTGACATGGCAATTAATAGGTTTTTATAGAAAAATGAAAATATAAAGTATATCCTATGGACAATATAACTGTAGATATAAATGTAACAGCCACATTAATAGGAACATCTGTACACCTGGTGTACAGTGCATCCAGATACTGGTCAAGAGCTTCACATTACAATGCCTAGAACCATACTGGGCTGTACTCAACACACGCTATACATGCTTTATATCCTTGGGATAGTTTATCATCTGGAATTCAAGGCTATTTCCAAAGCCTCTCACAAAAGACTGGGGATAAGGTCAGATTTCTCTTTTTTCTTCTTTCACCTGGTGCTTCCAGATACTGGTCAAGAGCTTCATATTACAATGCCTAGAACCAGACTGGGCTGTAATCAACACACACTGTCTCACCACTACTGCAGAAGGCTTTGATTTCTGGGTAGGAAACCAACAGAGCTACTGAGTGGTTAAAGCTCAGTGCTGGTCCCAAACCTAGAACAAATGGCATCAGAAATGGTATCCGGCATAAAACCTGTGAAAAAATCTAATACGCCCATTGGATGATCCATGTTGTCCAATCTTGCTGATAAAATCGCCAATTTTTTGGGAAATCTTGTGTGTCTCATTCACAAAACTGACAATGTCCCTGCCAGAATTAGAGCTTTATATCCTTGGGATAGTTTATCACCTGGAATTCAAGGCTTTCCAAATTTCCAAAACATCTCACCATCGTCTTGGGCTAAGATCAGATTTCTCTTCTTTCTGTCTCAAAGTTAAAAGATGTTAGCCTCAGAACAGCAGATCCCACATCAGCATTCCTGCCTGGTTACTTTCTGAATCTCAGGCAGTTTCAAAGGCGCTTTTTTTTTTAACGTAAATCCCTCTTTGAAATTTTAAGTGCTCTCATTTGAGTGCTGGCTTCTATCAAGGTTGGCAGTGAGCACTATAATCAGCTCCCTGCCAGGAGAGATGCATCTCTCCTCTTATAAAGATGCCATCAGCATGGTGAACGTGAGCTTCCTCAGGTATGCTTTATTGTCCCAAGACTGCTGTTCAGCAAAGCTTTGCATGTGTTCGTAATCCACTTGCTGCTTAATGGGATTTTTTTTTTCATTGTATGCCAGCACTGCAGTTTGATTATTTTATCTTTATATTGATGAGAAATGTGCTTGTTGTATTGAATATTGATGTTAGCTTAATGTCTTACTGCTGTACAGTATCTCACTGCCCTTTATAGCACTTCTCTGTTTCTTTAGTCCTGTCCATGTCAAAAATCAAACAAAAGATGTTTTTATATTTTGTCACAGGAGAAAGATCTTTTGTTTTGTAATAAATGGCAAGAAATACCATCATTCAACCATGTGACATAAAGAGCTTTCAATAATCTGGATGGTTTATATGCTGCTGCTTCATTGGCCTCGTTCCTCCAAGGACAGGTCTGACTGCTCTGTGGGGATAAACAGAGGACTACTGCAAGATTAAAAGATCTTAACCAGTCATCACAAGCGGCTTAATGTTGACAGGATGGCAAAACACACTGACTATAAAAAGCAATTAATTTACACACATGTACACACTTTAAACCGAGGTCTCGGTTTTAAATGATTCAGTTCTCCTCTAAAAACAGACAGGTGCTTATTCAGGGATTTGTCTTCCTATTCATTTTTGGCTAGCACTTTAAATATACTGGGTAATGCCAGTGTGTGTGAGCCAGTTCAAACCAGACAAAAGCATTGAACCCAAGCCATTAAGGCACAAAGCTTGATTGGTGTGTGGCGTTAAGGTCCAGTGACGCAGCTAGGACAGGCGTCCTGCCTGTGCTACCCAGCGTTCCTCACGCCACAGACATGGAACAAATTAAACCTGAGGCTAAAAATGACACTCTAACTACAGGCTGTCCTGCCACAAAAACTCTGACGATAGCGCCTGTAGCTGCTACGCCAGCACTTGTGCAAGGAAAGCAGAGTGTGTTTAGAAGGTTAGGTTAGAAAACCGCATCAGGTCCAGCATCCATATGCGATGATGCGAATGCATGCAGCAAGAGTCTGTTCTTTTTCACAGATGCAGATTTGAGTGAGGAAAGTGTGCATGGGGTTTAAAAAATGAACGCAGATGTAAAGCAGCTGGAGCAAATGTCTAACGCCAAAAGCCTTTTCATCATGTGAAGGCAGGGCGGTCATTTTAAAGGCAGCGATGTGTTCCCAGTAAAACTGCTCATTCGAAGAAGACAGAATGATGTAAAATGATGATTAAGAACATTCACTACAGGCTGCGTGAAACATGACAGAATCAGGCGTGTTCAATTATGCAGAACTATCAGTCGGGAATTGTATCAGGACAATCTAATCTGTAGACTCTGTAGTTTTTTTTAGTCATATTGTTATCATTATCATATGTTAGTCATACAGTCCAGTGTGTGATGTAATGAAGTCATGTCTGTCATAATTAATGTGATTTTCGAACCGTTTTAATCATTACAAAAACACCAGTAAAGTAATAATGACAGTATTTGAAAGAAACAGGACTACTATACCTCGGTGAAGTTGTTTACAATAAAATTCACTTACAGAATTCCCATTAGTTTTTAGCCAGTTTTTAATTTTAAGCCTTAATCATGAAGTCAGTAGAGAAGGGTCTGATGTGTGTAATGCAGAACAAACAAACTATTTTTGCACAGCAGAAATTGTATAGCCTTTATATTGCCTTTATTTTGTCACATAAACATTGCAGCACAGTAAAAACCTTTCTTCACTTATCCTAACTTTTTGAGTTTGGGGTCAGAGCACAGGGTCAGCCATGATACATCACCCCTGGAGCAGTAAGGGTTAAGGACCTTGCACAAGGGCCCAACCCTGGCAGCATGGCGGTGCTGGAGCTTGAACTACTGATCCTGAACTACTGATCATGGTGCATGTGGTAGCTTAGTGGTGTTGGGCTACCAATCGGAATGTTGTGAGTTCGATCCCAGGTCCACCAAGCTGCCACTGTTGGGCCCCTGCGCAAGGTCCTTAACCCTCAATTGCTCAGCTGTATAAAAAAATGAGATAATGTAAGTAGCTCTGGATAAGGGCGTCTGCCAAATAATGTAAATGTAAAGTGAATGATAATCCAGGTAACAACCCAGAGCCTTAACTGCTTGAGCCACCATAATTTATGAGTATGGTCATTTATAACTTATAGAAATAATTTATAACTATAATTGATCCTAATTTATATTAAATTGGTGAGATTTATCAAACCTTAAATCTTCACAAAGAGAATGATGTGAGTTTTGGGTTTTGGGTTTGATTTCTTTTCTTTGTTGTGTTTGTTGACTTTACAGAGATGCTTCATTAGTGGCATTTCATTTCATCCAAACGCTAATTATGTCATTCATGTAGTGTGTAGCTTTCTGTGAAATGACCATCAATCAATCATTCAGTCATTCATTCATTCATTCATTTTCTACCTCTTATCCGAACTACCTCATCACTGGGAGCTTGTGCTTATCTCAGGCATCATTGGGCATCGAGGCAGGATACACCCTGGACGGAGTGCCAACCCATCGCAGGGCACACACACTCTCATTCAATCACACACTCACACACTACGGACAATATTCCAGAGATGCCAATCAACCTACCATGCATGTCTTTGGACCGGGGGAGGAAACCGGAGTACCCGGAGGAAACCCCCGAGGCACGGGGAGAACATGCAAACTCCACACACACAAGGCGGAGGCAGGAATCGAACCCCCAACCCTGGAGGTGTGAGGCAAACGTGCTAACCACTAAGCCACTGTGCCCCCCTATCAATCAATCAATATCACAATAATATGTAAAACTAAATGAAAATCCATTATTAGTGTATTTGCATTCAAGCCATCGTATTTAAAATGTTTGACTCCCTCGCTAAGATGACACAGGAAACTCCGTAATTAACACCTTTATTAATTAAAGCAGCAGTCAGACTGAACATGAATATAGTTTGTAAGGTGGAAAAGTCAGTTGACTGAATGGGATCAGATAAGAGACAGGATTTGCTTGTGACTACTTTCACTTCATGCTGATTTTATCTCGGCAACCTTTGACCTCGGAATTAAGGAACCTTGTCTTTGGGAGCCAGGAAAAAAGAGGCGAGCTGCTGATGAATATTAAGCAGCAGTCATACCGGACTGCTGTTTTCTTAGTCTTTCTTGGCGTATATTGTAAATAAATAAATAAATAAATAAATAAATAAATAAATAAATAAATAAAGGAAAGAAAGAAAGAAAGAAAGAAAGAAAGAAAGAAAGAAAGAAAGAAAGAAAGAAAGAAAGAAAGAAAGAAAATCAATCACAATGCAATGCATTTTTTATGGTTAACATTCTGCCTGTTTTTTTTTTTGTTTGTTTTTTTTTTGCTAGCAATTTTATCACCGCTGTATTTTCTTTTTATCTTTTTTGCTGTAATCCTGTGAGCTTTGGTTTGATTTTTTACTTTCACATCACTTCTGTCATACCATTGGATCATCCTGTTAAGTTCCTGGACATGTCCACACAGTACAAATAACAGCTTTGGCACTTGGGGGGGAGAGAAAAAGTTCCAAAGAACCGTTCCATTCAGTTGCGGTTTTATTTTCACATTTACAAGTGTGAGGTTTGTGCTGGATGGTGTAGAATGGCATGAGTTTTCTGAACAGGGGGTTCCACACAGGTCTTCTGTTCAATGTGGGATCCAAGGGAAACTCCTAGCCTTCAACACCAGTCTGATCAAAGCTGTGTTTCCAGAGTTTCCATTGTATAGCTGCTGAATGGAGTGGAGGAAAATATCACCTGAGCCTGTTTTCAGCAATGGAGGAACGCACCAGAGGAGCTCCCGGGACTTTGCTCATTCCTCTTCCTCCATCCCACTCTGCCGGGGAACAATCGGCCTCTGATTAAGCACGTTAGGGGTCACAGGTCGTGCTGTTTGAAGATGGTTGCAGTGATATGGGCCGTGCTTCTGAGGGCAAATACATTAGCCTATTTTTCCTTATTTGTGCTCATGGCTCATCAGATGAGGACCAGATGCTGGGAGATGGTGTTGATTAGGGATTTCTTTCGTGTCTATCTCACTGTTTGGCAGGCTGTTGAGACATTTGAAGTGTTTTATCAGGTTCGGGTGATGGCTGTTTTGACTGAGTACTTTAAATGCAGAAGGTTAAAGTCATGTTTGGTTATTTGGCTGGATTTCACAAATGATCTGATTACGTTTTGAAGGCCACAAGGAGGACATGTCAGTTGGAAAGTAGAACCTGCTTGAATTATCATCAAATGTTCTCGAACTTGGGAAGCACTTTGGACATTTTTTTGGAACAGCACTTCTAAGAAGATGGAGAATGACTTTTGTAATAAAAAGCACTTGTGGAAAGATAAACTGATGTCAATCATCCATGGTTCATCCAGCTCTTTTAACGCAGTGGCTCGCTGCTTTTATAATTGCACTGATGGGTTGTTTATATCGCGTAATTACATTGCTACTCATTGTTTTTCATCCATCCATTCTTTCATTCATTCACTTCAATATCTGCTTTATTCTGGCCAGGGTTGCAGTTGCCTATTCAGGAAATATTTTGGTATAAAGCCCCTAAATGGAACACCGGTCCATCACCGAGCACCATATACACATACACACAATCGTTCACAATTTTGTCAGTTTAGCATAACATTCTGAAATTCTTATACCTAAACGAACCTTTTTCATTTAAAACACTTTTGCTCTTGACAACACACTGCCAAGTTAGTGTTTACATTTTGGGTTAAAATATTTATCCCGTTCATGTTATGTATAGAGTTCGTTCTATCGTAGATAATCGTAGATAAACACAGAACATTTAAAGAATGGTATTGTGATGTTTCATGCGTTTCGTTGCTTAATCGAAACGCTCCAGATGTCTAGGTAAAGTGATCGCTCAGCCGTCAAGTTGTATTTCTAAACAAATGCATCTTCCTCATAGCCCAGCCATGCTGTTTGTTTTACTCATTAGCTAGACGCCCTCTCCTCTTCCGCCTTCCTCCGGCTTCAATAATATGCAAATCATATGTTTGGCTCACAGATGGTCACTGTTCTCCAGCCAAAAACAGCTCCCATCACACAGACCTCTAATTGTGCAGTTTACTCTGGCCTGCCCAGGCAGCCTCCATTGTTTTTAATCATGTAATATTTGGAGGGTGTAGAGGTTGAGCAGTCAGCACTGTAAATCCCATGGCTTTCAGAAAAGACTGTCCCCCCCCTTCAAGGCCTTTTATGGATTCCAGCTGCATTCGAGGACTATACGGTGCAACCATGGCGCTACTCTACAATCATGCGGACTTCAGAATAAGAGCAAAATTTAGTAGTTTGGAAGGAAGAGTGCAGGAGTACTTAAGTGTTGGAATCATTTTTGTTGCAGAAAAGTTATAAAGGCTAAGTTTAAGTTTAATACAAAGTGGAATGAATCCTGGTTTCAGACAAATGAGAATTTTTTTTATCCCTGCTAGATCCATCCGTGTGAACCACGATAGCAGAAGGCATCGGTTTCTTCATGACGGGTTGTTTTACGCAGACGGGTAGGTGTCGAATTGGGCAGCGGCGAGCCCTGTGTTCTGACGTGAACCTTCACTGAGCTCACTCAGGCATAAAACGTGTTACGAATCAGCACAATTACAACCTACTCTGAGCCTTTGATTTAGCAGCTGGCTAAAAACGCCTACACTTAAGAGAGCTAAACCTGTAGGTTGGCCCAGGAAGGTGGGGTGGGTAGCAATCAAGTGCTTACGACTCCTCAGAACAGAGCCGTAGCATTTGGCTCCTACATAACGCCTGCCATATCGATGACAGACAGGATTTCAACACGGATCACGTCAAATCTCCACTTTAAGACCTTCTGCTATTTAGGTATTATACTCTGTGAGGATGGGTATCGTCACACTGATGCCTCGTTTCCATTTTTTTTTTTTCCAACAAAGGATGGCTGCATAATATCACATTCTGCTGACACAGTGGCACCCTGTAATTATAGGATTACAGCAACTACTCAATCCCAAATAAAAACCCGCTTAACAGATACGAAGCCTCGGTTTAGCCCGTATGAGGTGCCGTGAATGGCACTGCAGCAGTTTGGCTTTGTGCTTGTAGTCTGACATGTTACCGTGATTAAATTTAACCATTAGCAGGTGTGCTGCAAGGCCAACAGCCCGAGAGGCACAAGGTCAGGGGGAGGACGGGGCCAACGGCAGGAAAGAGGTTGGCTTGCCCATGACATCAAACGAATAATAGAACAGTGTATTACAGTAAACATATAAATGCAGACAGTGCTGTGGCGAGTTCGTATATTTCTGGAAAGTGTTCTGTGAGAAACATAGACATGAGGCTGTGTTTTTCGTTTGCATTTTTGAAGATACGGGCATTACTAATGCAGCTGAGGGTGAAAGTTTTGGTGTTGTTTTTCTTACATATGGTCCTACATAGTCCAGCGTTTAAATGACTGGATGCTTTGGCATGACGTTCGAACTCAAGAAAGACTTAAAACAGCTGCATGTAATGATATCGAAAGACCTCCTTTTAAGAAGCCAAACACTTAATAAGGAAGAAATATTTTGTCATTTATTTTCAAGCGATATTTATTTACACAAAAACTTACCATGAAACAATACCATAAACCACAGAATAAAGATTGTTTACTTCGACCCTAGGAATAGTGTGTGTGAGTGTGTGTTTGGTGAGGTTGCAGGTACAGGAGACCTGCCACTGCTGGGATTCACTCAGTTATGTAACACACACACACACACACACACACACACATACACACATACACACATGGTCCTGGCTGAATATTGTGATAACCTCACACAGCTACCTCTCTTCTTCTCTCCTTTTCTGTCTCTTGAAAACAGATCAGTTCTTTCCTCCCCGGCGCTGCAGGAGTGAGACGGGGTCTTTACCTTTCAGAGCGCCAAAGCAAACTCCAGTCTGTCTCGGTGTCTGGCGAGGGCTCGCTCTAGTCATTCGTTCTTCAACGGGATTTTATTTAATAACGGGGTTGTGTGACGGAAGGTCAATACAGCCTTGAAGACGTTTTGCCGTTTTTTAAAGCGTAAATTGTTCCGACACATGCACACACTGAGGTTGTTTATTGACTTGACCTCCTGCTGAGGGCCTTTTTTTTTTAACTCTTCAAGCTTGGCATGACGGCTACTCACTGGAAAAAATATTACTGCAGCCGAGTAATTAATTAACAAAAACGTCCAGAGCTCTGGGCAGAACACTGGTTAGCTATTGTACTGTGCTTCAGGATCGACCGAAACTGTATTTAATATCGCCAGTTTCAGTGTCAGATGTGTTGACAGTCACTCCTCACATCACCTCTGGCCACTCGCCAGCTTTACACACCGACATCTAAGGTGAAGTGCAGGATTAAGACCAAACAGCTGGTACTCTCTACTTACACAGTGTACATTAGATCTGTCATGGACTCATTTCTGTCCGATTGATTTATTTATCAGCATGTGAACAGACTGCAGCAAAACTCTCCCTTGCTAAACCCTAAATCAGCGCCCCGACTCTTATCTCTATCCGTATTCATAGAGACATCTTTAAAAATAAAAGTTTTATATTAGGAGGAGACGTGGATGCGTCATAAATCAGGCTGCTCCTGAACGCATCAAAGTCTGAGTGCTCTTTATGGAAGCTGAGTCATGAAAAAAAGGAGAAATCTGGAAGAAATGGATGTGATTGAAAGCGACGTGAAAGATCTGTTACCTCAAACAGGCATTGAGAGTCAGCGTTCTTTGCCAGCCCTGGCGTGTGTTCTGAGCTCAAATATTTTATTTGAGTTGTATTTTATAGCGTTTTCATCATTTTTTTCTCTTGTTGCCTTTTTTGGGGAATGATGATGAGAGCTAGAAACTTTTTGTCATTTCAAAAGACAACATATTGCTCCCTTATGACACTTTCTCACATTACCATGCTTCAGAATAGAGCTAAGGTCACGTACTGTATCAGCGGTTGAGAGGACATGCAGATTATTTTAGGGATGTAGGCTGTATTCAGCACATGTACAGTACGACTCCCCCGGAGTCACGGGCAAAACCCTTCTTATTGTTATTGACACTGTACAGGTTTTGACTCTCAGTAACCATGGAGCAAAGGTGGCTGTGATAACGCTGTGACACACCAGCTGAGCCGGTTAGATGTGGGCCAGATGCCTTGCTCAGGAATTCACTGTTTGTTGCAGTCCGGCAGTAAAACAGAACCGCATGGTTGTAACTCTGTCTCTCCTCACGTTTGGCACTTTTATGAGGTCGAATTCTGCCTCCAAGACTGAAATAATAGCGAGCAGATTGAGCAGTGATGGGGTGCGAGCTTAGGGAGATGAGTCTTTCAGATACAGCAGAGCTGCTGCTAAAACCCAGCACTCTGTGTTGACAGTGTGATAGACCATCCTGCTGGTTTGGAATTTTTTCAGGGAGGAATTTTTCAGGAATTTTACATTGTTTGTCATTCAGTGATGAAACAGTGGAAAATATCTTAAATCTTGGAAAGCGTTATTGCTGTTTTATTTATTTATTAAATAAATATATGTGTTGGCTTACCCCCAAAAGATAAATCCCGATTTTTTCATTAATAAAAACACTGCGATTAATAAAAAAAAAATATTATTATTAATAATAATAATAATAATAATAATAATAATAATAATATAAACCATCATATATATAAAAAAACATTATAAAAACTGTTACATTTTTAATTACATTCATTCATTCATTCATTCATTCATTCATTTTCTACCGCTTTATCCGAACTACTCGGGTCACAGGGAGCCTGTGCCTATCCCAGGCGTCATCGGGCATCAAGGCAGGATACACCCTGGACGGAGTTTTTTAATTACATTTTCCTTTAATTAATTTTAAATATTTCCATTTTGACATGGTATAAACTGGATAATTCCATTCCTGTATAAATTGTCCTCACAATTTTCTAATGACGTTAAATTCCATGTTTCATTAGTTTATCAATATCCATAATAAAAATCTACGTATTCTCAAAGCTGTTTTTTTAACCCCCAAAAAAAACAGGCTAACGTGGGTGACATTATACATTATACATTATACGTGATGGTTACTGTATTGGCATTCTCTAAGAGAAGCAAGGAAAAGCGTTTCATTTGGCAACGTGTAAAGGAAACAATCCAAAAAAATCAAGGCATGTGGTGGAAAGCTTGAAGTTCCAGCTATAGCTTTGTTACAAAGCTCTGACACTGGAGACTCCTTCCATAAATGTTAAATATTTGTCACTTCAGCATGTAGCGGGTTTGATTTCCACAGCTCTGAGTGCGTGGAGGTTTTATGTTCTCCGTGTGCTTTGAGGGTTTTCTCCTGGAAATCCGTTTTCCTCTCCAAGTTTAAAGTCATGTGTTGTCGGATGATTGGGATCTCTAAATTGTCTGATGTGTGTGATTGTGCCCTGTGACTGTTTTCTATTGACCCTGTGCAGAATAGTGCAGGATGGATGGATGGATGGATTGATGGATGGATGGATGGATGGATTGATGGATGGATGGATGGATGGATTGATGGATGGATGGATGGATGGATGGATGGATGGATGGATGGATGGATGGATTGATGGATTGATTCTCCTCACAGATAACATAGATAGCAGTCAGGCATATTTAATTTGTGTGAGTCCCTGTGTAAGTTGTCATTTGGTGTAATGGTGAATCAAGTGCTAAAAGCTCTGGGTTTGAACCCCAGCACCCCTAAGCTGCAATTGTTAACCCTCTCTGCTCCAGGGCTGGTGCTATTAGAAAAAGGAGATTAATATAAACACGTGATTTCTCACTCAGATGGAATTACAGAGTCTTCCTGTCAAAGAAAAAGATTCAAAACCACACTATAATGTAAGACTGTACAATATTTACATTTTTATATAATCAGTGAGAATTCACTGTAGTCCATTATATAGATGTTGGGTGAGAGGAACTGCGGACTAAATAGGAGCATAACTTACTCTCCAAAATTATTGTGCATTCTCACTGTAGAGCAATGAGAAAGGTTCAGCTCTGTTTTACTGAGATGTATTTGGAAGGTGACATATCTGTGTGACCAGCACTGTTACCAATCTTCTTTGTGTCCTTAGTTTACGCACACACAAGTCAGACCATAGCTGATCCTTTTCTTTTCCTTTTCTATGAGGCTTTGGATTTTATCCCCGACTTACAAAGCCAAACCCGACAGTGACGGAAGATGAGATGACACTTTTAATGATGGCCTTGTAGGACTGTGAGTGATTTCGCTTTTTTTCTACTGGCACCGAAAGCGCATACGTTGCTGCACTTTCATGGTGATGGAGATGAAGTATATGATCTAGCTTTGGGTTTTCCTGATTTTGAGCAGTTGTAGTCATTTTTATTGTAGGCAGCACCATTTCCTCCCACCTTCTTTGCATTAACTGTTGCCATCTATGATTATAGTTTTAAAAGAGTGAGTTTTCTGGACACATTATTATTGTAGATTAGTGTTTAGCGGAATGTTAAAGTAAAATATAATTAGCATGAGAACGTTTGTCACAATCACTTTTCTGGGTACGTTAGGAATATTGCTTGTACTCATCCAACTGCTGCTCATTAAAATAGAAGGAGACTGATGTTTTTCTTCATACTACTTCTGACATGGCTTAACTAAATTGTTTAAAATAAATGAAATAGTTTGGGTGAATGTTAAATGAGAAAATAAGTGAACTCATATCCTTCTTTATAAATATTCTGCTGCTGATTTTGTGATGTCATATTCTAGCTTCAACCTCACTCATGAAAATACACTTCAAAAACTCTAAATATAACCAAATGTATGTGTAGAATACATATCCTGAAATTATATATATATATATATATATATATATATATATATATATATATATATATATATATATATATATATATATATATATATCTGGGAAGCTGTTTTGTGAAACTACCCATTGAATTGAAATGAATTGAATGAATATTTAGTGTAGCTTTGGGTGAGCTCATACAAGGTTCTTATAAAAGTATCTTTCACCTTTGTGTGCAGAACATTTCAAGTTTCTTTATGCATTTTTGCATGTTAGTGTAGGTTTGGCAGTTTCTACAGTTGGAGTGAGAATTTCTCATCATTGTCAGACCTGCTCAACATTGTGCTTTGCATTTGAACACCAGAGTAAATCGCTTTCAGTTACCAATCAAAAATACCTAAAGACTCTTTTCTCCCCAGCACATAACCATTAAAAGCTAACGATGAGCCAATCTACATGTGAATCTAGAATGATTGATAGTTTTGAACTGTTTTGAACTCTTCAGTATTAACTGGTGCCCTCTGGAAGCCCCGCCCATTTTTCTAATCTCAACTGCAAGACCTTGATTTCCCTACTCATATCTTAATAAACATGCTCAATCAGCACTCTTTATTTCTGTCAAAGATAAACCATAGATGTTTTGTGATAGAAAAAGTTCAATTCAATTCAATTAAAAGTTATTTGTATAGCGCTGGACATTGTCTCAAAGCAGCTTTACAGAACATAAAAAATAAAATATTATAAAAAGATTAATATAATACAAAAAAAAATCATGATCGATAATAGACGAATATTTAAATATGTTTGTATTTATCCCCAATGAGCAAGCCTGAGGTGACTGAGACGATTGTGGCAAGGAAAAACTCCCTTGGATGGAAAAAGAAGAAACCTCGAGAAGAACCAGACTCAAAGGGGAACCTCATCCTCATTTGGGTGATAATGGCTGGTGTGATTATAAATATATAGTCTGATAATTGTGTATTGATGAGGAGGATGTTGTCCTCGAAGACCACGTGAAGTTGGAGTCTTCTCTCAGAATGAAGCAGAGTCCAACTGGAGCTGGTACATATCTAGATGCCTCAGGATCCTCACAGAGTTGGACTCATCTCAATGAAGGTCCAAATTCTTCATGACACGTTGGATCAATCTTTGAATGCCTTGGGATGGGTAGAAAAAGTGAAGCAGTGGAGAGAACTTAGCATAGCTGCTGTTCATAATATTAACAATAACTAGATGATAATGTGCATGTACTAAAGCACAAGATTATGTGTACACCTGACTAAAGAGATATGTCTTTAATCTACATTCAAATTGGGAAAGTGTGTCTGAGCCCCGAACACAATCATGAAGGCTATTCTAAAGTTTGGGAGCAAAATACGGAAATGTTCTACTGCCTTTAGTAGATTTTGGTATTCTGGGGACTACCAGAAGTTATGAAATCCAATAGCCTAACACGATTAGTGACAGTTTTCATACCCAATTCATCACACTGGACTGTCTACTAGACACACATACTGTACTGTCATACTCAACTGAACATCTTTACACTTCCAGTGCAGTTATTTGAACCTTAATCTTTATGCTTCTACAATCACTAAAACAAAATGCTGTACAGACCACCTACACTTTTTCTGCAGCTAAAGGTGCTTTATGTTCATATCCACAGCATTTTACACTTGATCTATACTCGTTACAGGACCATGTACTATTGGATTAGATTGGATTGGATTGGATTGTACTATCTGTCTTGAAATCTCTTCTGTCTTACACACATTTGCAATCATGTACTTCAACTAGTACTGTGTAGTGTACTTAGTACTTATTAGTACTTAGTTTTGTGTTTGATGTAGAACCATAGTACAAGCATTGTTTCATTTCACTGTGTACTAGATCTGCTGTTTATAGCTAAAATGGCAATAAAAGCTTCTTGACTTGACATAAAGAGTGAAGCTATGTTCCTGTGCCATAGTAATACCTGGTCATTTTTGGTTTCTGAAATGATAACAGAAGATTCAGTAATCTGGAATACAAAGAGCATGAGATAAAATGTAATGACTGTACTGTACGTTGCTTGGCAGTTGGAAGTATGAGTGTTAATATGGACTGTACTAGAAACGTTTTGGCTGACGCTGACGTACACTTTTCTTTCTGAGAAATAACACACAAACCTCTTGTTTGTCCAGGATTGGAACTCTATGGGAAAATGTGGGGTTTCTTTGTAATGGAAATTTTGTAGAGCTCTGTTGATTGAAAGCTATTTTATGTTTGAAATCTGCTGTCGAATATGTTTGTTCATAATTTGTGGCCATGTATGGTTTGCCAGCAGATTATCCATGGGGTTAGTATGTATTTGCAAATAACAAAAACTGCCTCAGTGTCATAATATCCTCAAAGCTGTTCTCTAATAACAGAAAAAAAAAGAAATGTGATCCATTATCATGATGTCATGAGTAGATTTTTTTTCCCTTGGAATCAACTTGGGAAAAAAAAGTAACTTATTTGTATTTAAAAATGATTTGTGTAATTTGGTTCGTCTCAATGCCATCTGTTGTCAAGTGTTACCAAGAATGGAACTTTTGAAGATTTGACAAAAATTTGTCTTGGAAAGGCGCTCTGCATGCGGGACAGCTAGAACTGGCTCATTTTCATACTTGTGTAAATAGAACTGCTGGAAAAATTTTCGGTTTTCACTCATGGCAGGCAAGCACATCATCTTTAAGGCATTAGAGGAGCCACAAAGTGTGAGAGATTTCACTTTCAATGTAACATGTCATTCATTCTTTAGTGTGCTTTTGGCATTAGACATTAGACACTGTGTGGCAGTCAGCTGTCTTACAAAGTTGTGTGTGTCTGTGTCTGATGAATGCCTGACACATCGTCAAGTGCAGGCTCCCTGCTCTTCATCACGGCCGGTCTGGTGTTGAGGGTTTGGAGATCTCTCCTGAGCCCGTGTTTATCCAGCCTCAAGACAAATAAACGGAGAGCCGCAGCTCGGCTCTGGAGCCCACAGCAAAGACCTTGACCTTCTACTCCCCAACAAAAACACCCCTGCCTCCATCCCAAACAGGCGAGGATAGATCTCATTTGCTTTATCACTTTTGTTTTGTCCTACTACTGAAACCATCACCCCATCCATGAGCCATGACTGACAGAGTGCGATGTACATGCAGTTTTCTGGGTTTGTCTTTGTGTACCATGATCCTTAGCCTAAGGGTGCCTTGAGCGTGCACTTTCTCAATGGCTTTCTCATTTATCACAAAAAAAGTTTAGAAAGAAATGTATTGAGTCTTAGATTGGTCACTATGTAAATATCCAATAGCTTACTAAGTGATAAGATATATACTTATATATAAGAATATATATATTAAGCCTGAATTAAGAATTGTGAGTGTAAATATCTTCACAGGATTCATTAATAGTCCATAAATATCTTCATTGGTTTCAGTAACAGTGTATAAATATCCTGAGTGCCATAAAGAGGATACTGATATAATCTTAGAGCCAAGTAATGAATGTGGAAAAAGTTCATTCTCTCACCTGCTTGTGTCTGTTATTCTTTTAACTCTTGCCTTCTCTTCTCTTTCTGTTTTTTTCCCCTCTCCATGTTACACAGGCAGGGAGGGATTTAAGGTTTGACCAAAAAAAAAATAAATCAGTTGCACTTTGCAAGTTTTAAAAAGGTTTTCTGACACCTTGTTTGAACGGATCATCAAGAAAATGACAACGGCCATAAATGTTTCATTAGCTGGTGAATGGGACAGAAAACTAATATAAAATAATACTGTATACAGTCTGTATGCTGTTATCTTTCTGGTCCATGTACACCAAATGCAGTCTGTCTTTTAGAATGGGATATGAGTTGTTGGCAGTATCACAAGCCCTCTGAATAAAAAGTGTGTTAAGTGCCTTTGAAAATGAGTGATTTGTGATAAACTAAACTAGGAAATAAAGAATGAAACACTGCATACAGTGTAAGAGTGAGAGTTAGATTTGAGAATCAGGCAACGATAAGCATGATTATTTCAATCAGAGCAAATGTTTTCTTTTCATTATGTGTGTTGCAATTCTAGCCTTCAGGTTCTTTGGCAAGTTCTTGTCCAAGTTCTTGTCTATAGCAATCGCATAAAAGGAGGCATTAGGTGTACCATAATTTAATACACTAAGACATCAGGGCAACACTTAAATATTGTACATTTTGAATCAAGAACATTGTGACCCGAGTTAAGAGAGCCAAAATACTGTCTCAGGAGAGAAAAAGGGCACTTTGAATGGAACAACTACAACAAAAAAAAGGTTATGAATGGCACACTAGCAACACCTCAGTTACCAGCTCAAAATTAATTAGAAAGGCCTTGGGATTGTGGGATTGTGTGGCTGAAAAATCACTCATAAGTGTAACCTACAGATGTACTTTTGTTTTTTATTTGAATTTTTCCGTCCAAATGATCAAAAACAAACTGGAAAATGCATCGAATTTAAATGGAGCCGTTATCCTGACATTACCTGCTGACTTTTATTCACACTGGATAAGTCAGTTTTATGACATCACTAATAATCTGAAACTGGCATTTAAATATTGCTGACACCACAGACCAAAGAAAATGATACGGAAGAGCGATCAAATAAGGAAAAGAAAAAAGCTCATTCTAACGTATTAATATGATGCTATGATGTTACATATTTATTACATATTTATGACATAAAGGCTGATTGTCAAAACAACCGAAGAGAAAATATCTTGTGCGTCCTGTTCAATCAAACACCCCACCGTCTTCACCAGATCCATTGGTTCCTGGCTTGAGAATCCAACCTGAACCGCATGAGTCAGAGAGCAAGGATCCTTCCCCACCAGGGACCTTTAAATATTTTTAATACTTTTTTTTATTATTCTTAAGGGGGCCTGTGCCGTAGTAGTGCTTAAACGTGAGAATCTCCAATGTATGTTGCTATTAATTGCATCTATTTAAACTGATAAACCTCTTGATCTTCATCCTTGGACTCAGATTATTTAAGATCTGCATACTGTAGTTCCAAAGAAATAGTCATTTTAAACATTTATTCTGTTTAAATAGGTCAAAAGAAGTCACTTGAAACAAAACTGCTAAAACATAGGGTGTTTAAAACCTGCTCAAGTTCGAATGAAGTCAAGGCTCGACAATCGTTTGGGAAATTAAGACCTTTTATCACAAAAACAACAAAGATCATTCCAAACAATATGACATATTTAGAAAAGAAAGTCATATTTTACTTCAATGTCCTTCTACTGCGACTGACAGCTTGTCTAAAGGCCACGAACCACCAGCTACCTCTTGCTAATTATAATGCAGCACACTGAATACATGCGCTTTGCCTTTTGCAGTTCTGATTTCGTTTGTATTTTTATCTGCACTGCAAGAGTAGAGCTTTGATGCAATCAGTATGAAATGTGCAGTGTAAATGACACGAGCTGCCTAAAGAAAGCACTGTCTACCGCTCGAGCAGCTGTCAGCAGCGTTGTCCTTTAACAAAATGTTTACGCCTCATTTCTCCAGGCTGTGATAATTAAAAGAATCTCAGACGCCAGTGATAGTGTATCACAGTCAGCAAAACATCTGCTTAAGCAATGAACATGAGTGAGCAGAGAAAACAGCTACCTTTAACCATACATGATTACTATTCATTTATGGTTTACAATTACCTCTAAGAAATTTGGAAGGTGTCCTTATTCAGAGCAACATACATAAGTACTTTGATGATTTTATGATAATAAATAAGAGAATCTGAAGTTAAGATGTTTTGTTTAGTAATGGTACTTCACATTACTGCTTTTTACCAGAGCCTAAACAGATTAGAAATTTTTTTTAACTAGATGTGCGGAGAATAAATGCATACTTTTCTGTGTATTCTTTAAAAATTCTGTTTGAGAAGTGTCAGTTCGACAATCATTCCAGAAACGGCTGGTAAATCTCTGAAAGTTTAAAAATTCTCCCCTTTTTGATCCCTATCCCAGACAATCCAATCAGCTGCTTTCGCTAAATAACATGGACGTGATCGCAGATCGATCTACTGATTCGTGTTTTTTGAGTCACTAAAATAGTGAGTTTCTCAGGTCTTTTACTACACGGTTTGGTCCAATGAAATACTTTACTATGAAAAACTTTACATTTCGAAATCATTTGGCAGACGCCCTTCTGCAGAGCGACTTACATTATCTCATTTTTATACAGCTGAGCAATTGAGGGTTAAGGGCCTTGCTCAGGGGCCCAACAGTGGTAGTTTGCAGGACCTGGGATCGAATTCACAACCTTACGATTGGTAACACAACACCTTAACCACTGGGCCTGTGGACTCTAGTCAGCAGCATGATGATCCCAGATGGATCATATAGCCATAGGAGGTCAGTAGGAGAATACTTTCATCTTCCTGACAATATCCATAAGCATGTTCTATTGGAATTCTTTGCCGCCATCAAATACTGTAAGGCCTGTTGCCTTTCTTCTTATATTCAGTCCGCGATGTCTTGAAAACGAGACAGCTCAATTTTATGGAAGCTGCAGATGTGGTGTTGGTTTGCTGATCCAGGCCCTTGTAGGATCACATATCGTTCCTCATTTGAGACAGATTTATTTTGAGCCTTGCTTCATTTGTCATAAATCTGGCATGCGATTTGCAAAAAGCAGTTAGTCATGTGTGTCTCTGCAGCGTCCCAGACAACACGTTGGGTGGAGAATTTAACATTAACAGTTTGATGGTCCCCTTGCCGTCTGACACTGATCATTCAACCAAAACTGTACACCGAAATACTAACTTTTCTTCATTTGTTTATTAGAAAACCATCCTCAAATTAGATCAGACTGCAGAGTGCATGTAGTAAAGGCTAAAATGTGGTCCAATATTAACATTACATGAACAGCTTTCTATTGGAAAGTAAGAGAAAAGAGAGAGAATTTTTCCTTCTGTTGCTCCATTACCCCCCCCCCCTCTCTCTGTTTCTGTCTCATACAAACTTTCACTTTTTCTCCCTCTCTCTTTTTCTGTCCCACTCCCATTTTCCGTCCTCTTGCATACACTTTTTCCCCCTCGTGCCTTTAGCTCACATCTGGAAACTTGAAAAAGACACACCAGCCTATGACAGGTGGCAATTTTCCTCTCATGTGCGGACAGGACAACATGGAACTCTGTGAGATTTTCTCCCTCTGCTTTTAGTTCTGCTTCACATTCTCACCTGGACATGACCTGCTGACTGGAGCTGAGCACAACGTACTATTTTGTTCCCTTTCTAAATCCGGCTAGAATCCCAGAACCTTCCAAGCCCTGAGCTGCAGATGTGGTTTATTTATATCAGCATATGAGCACAACGTACTGTAGCACCTTTAGAGCCATCGATTTCTCCTCGGCTCACACAGTCACTGTCCTGCATGGTACAGAATTAAACCCGAGTAATTTATGAGGGTCTGCTTTTGATAGCCACAAGCGCCAGGGCAAAACAATGTGGAAGATGGTTTTGATCAAGAGCTGGCCTTGGAAGCCGGGCTAAAGAATGAAGGTTTCAAATAGGACTCTTCCTGCTGTCCTTCTTCCAGCGGTTCGAGGCTCGGTGTGGCCTGAAGCCAGGGAGGCCGGCTGGCAGGATGAAGACATTAGCTCAGGTCTCTTTTAGAGGATACCGTCGCTTGATGACAGACTCCGGCTTTTATTAAAGAGGATGTCAGATTAAATGAAGTGGCCAATGTCATGTGACCGGATCCGTTAAATTGTACTGTTTAAAGCAGATGTCTTTAAAGAGGATGCTTCACAGATTCTCCTTTAGCTGGATTATTTGTATATCCACAGAGAGCTAGGGTGATCTCATCTGTTGAGCATGAGTAAAAACCTGGTCATACTTGGTATAAAGCGTTATTCTGACTTTCATCAGAAGGATCCTTCTTATAAATGTGCAGATGTTAAACTAGGAGACAAAAAAAAAACTAGGAGGTGTTGTAAAGGCTTGGGGTTCAGTAGGTGACTAAATGATGTCCACATGTCCAATTCACACTGCCAGGTAGTTACAGACTGGAAAACTTGAGCAAGGATTTTTGGACATGTCTCCTGCATCCCCAGGTGGCTCGACTCAGTGTGTGTATGCATTTGTGTATGTGTGTATACAAGCGACTTCCCATCTGTTTTCCAATGAAGTGTGTGTTACGAGTCCTCCTGCTGGCATGGATCCCGCTGGTGAACTGGTCTCTAATAGCCAGGATTATTGCAGCTCTTTTACACATCACTTCAAATCCATGACCAGAGGCCAGTCACTCTACAAGGAGAGATGTAAGAACACAGAGTGTGTCTTCAAGCTAAACAAACAGTGCTTGGTAATGAAGAGCACTTGCTCTGCAGGGACAGCCAAGGTTTTACAGGGATCTATGAACAGGATTGAGCATGTGCAGGAGCTTTTCACATATGACAGCGCTTTGAAATCAAATGCTTGAAGAATCTGGCACTTCAACAGCCCTGCTTTATGTGGGGACGTGCGGCTGAGCTCCAGAGCCCTTACACCGATCTGCCAGATTTGTGATGAACCAAGAGTGACGCGAATTAAATTTCCTTCATGCGACTGTCCATCTGTGATGGATCAACGTAACTGTTTTTATGCATTGTTTAGTCATTAACACACAACTGACTCTAGTCAGCAGCTGAGTAAATACTGAAACACGTCTAAAGCTATAAATCAAGAGGCAGCAATTCAAAATGACTTTGTGATGTCATCTTCCTAATTAGCAAACTAGCAACATTGCTGACATAATTTATAAATACAATAGATGCGTGTGTGTAGTCGGGGTTTAGAAATGTTAATGCAGACAATTTCATTTGTAATTTGGAGCTGAAATTTGGATTGTGTGTGTGAGGTGTGAGAAAGAGAGAGAGAGAGAGAGAGAGAGAGAGAGAGAGAGAGAGAGAGAGAGAGAGAGAGAGAGTGTGTGTGTGTTGTGTGTGTTAGTGAGAGAGACTGAAACTGAGATTTCATTGCAGAGATTTCCAAAACACAAGGACTATAGAAAGCTTTTATCCAGGGAACGTATACCCTTATATCACAAGCACTTCACTATATACTGTAGCCCAGTAGCAATTACCCTCCTTTCTCTGCAGGTCTTAAAGTTTGCTTTTACTGCTATTCATCAGATAACCCAGGAGCAGAACATTTACAAAACAACCTGCATATAAACACCTACTGTACCTAAGGCTCTCTCAGGTTTCTGGGGCTTATCTAAGGGACAATACAGTCCTGCATTAGGTCTGATTCAGGGCTCCACGATGGGAACCTTCCATAGATACTGTATGTGTCATTATCTAAGCATTGGATAGCTGACTAAAGCAGAGGAGCACAGTCTGTTCTTATCAGTTTTCCAGCTCCACAGCTCTCTCGGCTGTGAGGTGTTGTGTTCTGTGTGGGTTTGGTAATGAAGACATGTTCCAGCATGGCTCACTGATATAACAGTAACGTCCCTCTACTGGGGCCTGTTGCTTATCTGTTTAAATTTGCTCTAAAGAAGGAGTGATGCTTGTCCTCTATGCCATAAGTCTTCACGATGAAGGTGTAGTCTAATTGACACTGACGTAAACTCAGGATAAGCCAGCCAACGTTTAAGATGGTGTTAATGCTTTTTAAAGCACAATGCAACCCTATTGCATGACTATAAACCCTAATAAAATTGGATTTTTGTGGCTTTGATCATTTGCTACTGGCTCTGTGCTGCTTGTTTTACAAGCTGTCAGATTGTCACACCATTTTATTTTGTAGGCTTTATGGTTTCAGCTGTAATTATGAGTGAAAGAAAGAAGCACAGCAGCTACAGGGAGCTTCAGCCAATGACACAAGTGTCGCTGTTTCAGTCAAATTGTTCCCATGCAAATCCTGACGGAAATGACTAACCCAGATGATCCTATCCAGACTCCATCTCTATCGTATCCTGATGTGTGGAAGGAGAACAGAACAATCTCTGGGTAAGTGGTGGCCCATTTTGTGAGAGCTGTAGCACATTACGATGCTCTCAGCCTATGAATCGTAATCATTGCCTTCGGCATAGATCTGCATCTGGCAGCCATCAATTGGCAGTGCCCACATGTACAAAACACGAAAGTGAAGGAATCAATTCATTACAAACTGCTGCTCTTCCGCTCGTGTTGTGTGGTAGATCTGGCAAGTGTGCTTACACATGTGTGTGCATAAACACTAACATTCACACTCTCTCATACCTTATAGTTGCAAACCCACAACTTCCCTTTTGAGTCAGTAAAGCCCAGAGAATCATTTTTGTTCCTTCACTATAAAACAGTCTCATCGTTACTTACATTCCTTATAATGTCTTCCACCTGCCTCCATTTATCTGCGTTTATTGAGCAAGCGGACGCTTGATGTTTGGGCCGAGGAGCGGAGGATCAAAGTCTGTAAAGTAGCAGGTTACGAGCCCGGGCTCATGTTGGGAGGTCTGTCCCATAATTACTCCTGTTGTCTCTCTATAAATTAGGGCCAGAACAAGTGGATTAGGGGAGCGGAACTGCAGTGAGACAGTTATGGAGGGCCTGAGAGAGAGAGAGAGAGAGAGAGAGAGAGAGAGAGAGAGAGAGAGAGAGAGAGAGAGAGATCATGGCTGAATGTAGGTTCTGTTGGCATGAGCCAGGTGCAGTAGTGTTGTAATGACTCATTACTGGATGTTTATTCCTTCAGCATCAAAGTGATTCGATGGCAATGTAAAACTTTTGAGGAAATGAGAAAAGGCATGTGGCACAGTGGTGAAATATTTGGTTCATCGTGAGTAGACATCATAGTAGTGATGGTGATGTGTGTGTGTGTGTGTGAGAGAGAGAGAGAGAGAGAGAGAGAGAGAGAGAGAGAGAGAGAGAGAGAGAGAGAGAAACATCATTACATGTTCCCTATGATGACAGAATGCTTTTTCTGATCATTATTTTTGAATGCTGAAGTAAAATCCATCCATTGTTTTTAAGCATTTTGATGAGAGGGGTCAAAGGAGAACAGCCAGGCTGGTTCAAGCTGACAGGAAGACAACAGTAACTAAATAATCACTCTTGAAATCTGCGGTGAGCAGAAAAGTATCTCAGATTGCACAACATATCAAAACTTGGGGTGGATGAGCTACAACAGCAGAAAGCGACGTTTCTTGCACTTCTATCACCAATAACAGGAATCTGAGACTACAGTGGGACACCAAAGTGTTTCGGTAAACTCAGATCCCTGTTCTTAGTAGATCAGCGTAGAAGCCAATACGGTCTTCTGGTCTTCTCCTTATAGCCTGTCTGAACAAGGTTTGCGTGTTGTACATTATTAGTTGCTTGTGTCATAACTTGAGGTTTTACAGTAGTAATGCAGTTATGCAGCTGTGCCTTTACATGAAAGGCAGCAGAAGGAGCAAACCTCAATTTGCATTATATTATGTAGTCTGCTCAAGTATGTGGTATTTGTAATTTTCCATTCATATGTTACAAGTTTCACTCATGGGGAAAAGAAAGTGCATCCTCTTTCAGTTCTGTGTTTTTCGCAAAAAAAAAGTAAACCAATTTTCAGAAACCATTGAGAAATAAATAATTACACCCTTCCTTCTATCACAATGATTAAGAGAGTAAATAGCAGCCAGGTGTTTCTACTGAAATGCTTAAGATTAAGGTTAGTGTGACTGACTCTAGAAAAGCAAGACTCTGGATAACTCTGGTGAGTGTCTACATCATGCCAAGAAGAAAGGACATCATGAACGAAGTCCGAGCAGCTGCTCCTTTATCTGGGACAGGTTATAAGGTCGTCTACAAGCAATTTGAAATTCACCATACTACAGTGAAGAGGATTGTTTACAAACTGAAAGCCTTCGAGAAGGTTGTTCATATTCCCAGGAGTTGAGGTTCCAGCAAATTCAATCCTAGGTTGAAAGATTAAATGCTCAGATACAGAAAGAAACCCCTAAAGAGCTACATGATGTGTACTATAGGCTTTTGCATGTACATTAAATGTTTATGAGAGTACTATCAGAGACAGACCGAACAAGTATGGTGTTTGTGGAAGAATATGTCAGCATGAATATGTGATATGACAGAACCTGGACAAACCACAAAATACTAGAACAGCATCCTTTGAATCGATGAGACATGGAACGTATTTGTTTGTCATATGTTCTAGTCTTATTCACAAGTTTCTGTGCAGCACTCAGATTTGGATATTTTTAGCACAACTATCAGTGGCTGCTTTTGATTACAGGACTGCTGTCTGGAGTGTGATGCCCCAAGCGGTACTGAAATGTTTTTGAGCTATTCTGTATATCTGTTGTGAGTAAACACACTCAAACAATGCTAGATATCTCTAAGATCCCTTTGCTTAGTAGAGCAGCATGGTTTACTCTGAAGTGTACACAAACACATACACACACACACATACACACACACACATACACATACACACACACACACACACACACACACACACACACACACACACACACACACACACATACACACACACACACACACACACACACACACACACACACACACACACACACACACACACACACACACACATACACACATACACACACACACACACACACACACACACACACACACACACACACACACACACACACACACACACACACACACACACACACAGGGTGGTGTTGGATGGTAATACTCAGGCAGATTAACCAGTTGTGTCTCTGTGATGAGCTCAGACATCTCATCTATCCCCCTCTGTGACCACTTGATGGTAATCTGACTCATTCCAAATGCCGCTATAACAGTTTCAAGACATCTGGGATGTAAGGGACATCATTTATGGCATCCATGTTTGAGAAAAAGCGGTACTCTGATTGCGAGCGTCTTCCAGATTCTTTGGTTTCCTCCCACCTCCCAAACACATTTAAGTAGGTGGAATGACTGTGTTAATTTTTATCCCTACTTGTGAATTAGTGTGTACTGGGGTCCTTTAAGCGTATATTCACACTTCACTTCATTTGTTCAGTGGTCTCAGGACTGCCTCCAGAGCTACCACATCTCTGATAAGGATAAAGAAGGGAAGGAATGAATAGATGGATGGATGGATGGATGGATGGATGGATGGATGGATGGATGGATGGATGGATGGATGGATAAAAAACTGGACATATGCAGCAGTGCAGATATGCAGATTGCAAGGAACATTTGTAATAACAGAAAAATATTCTCAATCACTTAAATACCATTTTTCTCCTTGCTATTTCTCTTTTCCATTCTCTTTTCTTTTTCTCTCTCCACATTATGATTATTTGTTCATTGTGGACATGCGGAGAGAGCAAGAGGGCAGTATTGTGTGGCCACTTATCCCTGCCAGCTGGTATGGAACTAATCAGAGCTGAAATAGTTCTCATTAAATATGAGCTGCTTTTTTTCTTGTGACAGGTTTTGTGTGTGTGTGTGTGTGTGTGTGTGTGTGTGTGTGTGTGTGTGTGTGTGTGTGTGTGTGTGTGTGTGTGTGTGTGTGTGTGTGTGTGTGTTTGTGTGTGTGTGTGTGTGTGTGTGTGTGTGTGTGTGTGTGTGTGTGTGTGTGTGTGTGTGTGTGTGTGTGTGTGTGTCAGATTGAACTGTGTAATTGTGCAACAGGTTTATTACAGACATTGGACTTGCTTTCAGCCTGTGTTTCTCAGCATGTGCAAAGAAAGCACACACATACATTTAATACACTTATTCTACAGCCCCTCACCCCCCACCCCCACCCTTACCCTCACCCCCACCCTTACCCTTGGGTAAAAGTAAGATGAGAGGAGTTTCTTGCTGATTGCTTCTTGACTTATGTTTAGATGCTCATGGCACTTGATACAGATGAAAGAGACCAGAAAAGTACAGACTGTAAGAAAGAGCACAATCAGAGATCACACAGAAAAAGATTGACGTGTGTGTGTGTGTGTGTGTGTGTGTGTGTGTGTGTGTGTGTGTGTGTGTGTGTGTGTGTGTGTGTGTGTGTGTGTGTGTGTGTCTTATTCAGGGCAGCACAGTTGGATGTTTCTAAGAGAAAGATTTATGGCAGAAGTCAGATTGTCAAAGATGCCAAAGTTGAAAAAAAAATGAAGGCGAAGGCTTGTTACTATGAAATAAGAACTGAAGTAATAAATTTGCAACATGGGCATAAAATGAAGGCGGAGAGAAAAGAGACAGATGAAGGTTCAGGAGCAGGACGAAAGCGAGAGGTGCTGGGAATGTGGGAATGGAGGCACGCGTCCAGCTGGCCGAGGCTTGCAGTCGCATGATGAGCCAGAGCTGCAGAGCTGGGCTGCTGGCCACAGAGCAGAGCTGCACAGGGATGGAGGGATTGAAGGATGGAGAGATGGGGGGATGGCTGGATTTAATCTCTTCCAGGTCTAAGAAAATGCAGGTCTATTCCAGAGAATTAAGCTTCCATAGCAAGGTATACTGATTCTCCTACATCTAGTGCCATGAGTGTACTGTGGAATCATTCGCTTTTATATGTGAAGCTTTCTTTTATCAGCAGTTTGCTAGGTTGTGATTAGACAGTCATATTTAATGAAGGAATATGTACTGTATTCGTTTATGAACGTTTAAACTTTATCAGTTGAAGTATTTAATTTATTTTATTGGGTTTTATTTTCTCTTTAAAAAAAACACTCTAATGTAATTGTCTTACATAAAAGAATATTTTTCTTTATGAGTTTGAGCATCTGACAGGTGTGACAAAGTCTCTCTCTGTCTCTCTCTCTGTCTCTGTCTCTCTCTCTCTCTCTCTCTCTCTCTCTCTCTCTCTCTCTCTCTCTCTCTCTCTCTCTCTCTCTCTCTCTCATGCTCTCGCTCTCACTCTTTCTCTCATGATTCCAGTCCTAACATAGTGGTTGAAAAGTAAGACTCCTGGCACACACTGCCTTCCTCACAATAGTGTGATTTGCACGTCCTCACAATAGAAACTCACGTCTGAGATAAATCACGCCGACATTCACGCGCTACACGAGAAACAAGGCCAGGAAACATGCATTGGCCAGGACTAAAAACCTGCCTGGAAAAAAAATATTTCTCCCTCCTGTGCCACACACACACACATGTGGCTTAAGAAGCAATACCTCATCTGTTTTTTGAGAGAGAAGATGTGACATTGCACGCTTTGTGTCATGTGTATACTGTATGGCTGTAAGTATTATGTCAGCATCACCACAGAGCTGCTTCCATGCTGCTGTTAGAGCACTGAAAGATTTTAGTATCTGAGATTTGAGACTTGAGGTGCTCTTGAGGTGCTCATTGATCGATGTAAAGCATCACTCTGAAATACCAAACTTACTTGGATGAAAAAATATGCACTACATTTTGAGAGAATTTCGGTATGTCATACAGTTTATTAAACAGCTTACGTGAATTGATCTTATTTTATTTCAACTTTAAAAGGACAGACTGGTCATAGAGCTTGACATGCTTTATGGTAAAGGTTTAACACTAAACACAAAGGTTTAACACTGAATATTAATAATGAATTTACTTTTTTACTCAAAATATATCGCATTAACCATTTGACAGAACTTCTGTCAGTATGTATCAGGTTGTTTTCAGACTGTTTTCTGATCCTGTTGAAAGCAGTAGTCTGGAGTTAACTTCAGCTGAAGCCCGGCACGCTTCAGGTCTGATGTAGACGCTAACTGCAATCAGTGACACAAGCTGAGGAATGCAGTTGGTGTAATTTGTCACGTTACTTCATTTGTTATGGTTATTGATATACTGTATAACCATCCATCATTCGTAGAACAGGAGCATTTAATTAGTGCACTTTGTGGTGTGAGTGTCTGCATTGAGAACCCATTAAGGCTAATTAATCCTTTTGAATATGAGATCTGCTCCACGTTTGCAGGTATTCCTGCACAATGACATGCTACGCAGCCAAACGTGCAGCTAAGGACCAAAAGGAAAGTAATAAAAAGCAGTAAACAGTGAGCCTAGTTCCTCTTATTTGCAGACTCGTGTAGACAAAAGTAACGTATGAAAACGGGATGGACGTTTTATTCGATGTGAAGGCAAAACCTGTGATTATAAGCCACGCCCCCAAACCCCGCCCATACTCTGCCGCTTAGTTTGTAAGTGATATCTCAATAAAAAGGTGTATTGTGATATTCCGTGCTGAATAAAACCAGCTGTTAAGAGATTTAGTCCTTGTATGTTTCTAAAGAACACATCTCACAGGATAAGCTAGACTCTAGGGCCTGTGGTAGCCTAGCGGTTAAGGTGTTGGGCTACCAATCGGAAGGTTGTGAGATCGATCCCAGGTTCACCAAGCTACCACTGCTGGGCCCCTGAGAAAGGCCCTTAACCCTCAATTGCTCAGCTGTATAAAAATGAGAAGTCGCTCTGGATAAGGACGTCTGCCAAATGCTGTAAATGTAAATGACTCAAGCTAGGCTTAAAACTGTAATTTCACTGTGATTAGCTTTAATGTGTTATTTTACAGGCAATTTATTGAAATTAAAAATATAATCGAGAGAGAGAGAGAGAGAGAGAGAGAGAGAGAGAGAGAGAGAGAGATCCTTGCCAAGCTATCTCTTGTAATCAACAGTAAGGTGGTAAATGCTGAGTCAGAAGCACAGCTGGTCTAATGCACTGCACAAACACAAACAAACAGCTGGGATCTCAATCCTGCCACGCTCTGGCAGACTGAAGAACTGCATTTAAAGCATCCTGTGGATTTCAAAAAAAAAAAAAAAAAGAATCCCACAGCCAAATAAGAACAAACCATTAAAGCCGTTTTGATTCCCTTCACACTAGAATTAAACATGTATGATTTTGAGCGGTTACACGCAGATAAAGAACAGAGCTCTGTGTCCCAGCACTGGGATCAGGAACCACAGTTTTATTCGGGATAATCTTGCATAGTGGCAGTTTGCAGTCTAGTTCCAACCAGAACAAGAACAGATCTTTTGTAATGTGAACACATACTGACAGTTTGTCACTGCTGGCAACACATGAGGTTTCGCAGAGCCTACTGGATGTATTGGATTAGACGTGCTGTTCATGAATAGTGTGTAAGAAATTGAGAACAACTGTGTAATCCACTCCCTTTCTCCTTCTCTGTCCTGCAGAGAAACTCTACAACTCGACAGGAAGAGAGCTAAGAAGAGCTCTGTTCTCTCTCAAGCAGATATTTCAGGTAAGCTTCTTTTGTTTTTTTTCTAAAAGTTTCTTACTTCTAGTGAGCAAGTGACTGTAAATGTGGCATAACAAGACCGAATAAAGAAACAAAAAACAATGAATCTGGTATTCTGAATGAGAGGATTGCTGCAAGGTTCGCTTTTTATTTTAGAGCGAAGCATTACTGCCAATCAATATAGTTAATCTGACTGATCAGCTTCATCCTGTGATGAAACACCTCGATCCTGATGGCAGTGGTCTCTTACAGGATGACTCGTTTCCCCTCGCTGTCTGAGGGATCACTGAACTGTTTGATCCAAATGATCGAAATTTTGTCACCTGATCTGAATCCATCTGAACACCTGTGGCAGAGTTTAGACCATCGTGTTAGACAGCGCTCCCTATCACCACCACCATTATATATAATATACTTAGGAAGCACAGTGCTCATGCTCCAGTCAACACTTATCTAAAACAATTTGTGGAGATTTTTCCTTTAGTTAGTCACCTGTATTTATATGGGAAAGTGAGTGACTTGATTGGACGTGCATTAATGTGACATCAACTGACTTCCAGCGAATGTTTAAAAAATGAAAAAGTTAATTAACATTTGTGAATAAATGTCAAGATTTTGTGCAACGCATGCTAGTGTGTGTAGCCTGATGGAGAAGGTGTTAGGGCATGTGATAGCTTCGTGGTTAAGGTGTTTGGATCACTGATTGGAAAGTTATGAGTTTAAATCCCAGGTCTACCAAGCTGCCACTGCTGGGCCCCTGAGCAAGGCCCTTAACCATCATATGCTCAGTTGTATAAAACTGAGATGAAATGTAAGGTGCTCTGGGTGTCTACCAAATGCAGAGCCTTTTATTTTATTTTTATTATTTTGTAGTGTTTATGATTTTTGTGAACTTTTCCCACAGTAATCGGCACATCTGACTGGTTGGAGCATGTAGTAACGTTTGGCTGATCCCAAAACTGATTATTTTTTATTTATTTCCCTGCAGAATTCAGGAAAAGGTGAAAATGTTTTCTTTAGCTTGGCCTAACAGCGGTTAGGGTTAAAGTCAGATTCAGGTATAGGTATACCATCAGTTAGCTACATTAATAAGGATATCACTGGTCCAATGTGTGTGTATGTGTGTGTGTATGTGTGTGTTTATGTATGTGAGTGTTTAAAATCTGGATATCTGGGAGGTTTCAATCACATGGCTGATAACAGGTACAACAGTTTAAAGATTTTTTGTCATCAGCTAGATGCTTGAGAAACACACACACACACACACACACACACACACACACACACACACACACACACACACACACACACACACACATTATTTGAGAAACACCTGAGATGCTTATTTATTTACACACAGGCACAAAATTCTGTATTCTGAGCAGTGTCGTTCACATTAATCCAGCCACATACACAGGAAGTCCCTGTCATTCCAGACTTTTTGGTTACAGAAGTCCAAATGTCGAACCCTCTAATTATTTTTACATCAGTGATTGGGTGCGTCCTTAAAAATGTCAGCAGTGGAGAAATGCTGGATATTGCAACACTTTAGATGCAAAGCAGAGAGACAAGCAGAAAGTGGTGCAATCAAAGGTTTTGCAAAGCATGCCCAGACTACAGGTGTGTGTGTGTGTGTGTGTGTGTGTGTGTGTGTGTGTGTGTGTGTGTGTGTGTGTGTGTGTGTGTGTGTGTGTGTGTGTGATTAAAAGCTATTCATTCCCACATATTATACTGCGAGTTTAATGAGCTCTTAGGCCTGGTGAGGGGAGCCGAGCCACACTTAGCAACCAGCAGTTCCCGAGCCCCAAACACACAGGGTTACCATGGTCAGAGGAAATGAAGTGCGGAGTAGAATGTGCACTTTGGACTGTGTTTGAGGATCATATACTATATAGCTAATGAACCACAGTGACTCTCACAACATGCATAAAGCTGCAAATTCCCAAACCCCCAAACAAAGCATGTCATTATCAAAGCCTAGAGAATATTTATAATTAAATTGAATAAAAAAGCTCAGAATAAGTGACTGACTGGTTTGAGTGACTGACTTAAGTATCGAACTAGAAAAAGATTTTGGTAGAAGTGAAAGTCACGTTTTAGAATATTACTCAAGTAAAAGTCTTAAAGTATCTGATATTTACTGTACTTAAGTATCAAAAGTCATTTTCTGATATGTAATGAACTTCAGTATTTGAAGTAAAAGTAAAAAGTAAAATTTCAGTGATTTTCTGTAGGTATAAGAGCAGGGGCGGTTCTAGGGTTTCATCTTTAGGGGTTTTAGCCCTCAGTGAGAATTTAAAACAAGACGAGTTTTATATTATATATTATATGACTACATAGTAAGCCAAAAGTTATGGTATTATTAAATGGCAAAAGTGGAAACCAAAATTTTTTGCATGATGTAATGATGCCAGTCTTGAATCAAATCAGTTCATGTATGTGTGCATTCTCTACAAACAGTGTGTCCAATGAATGCAGTCATTAATAAACAAATATTCACAAGACAAAAAGACCAAATCAATAAATGTTATTTTTATTTAGTATTGAATGGATTGTTTGCATTAATATTTTGTTTGTGCTATCAACTCTGGTAATAAGAATAGTGACATTTCACAACTTTTGATTGCCGTATTTGTGGCTTTCAGCCGAATAAACGCCTCCAGGTCTGACCACGCGTGCACGCTGCGCGTACCTGTGCTTCTCCGTAGCGCGCGCGGACGTGCGTAATGCAATCTAGGAGCAGTGATTCGCCAAACCTCCCTTATTACAGTCACACACATTTCTTCTGATTTTATTTTGTAGTAACGAGTAACGAAGATGCTTAGTGGAAATATAACGGAGTAAAAGTATACATTTTATCTAGGAAATGTAGTGGAGTATAAGTGAAAGTTGACATAAATTTAAATAGCAAAGTAAAGTACAGATACGTGAAATTTCTACTTAAGTACGGTAACTAAGTATTTGTACTCCGTTACATTACAACACTGACAGTGTGTTACAGTGTCTGCTGTTAAAAAGCATTATATACACTGAATTTCTGCTCTGTTCCTGCAGGATGATAAGGACCTGGTGCACGAGTTTGTGGTGGCTGAGGGACTCATATGTCTCGTTAAAGTCGGGGCAGAGGCTGACCAGAACTACCAGAACTACATCCTCAGAGGTACTTTACAAAAAAACTAACAGTAGAGTCGTACTGCACTGGAAATCTCAGGCTTGTTCGTTTATTATTGTTAGCCCTAGTAGGCTCTGAGCTTGGCCTAGATTGTGCCTCACACAAAATGAAGACCAAATGAATGAAGCTTTCCAAATTACATACAGTATAAATATGATACCTAATAATGTGTTTTAATACTCTCACACACCTAGAGTATTTTTCATAATGAATCATTTCTGCTGCTCTCTCATTTAAATCTGTGGAACATTTTGTTATATTTCTATACATAAAATACTGTACCTTTAACTTGACCTTATTGTGGGTTCAAACTTTATTGCTTAAAATCTTAGAATTCCAAAGTTTATATATGTATTTAGTATACATGTTCAACCATTTTGGTATAACTTACAAACAAAGGCTAAGCTATGCACCTTCATCACACACCATCATGTGTTGACCAGCCACATTCTGTAGATTTAGCACAGACGGTTTATTTACTCCTCCTGCATGACTGAGGTAAGGGGTCAGGCATGTAGCAGGAGTTCTGTGTTTGCAGGGTGATTAAAAACCTCCATTACAAGGTGGCATCATTTCAACTGTCACTTACAGAGGCGAGGCCTCACACACTTGAGCGGACAGTAAAAAATACTGAACCCCATTTAAATCAATGCTTCCATCAGAAACAAACTTTTCATTGCTCTTGTAAAATGGAGCCATGTTACACGACAGATTTTTGAAACACATATTTATAGGCAATTTATTATGTGCTGGTTCTCACACACACACACACACACACGCACACACACACACACACACATGGCAGGTATCTTTCATGCCAAGTTTATGTGAACATTGAATGCACATCTTTTTCCAAAACTACTACTACTACCAGCCAAAAATTAGGCCAAATATAGAATATAACACTCGTTAACAGCTTCAAATATGTGTGGGACTTTGACCAATAGGGGGGCTTAGTGGTCAGCACGTTTGCCTCACACCTCCAGGGTTGGGGGTTCGATTCCTGCCTCCGCCTCGTGTGTGTGGAGTTTGCATGTTCTCCCCGTGCTTTGGGAGTTTCCTCCGGGTACTCCGGTTTCCTCCCCCGGTCCAAAGACATGCATGGTAGGTTGATTGGCATCTCTGCAAAATTGTCCGTAGTGTGTGAGTGTGTGATTGAATGAGAGTGTGTGTGTGTGTGCCCTGCGATGGTTTGGCACAGGCACAGGCTCCCCGTGACCTGAGAAGTTCAGATAAAGTGATAGAAAATGAATGAATGACTTTGACCAATATCCAGGTGCACACTGAATATAAAAATATTGATTCATAAATAAAGAAAATTACATTTCAGTCTGTTTGCATTTGAATAACATTGCACTGTCCTGTAATTACTGAAATCTTTAAATTGCTTTTGATAAGCTCTGATTAAATGCAGTTTGTAGACGGGTGTAGAAGTGAGGCACATTGGACAATTGTAACATTTATCATTAAAAGTCATCCAGTTACTGAAGAAATAATGAGCCGTGTGAATAAATGTTTTGATAGATATTAAAGGCAAGTTCTATCCTTTCGCAATTAAAAAGACAAGCAAAGCTTGTGAGCTCCTCAAATGCTTTAAAGTCCTGCTCAATGTGGCTGTCATCTTCCAGGTGCTGGGTGTGTGTACTGTAAGTGGAGCTGGTGGCCACTGACCACGGCATGTTTATGTGCAATCAGTGTGCACTAGTTATAGGTTTGACTGACATACACTCCAGGTTGATTAGGCCTTCAACCACTAAATCTAACAGAGGAGAGGAATGAAGATAAACCAGACGTAACCACAGGATGATTAGTCTGCACTTCAGTGTGATTCAGGGCACTGCTTAAACACATCCTGTCTGGATTTAACCACTCGTTTACCCGATGGTCTTAATTTCCTCCGAGCTCGAATAACAAATACTAATATGTTTCTGATATGGAATAAGTTATGCGTATGTTATGGCTGAATTATAAAGAAGAATTTCATGAATGCTGTGATGGGTTGGTCCAAGGTGTCCCCCGCCTTGTTCCCCAGGGCTGCTGGGGAAAAACTCCAGGTTCCCTGTGACCAGAAATGGCTGGATGGCTGAATGGATAGATAAAACTGCATCAAGCTGATTCAAAATAATGGAAGGAAAAAACATGTAAATAAAACTTTTGCATAAAATCTTAAAGAGACTTCTTAGAAATGTGAAACTGAGCGTCAAGGATAACGTCGATTAAAATGAGCTTCAGGCTTAGTAAATCACACTGCAGGGTTCAATCTATTCCGCTGTTATATTTCACATCTGTGATACTCTAAAATGTTTTTTTAAATAAAAAACACTACACAATCTTTCGTTTGCGCTAGTTTGATTAATGGTCATTCCAGTCAATCAAAATCTACTGATTAGCTGAAAGTTTGCTTGTGTAAATTGATTTTCTTCATCGCTTGCAGACTCGTTTGTTAGTTTGAGCTTGGTGGTTAGATTAGGGCTGCTGATACAGAAACCAGGCTCGCCACTACTTAAGCTTCTCATGACCAGCTAATGAATAAAGCACAACATAGATCAATTTCTGTTCCATGTGCATTTCAAGCTTTTTAAGATTTCACACGCACACACACGCACACATTTACATATATACAGTACAAATGAATACAGACATATGTACAGTACCTACTGTATAGGTTTCATCTGAGAACTTACGTACAACACAAACACACACACACACACACACACATACACACACACACACACACACACACACAAACTACAAACTACTGTACATACACATGAGGAGCTTGAGATTTACAACTGACCTTATCCTCCACAAAACAGAACGTCAAAAGATACACAAAACCCCACATCCCGTCTCACACACTCGCAGAGACCCCACACACTCTCTAGGGAGAATGCTACATGTCATGTTTAGATATGCCTGCTTTACTGCTGGTCTGCTGGAACGGTTTGTGAGTCTGTGGGATCTCGCCTAGTAAAACGAGAAGCCTGAGACCCCAGCGCAGGCCCCCCAGCCAAGCACAACAGACACAGCAGCAGCATCTGATCCACAGGCTGCAGTGGTGATGGGGGGTGGGGGTGTGTGCGATGAGCCCCAGGTGCTGCTTCTATGTCTCCCTCCAATGTACCTCCCTCAGGACACGCTTGCTGGGTTCAGGCCAAAAGACAGCAGAGAGAAGCGAGCGGACGTTCATCATGCAGCACTGCCTGTCTGTGAAAAGGATTGGAAGGAATAGAGGCACACTCAGGAAAAATACATAACAACTTTACCTTTCTCTTGTCAGAGACATCCCAAGAGATTTTTTCAAATTCCGAATCATGCCTGTATAGCTTTAAAATATCACTTTCTCCTTCACTATCCCATGAAGACCGCCTACTTGTTCCTAACGCAGGCAGCCAGGGTCCATAAATTCATTAAGTCACATGCATATTTAACTACTAAACAAACACGGTGTTGATTCACCGTGAAACCTGCCGCTAATCCTATCACCATCATGCTCTGTGGATGGAGATGTTGTCATCTTAGAAAATACCTCTTGCAACAGAAAGAAATATTTCATTAAAGAATAAAGCTGATCACTCAGAAGACCCACAGAGCCTTTAATTTGTCACCCATCTCATTAGCATGAATATCTAGGATCCTTAATTATTCATATTCTTTAATGTAAACACACTGAATAGTCAAGTATCTACAAATTATTTGTATTGTAGAACCACCATCAAGCTGTAGTAAAACAAGCACTAATTTGCATACGTGTGAGTCCTCGTGGTTGTCATGGCATTAATATAATGGATAAAGTATTTGATTTATTACTGTAAATGTTTGCTGTCACTATAGAGATGTGTTGGAATGATGTTTGGGTGTTCAGTGTAAAGCCTGGCTGATAAAGCCCACGCTGGTCTTCCCTCATTCAGCCTGTTCTGTGGCTAAACCACCAGGCTATTGTAGTGATGGAAGTGTGTGGTTGGCAGGAAAAAGTGCATAGTATTTATTTTGCGTTCTGATTAAGTATCTTTCTCACAGATGCTGTAGTACATCTCATCCTTACCAATGCCCTGCTCAAATTCTATAGGTTTCATCTGAGGGCTTCACTTACGTACAACACATACACGTACATAAACCCACGTGCACACACAAACACGTGTACACACAAACACATACACAAACAGAAACACACGTACACAAACGCATGCGCACGCACAAGTCTGCACACACAAACTTATACACATAGACAAACACACACAAACACATGCACACACAACAGCGAGCACACATGCACATACACAAACACACGTACATAAACACACGTACACACATATATGTGTGCACACACAAACACATGGACATACAAGCGTGCACACACAAACAGATACACAAACACACACACAAACGCATGCTCACGCACAAGCGTGCACACACATACACATAGACAAACACACACACAAACACATGCACACACACAAACTCATACACATAGACAAACACACACACAAACACTTGCACACACACACAAGCGAGCACACACAAACACATGCACATACAAGCGTGCACACACAAACACATACACAATCACACGCACACAAACGCATGCTCACGCACAAGTGTGCACACACAAACTTATACACATAGACAAACACACACAAACACATGCTCACACACAAACTTATACACATAGACAAACACACACAAACACATGCTCACACACAAACTCATACACATAGACAAACACACACAAACACATGCACACACACACAAGCGAGCACACACAAACACATGCACATACACAAACGCACACATGAGCATACACACAAACACATGCACCCACAAATGTACACACAAACACATAGACAAACAAACACAAACACATGCACACACACAAGCGTACACACACACACACACACAAGCACATGCACATAGACAAATACAAACAAACACATGCACACACACACAAACACCTGCGCACATACACCAACACACACACAAACAGAGCGAGCACACACAAAAAGGTTTAACAATTGTTTATATCCTTCTGCAGCTCATGACTGTTTGCTCTGTAAGTATGAGGGTTGCTCAGTTTTCCCATTCAGCGCATGACTTTCCTCTATAAGCTCATTACAGGTACTGGGTCTTCCGTCAGCAACTGAATCTCCACATGAGAAGAGAAGCACTTCAACTCAATTGGAGCCTATGTGAAATAGTTACCAAGATAAGTAGGGAGAGCCTGAGGCCTGAGCTGAAGACAAATCTGCATGTGAATCTGCTTCCTACAAAGAGTCCAAATGCTAATGACTCAGCAGTACCATTGTGTATTTGTTTTTACAAGAGCGCTAGTCCCTTGTTTTGGCAATACGTTCAAAGATTCCCTTCAACTCTCTCTAGGCTTTGAAATAAAACACTGTATCACATGAGAACGTCTCCTATTGCAGAGAGTCTTTCAAACTCATTAGCTCAACACTGTCCCTTAACTGTACTAAAGTGTGTCCAGTGCTGGGAAACAGCGCTGCTCTGACTAGCACTACACAGTGAGGGGAGGTCAGGGCCACGGGAGGATATGATGGAGTGAGAGAAGGAGAGTAAGAGAAGGACGAGTCCTTGGCCTATTTCTGGCTGTCTCTGACATGGTGTGAGATCCATAAAGCTGCACTTAGTTCATTCAGCTTTCCTCCAGCCGCCTGTTCTGTATCACAGAGTGTCTGCTGGCACAAACCCACATACAGCTACATGCTTAGTGCCAAAATATTCAGTTTGTGCCAGTGCCAGTGTGCAGTGTCTCAGGGCTTTGAGGTGGATTTTTGGATTTTAGGCCATAAGCCTATTGGAAAAAAATTCTGCTCCAAAATAAATAAATAAATAAATAAATAAATAATCATGCTTTTTTTTATGTAGACTACAGTATTGTTTCGGTTGTTAAGACTTTTTCTAGTTTTTTCAGAAAGATTTTCTGGGTTTCTTCTCCTGTCTGTGCTCCTTTTGTGTTCGTGTTGTCCTTGAGGTTGTAGAAATTCCACTACTTCTCTCTTCTCCCAGTGCACAGAGACTCTTAAGTGAAAGGCCAGGCATTGTTTGGTTAGCAGTAGCGCTGGTGATTCTGTTTGACAAACGTACGTGTGTGTATGGGACAAGACAGAGCTGTGCTGAAGATAAATGACATTTTTATACAGCCAGCGACTCCTTTGAACTTTCTCCTAATCTCTGTTGTTGGATTGAGAGGTGCTTTTTTCCCCCCCTCATGAAGTACACCAGGCACTGTAGTCTGCTCCAGGAGGGAATCCGCAATGTCCTGCTGTGTTAACAGAATTCGACACCACAAACACATAATAAGCTCATTGGGGATAGTGAGTGCTGGCTACAGTTACCCGCCTACAGCCTTCAACGTCTTTTGTGGTCATACATCCTTTTTTTTTTTTTTTTTTTGTCTTTTGAGCCTTTCTTCCTCGGCTCGTCTTAAGGCACGATAATAAAAAATGGCTTATGGTGAATGGAGGCGTGATTTCTCCTGAATTTCTATGTGGACACTATTATTTCACACGATATTACTTTCACACCATGATTCCTAACCTTGCCCTGTTTGAAACTGACATACTCTTTCCTTGGAGGGATTACCTCACTGAGGCAGCACGTACTCGGCAGGCGTCCTCAGAGCAGCAGGGCAGGGCTTCCCTCCTTGAAGGCCAAGACAGAGACGAAACAGGACCTGCCGGGCCTTCACCCAAACACAGCAGAGCACAGCAAGCCCTCAGCAAACCACAACACACGTGGCCAACGCAGTCGGCTACATCAAGGTTAAAAACACATTCCACACTCTCGTTAGAGCGGTCAACAAAGCGTCCGCCCAAAGAGTTTAAAAAGTCTGGACTTGTTTCCCCTTTAAAGTGTTCTCTCAGACTCTGCAGCATGCATCTTAGTCATCACTGGTGATTGAACTAAAGGAAAATGGCCGAGGCAGCCATAAGTTACAAAGGATTTTCTTTGCTATGTTTATTGTTTAAAATGATCAGTGAGGTTCATTCCACTTGCAAACGTTTACCAGAAGTATGTTCTATTTTTACCATTAGACTTAATTGCGTGCAACTCCTTGCCAAAAGCAAGAGACCTTAAAACAAAAACACTTGTACCATCAGTGCAAATAACACAATCCTTTTCTCTTATCCTTTTGTTTTCTTTCAGCAAGAGTTTCTCCTAATGATCTGTTAACCTCCAAAGCCATTAGCTTCCTGGTTTGATTAAAGAGAGCGTGATGATTGAAACCATACATCGGAAGTAGGCAGAGCCGTAACGTTATCTGCGACATGGCCCGCGTGCGGCTTCGGGGCCACTGGAAAAATATGTTAGCGTTTGTTTGACCATTTTGTGGCTCTGGATATGTTTGTGTGAGAAGTCGCTGAGGGTAGTGTCTGATTCTTTTGAGATCACTAGAGCAGCTGACTGTGGTTCAGGACCACCTGGCTGACCTACATTCATACACACACACACACACACACACACACACACACACAGAGGAAATATTCTTACTGTAATCTCAATATTCTCACTGTAATCCCCACACACATATATATTCTGCCTAGCTCTTATGCACTGTATCCGTTTACACTTTTGCAGTGTTCAAGAGGATTGTTTGTCTCAGCTGTGCGAGTTGACATATGCTGCTTTCCAGTGATTAATTATGAGCACAGATGTACAGTATTTCTTTCTCTGCGGCTGCTCGTTGACTTTTACAGACAGACCACATATTTTTTCCACATGCTACTCCTGATCTTAGCTGAAATCTCTGGTGTGACAAGATAATAGGTGCGAAAACATGACACACATTCGGTTCATACATAACTAGTAGTACAGCGCACACAATTCAACACTGAATCTTTATCAGCTGTGGTGCAGTTATTATTCCCTCCCTCTCTCTCTCTTTCTCTCTCTCTCTCTCTCTCTCTCTCTCTCTCTCTCTCTCTCTCTCTCTCTCTTTCTCTGAAGTTCCTGAGAAACTGGAAAGTGTCCCAAAGTGTCCCAGGGCAGCAAAATCTCTGTATCAGTGCTCCCAGAACTCTTTATCCTCTTGGCACTGCGTCTTTCAATTGGTTATTTTCCATTACATTTACTAAAAGGTGTGGTGGAAGAGCAAACAGTTTTATCTCTTCACAACAAGCAGAAATGCATTACGGTTTAGATTTAGACATGATTCATGGTCGATCTCGCAAGTGTAAATTTGTCCAGCGACATTCCACTGATTACGACTTCCATTTGCATTTCGTTGATCACGCTCTCTGTGCCATTTGTTATTGAGCCACATGGGCTAGATGTATAAACCGTGTTGTGTGATGACTTCTAGTCAGCAGCAGCTCATAGAACAAGGCACCTGGCTCACAAAGCCTGTGTGAAAGCGAAAGTAAAGTGTACACCCACATCGGTACATGCACATGCCGTTGGCCTACCACAAGACCTCCCAAGGAAGGCAGCACACCATATGGATGATATATGGAAGCATTTTGCTATGGTTATATATCAGTTTGTCAAGACAAAATGTGTGAAATGATACATGCTAGTTCAAATATTCAGAGACGCAAAGGCTTTCTTAGATTTATTTGGGTAATTGTCAGGTGCAGACAGTTTGGCAAGGGGATTCTGGTTGTTTCCCAGTGCCTTTTGTATGCCTCCCTTTGGTTTTCAAATCTTTGTGCAAACACAGCAGTTCTTTAGTACTCTTCAGCTGTTTCTTCATCTCCGCCCACTTCTCTCATGTCTAGGTTTAATGTTCAGCTGATATATTCTCCCTTGAAAATCATTCAGTCGGTAATTTTGGATGTAATCATTTGGAGCGTCTAGGAAGCTTGTGTGTTTGACCTCAAATTTTGGTACAGAGAAAGCCTGAACATGTGAGACTACCAAAGACGAAGCTGAACAAAGCATCCGTAAGGAAGCCTAAGCCGTAGATATTCGTTTGTTGTGTGGAATAATCCAGGACATGGAATTAAAGTAAATTTATGGAGGCAGGTCATCCGAGTGGAGCATGTTAACGCAGAGTCGTATAGGTAATGACTAATAGTTGCTATGAGCCTTGACTGAGTATGATTTTGACATATGGCAGGTCATTGCAAAAACAGCACGAGTGTCCTCTGTAGTGCCATAACGATTCACCACGGTTCATCCTTCAACGTTTTTTATGGTCATGAGTTATTTTTGCTATGCTCTCTGAGCTCTATGTGTTTTTGTACAAGGGCAGGTGAGAATGTTGAAGTGTAGAGCCTCAAAAAAAACATTGCTCATTTTCCAAGTTTCCAATGAGTTCAGTTTTCAATAGAAGATGACATGATGTAAGAGAAATAAAAAATGACATGGAAAATGATTGGGGTGCATGTAAGCTTAGTGGTAAGTATGTTCGCCTCGCACCTCCAGGGTTAGGGGTTCGATTATCGTATGTTTGTAGGGTTTCTATGTTCTTCCTATGTTTTGAGGATTTCTTCCAGGTACTCCAGTTCCCTTTCTCAGGCCAAAGACATGTGTTGTAGTGGAGTGAGAATGTGTGTGTGAATGTTTTCACCCTGTCGGATGGGCTAGGCTCCAGTGTGGACCCTGTGACCCTGTGTAGGATAAGTGGGACAGAAAATGGATGGATGGATGCATGGACGGAAGGTGGGACGGATGGACGGATAAAAAATGACTGTGAACTCATAGAATGCTCAGATATCCATCTACACATAAACATCATTTATAGCTGAAACCACAGAACTATATCCACTACATTGTTCTGTTAAAACATGGATTCGGACTGAGACTACATCAGGGCTGGGATAGGTCATCTCAGTAGCTGCAGCCATTTGCTAGCATTGCACATTTTGGCTGTGATTATGCATCATTATACTTTGCTTATTTGAAATGAAATACTTCCAGGCTCTTAAGTCTCTCAAATCAACAGAGTGCTAGTTAAAGTAGCATGTCTGATTGGACGCCAGTCAGACGCAGCCTGGGTGGTGATGTGGTGAGAGCGATTAGAACGGGGACTTCTTGCTGATAGACAAATGATGATCTCCTGCTGAGTATACATTGTTCAAGCCCAATGCAAATAACATTTTAATTAGACTGTAATTGTAAAAAAAAAAAAAAAAAAAAAAGACAGTGGAACGAGAAGCCGTATCGAATCTCAAATCTAGATCGGTTGAGACAGGGAGAAAGGATTGAGCCGAGTTTACGGGAAAAGCTTATCAAATATTTAGAACACTCTTAAAGTCTACTTACAGAGGATGTCATATACAGTATTTATGCTTCTGATGGAGCGGTATTTATAATAAACTGCCCAGAATACTTTCTGTAATGTGAAAACATTTTTTTTTTTGAACCGAGTGGATGAAAAGCTAGCTGTGGTAGAGAAGATTGTTGGTCCATTGCCTTGAAATCCCTATGAAAAGAAATGTAGCACGCTCATAAGAGCATGCGCACCAAGCTTGGCTGACCCAGTTTTGAGGAAAATTCGAAATAAAAATGAAACACGTGTGGGAAAGCAGAGAAAATAATACAGCAGAGTGAATCATGCAAGAAGGGACCTAGAGGGAAAAAACTGCTGTTATTTTGGCTGTGTGCTAGTTGAATGGGAGTGAACTGCAGTATTGAGTCTGCGTGATCTCTCTTCTGGGGTTTCCGTCATGTTTCGAGGCCGATGAGTGGGTTCATTCCTTCGGCCGGCTGTGGTGAGGGTCTCGTTGTGCATTCCTGCTGCCGTGACTGAGTGATTGCTGTGGTTAGGTGGAGGGAGAGGTCTCTAGACCAGCCTTCCCACAATCCTTTGCCAGCCTTTCCGTTTGGCTCCACAGGACAGCCGCAGCGCCGGTTCACACGGTCTACAGTCGCCCCGTCCGAGGTCTTTGTGCACATTGTAGAGAAATGCAAACATCCGTGCCAAAAGCTGGAGAAGCAGAAAAGCAAGCCGTTTACACAGTGCGAGAGCGAGTGCTGCGTGCCAGGCAGCTTATTAAACACTTACAGTCTCTCTAGGAGGGGCAAAAGATGTTTCTCTTTCGTTTTTTCTGCATCCGTTTTTCTTTCCTATACAAGCCAGCATGTTTTGAGAGTGGATGCTGGCCTGCCAATGCCTCATTACTCTTTCTGTGCAGAGAGTGTTCGAGGCAGGAGAACGGCCTAGTGAGCTTGTTATTGCTGTGCCATTTGTAAGATAATGCTCAAAAACCATTTGTTTCTACTCCATTAACCTAAAACGTGTGTAACTACGAGAACCTAATAAAAAATAATAAAGAAAATGTATTTTCTGACCAGATGCACAAGGTTTTTATCAACCAAGGTCAGATTTAGATTTGATAGGTAAATACATGAAAGAAGAAAAATAAAACTCGGAAATGAAGGATTATACTATAGGATAGCGGTGGCACAGTACGATGCTAAGCTTGGGTTCCTGTCGGTGTGAGGTGTTGCCTGTTCTATCTATGCCCATGCAGGTTTTGTTTTGGTTCTCTGGCTTCTTCCTATTCCCAAAAACCTGTATGTCTGTAGGTGAATTGGTTGTAGGGGTGAACGTGTTAGTCCCCTGTAATAGATCCTGGTAAAGATTTATCCTCAGGGTAAAGATTTATCCTCATTTAGATGAAGTGGTTAAAATGAATGAATAAATTAATGAATTAATGAATGAGATTTGTAGGAAAATTGTCCGGTGTTATATTGTGAGAATCTTTCTTTGCAGACTTTAGCTTTTTTTTAAATGGTTATGTGTCTCCTGTTTGCTTTTTATATAAATTCTTCTTTCTTCTAACACATTAATATACTAACAGAATAAAATACTAAAATAAACATGTAGGACAAAATGGATATAAAGCATGTAGGGTGTCTAAGACCTTTGCGCAATACAGTAGGGGTGTATGAGTAGAATAATATAGTCATTTTAGCATGGAGTTGCCCAGTCAACCTCAAATCCCAATTCCCAGATTGCGTGTTGGCTTAGCTGCCGGCTGAGAGAGCAGAGCTCCATCAGTAGGAGGAGTTGACTTAGCAGCGATTACTCAAGCTGTGCTCTTTAATAACCCATCAGTTTCTTCTCACTCACACACATTCCTTCTCTCACTCTACCATACACCCCTCAGACAGGGCCACAGGTGCAGCGTCAGTCCCGCCACAATGACCTGTCAGATGCTGACGGCTGATGTGAAAAGAGCCGTGTTTGGAGTTAAAGAGGAGTCAAGTGAGGTATACAGTAATGGCTGTTGTCACTGACTGTTTGATGAGATGTGGGATGAGGGAGGGAGGCTTCGGAGAACGTACAGGTGTTTCAACCAAGAGCAGACTATATGTCCAATTCCGTCAGTACGTCATTAGTACTAACAAACGTTTTCTTTTCTTCTTCTTTTTTTAAGTTAAGTTTTTTATTTATTTTCCTGCTCTTTATACATCAGCGTCAGTTTCGATTCCTGGCATTCCTGGCATGGTGGAAATAAAATGAAATGAAATACAAATAAAATAAAATAAATAACAATTTCTAATTGCTTCCATTTACTGACATGTTTTCAGAAGTTGGAAGGAAACCATAGAACCCACAGGAAAACCCATGTGGACATGTTGAGAGCATGTGAAACCCCGAGTAACCTGAGCTCAGGATCAAACTGAGGTCCATGGAACAGTGTGGCAGTAATGTGTGTAATGTAACTACTGTTCCTACTGCATGAAGGAAGTTTGGTTTAATAAACAAATACCAGTAATACAACTCAAACAGACCCCAAAAGGAAAGTCAAACTAGACTAAGAAACATTCCTGATTTATCAGGTACCTTATTTCATGTTTTATTTCTTTGTTATTTAGTCTTTGTGTCTAGCCAAAACAGAACAAGACAAAGTGTCTCCCACTCGACTGTGTTTCAGGACTAAAAAACGCTCCAAACTGATTTGCTACTTTAAAAAAAATGAGCATCCAGCTCTGTGACCTGAGATATACCCATGGGTGCTGTGGAGCGTTAACTGAGCTCTAGAGCTCCGTTAGGGAGGCTTGTGGAGTGTGTGAGTAACGGCTCATTACATTACTCACCTGTCAGGAGTGAGGGGTGGACTTACAGGAGCATCGTTCACACGCCGCTGTGTTAATCTCTGCTTTACTGTGGTTTGTTTCCACAGCATTATAACACTGTGTGAGTGTGTGTTAGTGTGTGTGTGTTAGTGTGTGTGTGTGAGTGAGTGAGTGAGTGAGTGACTGATAGAGACAGACTGTCTGCTCATCTGTCATTGTACTTTGGCAGTTTTGCAATGCTTCATATGTACATCATGGGTGGAAGACTGTGTGGAATGCTGTCGTCAAGGTTTTGAGTAATTAGCCTTGATTGATAAAAGATGAAGAGTCACCCCACAGCCAGTGCGCACACACACACACACACACACACACACACACACACACACACACACACACACACAGAGAGAGAGAGAGAGAGAGAGCTGCACCTGGGAATCTTGGCGTGTGTACAGTGCATTCATAACTCCTTGTTCCCCCATGCTGAGGAGAGAAGGACAGAATGGGATGAGGGGAACAGTGAAAGACAGCAAGGAGCCTTACATTGGCTTTAACCCTAGTCATCTTTCTCTCTCTCTCTCTCTCTCTCTCTCTCTCTCTCTCTCTCTCTCTCTCTCTTTCTTCCTCTCTCTTTCCTTCCCTCTCCGCTGCATGGGAACCTGGCACCCAGCTCCACAACCGGCCCTGCTCCAGATAAAAGGGATTGTTTCAGGTAAAAACTGAAAGTGGAGTCATGGCGAGTGCCAGCAGGCGATAAAGGAGCAGTGTGCAGACAGAGCTGGGTGTTTTAGAGCCTTGCTAAATGGGTTTTAGTGTCATTCCTGGGTCAGGAGATATTAATGATTTTTCCAGTTATCCTCAAGGCTACCTCGTCAAAACAGCTATTAATATTTCAGGTAGTTGGATTACTGTTGTGACCGTTTCAGTTCAGCCCTTATCATTTCAAAACATCTGCTTAGTCTATGAAACAGCACATACACACACATCTCGGAGAAACAGTCGCAAAGATGTGTGTTAGCTGTCATATTATTGACCTCACAGCTGAATTTGGGGCTAAAACTTCATGCTGAAGTCATTGTCTGTCTCTAGGTAGCTATTACTATAGTCTGTATGCATTCAGTAAGCCTTTAGGCATGTTCTTTATCAAACACTCGTATTGTGTGAGCTTCGTCCAGAGCTCGTCTTTCTTGTAGATGTCAAGCAGAGTGGAAGAACATGCCCACCCTAAGCTCACGCTGTCTGAATGCTAGTGATTTTAAGATGATTAATTTACTGGATACAAGCCTCAATTGCCCCCGGAATTTCAAGACAGAGTACAGATCTAAACAGCTTGCATTACTGTGACTATAAATTTGACTAACTTTGTCTCATTAGCAATATAGTGTATGTAATATATATATATATATATATACATATATATATATATATATATATATATATATATATATATATATATATATATATAATGTAATATACTTACAATGAAATACTGTTATTTTCTTTTTTTATTTGAAATAAAGGTGGTGTGGGGGATTTGTACAGTGGGCAAGGATCTTATTTTCATTCTCCAGACAGAAATTCCAGTGTTGTGTGTTGACCTTGAAGCGTTCTTTGCCTCCATCAGGTTTTTATTTCGCCTCTGTCCATGGCTGTCAAACGGAAGCAGTGTGTTTTAGAGGCTCCCTCCTGTGCTCCCTAAGTTCTTGTTATGACCCACTTTATGTGTCCTGTTACAAATGGCAGTCACATTTTACGCCCCAGTGCTCTGGCCTGCTCAAATATTTTTCCGCCTGTCCGGCTCAGGCCTAAGGAGCAGGGTTTGGTCCCAGTTCTCTGAAGACGTGTACAAATGTGCGTAGGTTGTAGCATTGCAGACTGCTTCATGAGTCTGAGCAGAGCTTTGGTTTGTGTGTGTGTGTGTGTGTGTGTGTGTGTGTGTGGTGTGTGTGTGTGTGTGTGTGTGTACTGAGTAGGGGCATGCAGCAGCTGGCTCTAATTCTTATGCCATTCTTTGATCTTATTGTAACAAAACTGTATGAACATTCTCTAGTTTCCTTCTGTGTGTTGTGAATATGGGCAGAGGATTCGTTCTATATTTTACACACATGCAGTCTCAGTCATTTAATGCTTGAGTCTTAACTCTCTCTCTCTCTCTCTCTCTCTCTCTCTCTCTCTCTCTCTCTCTCTCTCTCTCTCTCTCTCTCTCCCTCTCCCTCTCCCCCCTTTAGCTCTTGGGCAGATCATGCTCTATGTGGATGGGATGAATGGCCTGATAGGACACAATGAAACAGTACAGTGGCTCTACACATTGATTGGATCAAAGGTAAATAGATCACCTTTTTCTTGAAAGGTGTATAAATCCTTTATATCTGTTACACTGGACACTGTGTGTGGAATTGTACAGTTCTTATTTACATTAATTGCCTTTTTGCAGGCGCTCTTTTCCAGAGCAACATAAATTTGAATCTCATTTTATACAATTGATGGTTAAGGGCCTCGCTCAAGGGCCCAGAAGTGGGAGCTTGGTGGACCTGGGTTTCAAACTCAGAGCTTCTTCATTAGTCCAACACTCTTTAACCACTAAGCTACCACATCCACTCATCCACTTACATTACTACTTTTACTTTTGTCCAGCTATATAGTGGTTAAATTCTCTTTTGAATATTTTTATTATATGGCCTAAAGTATGAAGACACCTGACCATCACAGCCATTTGTGGTTCTTTTTTAAACTGTTATCATAAAGTTGGAAATACACAATTGTAAAAGATGTCTGTATGAAGAATTACGAAAACTAAGAGGACTAACTTGTTTCAGCATGACAATGCCCCCGTGCACAAAGTGAGCTCCATGAATATATAATGCTGACTTTGGAGTGGAACAAGGTGAGTAACCTGTACAGAGCCCTGACCTTAACCTCACTGAACTTCTTTAGGATGGGCTGGAATACCGACAGTGCCTCCTCACCCAACACCTCACTATTTCTCTAAATCCATCTCTAAATCTAGATCTTCATCATGTAGTCTAAAATCTTCCCAGTAGCCTGGAGGTTATTAACAGCCAAAGACTGAATCTGGAACGGGATGGTTAAAATGTGATTGATCAGGTGTCTACAGTACAAACTTTTGGCCATACAGTGTATCTAGATGACTTTTTACATCTGTTTTGATACTAATTTGAATTAGATTTTAAGAGAATCTGAATGGAAACACCAGAAATTCCTATGCTACTGTGTTTTTTTTTGTGTGTGTGTGTGTGTGTGTGTGTGTGTGTGTGTGTGTTTTATATAACAAATGATGATTCAACAAGAAAATGTTTCCTGGAACAGTTTGCATTTGCATTCAGCTACTGCGCTTTTGCTTCGATCTTTATGTCATGCCCTTTCTTTTACAGTCTTACAGATTATCTTAACATTTACCAATGGGAGAAAACTAGCTGTAGACTGGGATAAAAAAATAAGTCTAGGCTGTGTGTGTTACTATTAAGTGACTAATCATGAGTAACAGTTCATCTGCCAGAGATGTTTATCCATAATGAGGATATGACACGGACATGTGGACGGATACATATTTTGTGTGTGTGTGTGTGTGTGTGTGTGTGTGTGTGTGTGTGTGTGTGTGTGTGTGTGTGTGTGTGTGTGTGTGTGTGTGTGTGTGTGTGTGTGTGTGTGTGTGGTGTGTGTGTGTGTGTGTGGTGTGTGTGTGTGTGTGTGTGTGTGTGTGTGTGTGTGTGTGTGTGTGTGTGTGTGTGAGAGAGAGAGAGAGAGAGAGAGAGAGAGAGAGAGAGAGAGAGAGAGAGAGACTGCTTTGTTAGCCTGCACATTTCTGCTGAAAAATCCAACTTGCTTAGAGAAGCTATAAGCTGTTACAGCATTAAGCAGAATGAAATACATAGAACTATTACATAGAAATGCAATTTATTTGAACTTTGAAAAGGTATCCCAGGTTTTGGAATGAAGCTTGTTAAATACAGCAGCAAAGAAAAGATTGTGCATGCTGTCTTCTGTAATAGCGAGTAAAACAGTCGCTGTGTGTTAATGAGTAATGTTTTAACCAAGTGTCTGGGTCTCAAAGAAAGCAAGTTTATATCAATATGTAACTGTTTAAACTACAGAATACTGCATTAATGTCGTTTTGGATCTCAACTATGTACAGATATTAACTCTAAGCCAGGTTATAAATGAAGTACAATTAACATTTTCTGCTTGTGTATGATGAATGAGTTCATGTCGCAGTGAACATAGACTTTTGGACCTTCAGCATACTTCCACCTCTAACTGCTATCTTTTTTTTTCATGAGGAGGGCAAAATATGCAGCATGGTTCTAATCAAGACGGAACTGAATTCATATTATTAAACACAGACCCATCTCTCTCTCTCTCGCTCTCTCTCTCTCTCTCTCTCTCTCTCTCTCGCTCTAACATATACATGCATAAGCCTTTTCTTGCATCTCATCTATCTTTCTCACTTTGCTCTTTTTTCTTTGATAGTTTGCACTTTTCCTCTAGAGAATGCTTGTATATTGTTGTTGGACAGTAGCTTCCCTGTGCATTTTTTTAATACAGGGGCTCCGAAGCTGACAGCTTTATAAATTATCCCACTGCTCTTTCTTCTGGCTTTCCCATCATCTCACTGACAGTGCTGTTCCTGCACCACTCATGAAAAAAAAAAAAAAAAAACCATGAAAGTCTCTGGAACAGCAATCACAAAGATTCTGTCGTGGGCATTGAAACAGGAGGCACTCATCTGTTACTCCTGTAGCAGTTCAGTTATCAGGGCCTTCCATGGCAGCTGGGGCAGGAAAGGAATTTTTTAGTTCATCAGGCCTTTGGGCTTTCAGACTCAAATAAATAAGAAATGATGAAAGATTGGACACTGTGCCACTTTTCTGCATCAGCATACAACAGAACTTGTGTGTGAATGAGATTACAGTAAGAATATTTCCTCTGTGTGTGTGTGTGTGTGTGTGTGTGTGTGTGTGTGTGTGTGTGTGTGTGTGTGTGTGTGTGTGTGTGTGTGTGTGTGTGTGTGTAGTTCCGTTTGGTGGTTAAGACTGCTCTGAAGCTCCTGCTAGTGTTTGTGGAATACACAGAAGCCAATGCTGCACTACTCATCCAAGCTGTCAACGCTGTGGACAGTAAACGAGGTAACACACACAAACATACACACATGTCTGAAATACTAAATAATAACTAAAATAAAATAAATGTTTTCGTAAAAGAAAAGGTAAGCAGTTTTATTAGTGCAAAATGTGAATTGTGTGTATTATTAATATTATACAGGCATTTCTGCCAATAATTGTAGGGCTGAATGGTTTCAACACATGCAGTCATCACTGTGTACTTGGCCTTGCCGTGTTTGATGTAAATCTGTCTGCAGGTTGTAAGCCGTGGTCCAACGCCATGGAAATCTTGGACGAGAAGGATGGTGTGGACACTGAGTTGCTGGTCTATGTCATGACCCTCATTAATAAGGTAGGCACAGGAGTTCTGACTGCTCTGAATAAACCGTGCAAAAGACTTACTGTGGAAAACTGAGTTCTTTTATTTATCTTTACAGACACTTGCAGGCCTTCCAGACCAGGACTCATTCTATGACGTGGTAGACTTTCTGGAGGAGCAGGGCATTGAAGCTATCTCCCAGAGGCACCTCAGCAGAAAGGGCACAGACCTGGACCTGCTGGAACAATTCAACATATATGAGGTTAGAGGTTAATTCAACATTTATGAATTATTTATCATCCCTGAGATAAGTGACTCCTTAGTCCAGGTTTAATACATGATACTGTTTATGAGCTTGCAATCACATGATTGTGTGAAAGAGCATGTGGATCATTCTTTCATTTGAAATGGAAGGATTTATTAGGCTCTTTTTATCATTTAGATGACTCTTCGTCATGAGGATGGTGACGATGAGTCGTCACCGCCACCTGTGGGCCGCAAGGACCGACGTCGCGCAAGCTTAGGAGGCACACTTGAAAGACGGGGCCTCGAACGCAGACGCAGCCGAAGACATTCTCTGCAGAACGGCAAAGGCCATGCGTCTGCACCCGCCTCCCCTTGTCATAGCCATAACCCCAACTTCCTACCTTTTAACGGTCAACGGATTGAGGATGTCACTGAGAGGTGAGGGAGTCTTGTATGCATCTACTGACTGGCAGGTTTCATCTCTTCAATATTTATCCCGTGTTATATTCCTACAACTCACTCTCAATTGTGGCATAGTAATAGGAAATGAGAATTATTGTCAAACACACAAATATGGCTCAGGAAGATTCGCTGTAACTAAAGTGGTAAAGATTTAATTACTAACTTCACCTGTGTAGAACGTCTCTCACGGCTTCTTCCCCTGTCTTCTGAGGCCCTTTACAGGGAGACTTTAAGAAAGCACAGAAAAGGCTTCAGCATGTGTTGACTTTATGTAAAGGAAGCACATTTATATTGGGTGTTCATCACTTTAGCTTTGACAAGAGAGTTAGCAAAATCCGGCTAGAAACAGAGAATTTAATAAGACTCCAAGGAAAAGACAAAGTGCTTTTGCTACTGCAGAGTGACGTTCCAATTAATCAAACACACATTAAGGAACTGGTAGGAAACGTGACAAAAAGCAAGCAGGAAGTCTGAAATATGAAGATATGTGCCATGTGTATTTTTTAGCCCTGTGTCTAACTGTCAGCTGGGTTTAGTGCCATAGCTCACTTTTATGGCATTTTTATCGTTGTTGTTGTTGTTTTTTTAATTCTCCACTGATATTACTAATATCCACTGTGCATTTTAAAGTGCAATGGCAGGCTGAAAATCCAGAGTAATCTCCAATACCAGGTATGATGGTGCAATATCAGATTGTAAGAGTAATACGAAGCTCGCGGTGAGTCACAAAGGAGCCACTTTCTCTCCAGACTATTATCATGTAAGGCAGTTGTGGATTTTGGGTCTGGAGTAAGTGGAAGAGTGTGTCCCAATGGTCAAAAAGTACCAGCTGTTAATATAATAACTTGTGATGAACGTTGTTCTCCTGACAATGATCTACAGATCTCAGATCACTGCCTGCCACTCGAGAGAGCAAAACTGGAGTCTGCACACCAGTCATTTTTCTTTTCTTTTTTTTTAATTTGTTTTTAATATTCCCATCTCTTTATCCAATTCTCTTGTTTCTCCGTCATCTCCTTATTCCCGCCTTAACTTCTGTCAAACAGCCTACACCAATTCATAACTGATCATCGATGGCAGGCTCCATTGTGAAGAATCATCTTAGTTAGACATCCGATCCTGAGGTCTGTTACTTGGCCAACCACAGGAAATTGGACGGACCTTTGAAGTGTTATGTTTTTCATATTAGTAATAAATAGCAGCCCACTGAGAAAGAAAGCGAACTTTACCGCAGTGCGCTCCAGGACTCTTTCCTGTGTAGCGCTGCACTCTGTCAGTGCCTCAGTATTGAGGGTAAAGTAACAGTAGGTGAGTTATGGAGGTTTTGAATTTTATCTGTACTTGATTGAGTCTCTTTCAATCAAGTTCAGCTGCTTAATGAGAAAATATGAAGAGAAATGAATGAAGTATGAAGAGAAAGAGAAATAGCACCACGGTAAAATCGCAATTCATTCGGGAAAATCTTTCCGCAGGCCGTTGAGTTTGCAAGACCTGCAAAGTCAGTTGAACATTACCTAAAGCTCTTAGCTTTTTGCAAGCAATGTGGACGATGTTAACGAGTCTTGCTAACTTGCAGCAGTCTCCAAGTAGTCAGGACTCTGCACCCAACTTTTAGTCCTGCATGCAAACTTCTATCCAGTATTCTTCCTTTTAAAGTCTTGTTTTTGTCTACCTAACCCTGATTCTTTCTTGCCTCTTCAGTGCTTAAAAGACATATTGATGTTCACTTGTCGTCTCACAAGTGATACGAATGCCCCTTTTCCACCAGAAAGAACCGTGGGCTGGTTCAGAGCCAGCGCTGGTGCTGGTTCAAAGTTGATTCCACTGGCGATCCTTCTAAGAACCGGTTTGCCTTTCCATGGGCTAGAGAGCCATCACAGTGCCAAGACTTACGTCACTGTATGCAACATTAGAATCATTGTAAACACAAACACATCAACAATGGCAGCTTTACTTTTAATGCTCATGGCATTGTGAACCTACTCTGGCATCCAAACGCGGCGAATACAACGTGTATGTGCAGTATCATGTAATTTGTATAAACTGAGGTTGTAATCGAGAAAGTACATAACATTATTTTATCATTAACACAGAAAAAAGTTAGCCTTAGCATGTAGCTACCTACTATCATGTGTGCTGATAAGTGATCATATTGCGGTAAAGTAAACATTAGTATACTTAAGGTACATTATCAAAGGTGCTAACATTAACCACGCCCCCAGCCCCACCCCCAGATCCAGACTCAAGCGGTTCTTAAGTCTAGACCAGCAATGTTATGCTGCTACTTAAGAACCCCTTTTCCTGGTTCAGAGCCAGTGCTTTAGGTGTCGTAAAAGAAAGAACTGATTTTAAATTAGGCTCCGGCTCCGAACCAGCACTCAAACTGCCTCGGTGGAAAACGGGCATAAGCCATTAGCGGTGATGTGAGAACCAAAACCCAAATTTCAACTTCATACTTATAACTCCACTGTAGCCCTATGCATATGCTACATTATCCTGCCAGTTCTTTACTACCTGTGACACATTTGTGTGCTGCCAGTGCATGAGCAATCTGATTGAAAACCAAGGAGGTCTGCCTCCTTACGCAGAAGGTTTCTGATTGCTTAACCGAGCCCTGTATTGTCGGTTGTGGATTAGTGTCTTTTTTTTTTTTTCAGAGAATCTATATTAGTGAAAGCACAGTTTAATGGATGTCATATCGGCACCTCTAAGTCTAACTGTGAATATGTGAAAGCAACTATTCGTGTTTTAACATGTTTGCATACTTCCAAACTAACCAAATCTTGTGTCTCTCTTGTTTGTGCCACTGTTTCCTTTGTTTTGTCTGCCGTCAGTGCATTTTGTAGTGTCTGCTGTCATGTTATCTGTGTGCAACATTTCTTCTTCTCCCCCCTGCCCTCTCTTCTGTTTTCACTTTTATCATCCATCCCTCAATTCCTCCTTTTCACCACAGAGAGGAGGAGGAAGAGGAAGATGAGGAACAGCAGAAAGCAGAACTCTCTGTTCAGGGATCTGCCAGGTACTCAGGAATAGGTTCTCAGAATTGAATGCACTAGAAATGGCAGCTAGAATGTAGAATTGTGCTGTTAGGCTCACTAACATCCAGTGATTGCCCTAACACATTGTATCATGGTGCCACATCCTTTTGCCCAACCCTCTGCTGAGCTGTTCTGTCATCTTATAGCTGGATGGCGCCAACTATAGCGAAAGAGGAGGCTTCTAGCTTGTGTTTGCCCTTTAAATGCATGGTCAACCTCATCCCCAGCACTGCTGATTCAGAGGCACAGGAGAGCACCAGGGGCTGTTCTGGCACCAAGGTCATCCGCAGAGCGCCAGTGTCCTCAGCTCCTGTATCTCCAGATTCTGGCCCCTGTTGTCTGTCTTCTTGGGCCTCCGTCAGATCTTTGGGGGCTGTGCCCTCCCAGGGTTCATCCGTCACCTCCTCTGCCTCTACATCCCCCAGTGAGGAACATCAAATGCCCCTTCCTCTCCCATCCTCCCCCCTTCTCTCGTCTTGCCCATCAGACTCGGACCAGGTGCATTTTGGGACCCCGCAAGTCCAGAGGGGCCGAGACTCCAGGTAGTGCGGAATCATGTACCAAACCCTCACCGCTCACAGTGTAAACCCCCTTAGTCTGGCAGATATGATAGACCTGCATGTTCAGACCAGACAGCACTATGTTCATTCAATGTAAACTATTAGTCATTTGTAGTCATGGATCAAGTAACAAGTGCACAAATGATCAATTTGTAGCCATACCTTATAGAGCCAAAAAAATTGTAATTCTTGCCTATAGGTATCCATCAGAGCAGAATGTCACAGAATTTGTGGCTGTCTTGTGAAAGGCGAGGGTTTTTCTTCCGTGAGCGCATCATCATCTATTTCAGTTTCTGCTTTAAGATGCCATTGCCAAACTACTTTTGGTCTTCCTTGCCTGTGTAAAATGCATATTGATTTTATTGTTGTAATTCAAAATGACAGAATGTTTTTTTTTTGTTGTAGTTCAAAATCGCACAAGCAAACACAAAGTCTGGATTTATTCTAGTACAAAAACACAAAACCCCCAAATTTGTACTGCAAATATCACTTTTTCGTGATACAAAACAGGGTGCTCTCAGATGGATACTAACCTTTACTGACATTTACAACTCATCTGCCCTTTATTGTTGTATTGTACAACTCTCAAGCTGGGACAAGGCTATAAATGAAACCAAATCCAAAAGGAAATGAGCTTGATGGTGTCTACAAGACCTACACGCATCTGACAATGAGAATGCTTTGTGGGATGGCTTCAGCATGTTTTCCCCATTATGACCACGAATAGACTGCCAAACAAAGTGAATCAAGGTTACAGAAGCTCTCGCATGCTGGAAACCTTTATAAAATGCTTAATTAAGATGTTTTAATGTCAATGTGCTTATCTAATCTACTCTTCAAAAGGTCAATGATTACATTTTAACATTGTAGCATACACATATTTGCTAACGTTCGGTGAATTAGACCACCGTTTTACTAACATTCACAGTTTAATTGTTCAAAATCTGTCTTGCTTTGATTCACTTTACAGACACTCACCTTCCTCTTGCTTCCGTGCTCCTTTCCCTCCGTCATGCCCCATATAAAAGCCTGAGATCCTTCTCCCCCATTTTATACACCAGTAAACCTTTGACTAATGCATCTTTATTGCATGTAATTTAACCTGACCTTTTCTTCTCGTGTTCTGTTCTCTGCATAGACTTTCAGATATTAGATACTTACACACACCCTGTTCAACATTCTCTTTCAGAGTCCTTCCTATTGTTGGCAGGTAAGAGCTCCCACAGGGGTTGAACTACAAAATGGATTGGGTTATGTATAGAACGTATACACTTTAAAAAAAAAAGAAAGAAAAAAAAAAGTCTAGCTCTCTCTGGGGGAAGCCGTCTAAGTAAAAACTCTATAACAAACGGATTCCCTTTTACAAAGCCAGAACAATGAACCATCCAAATGTTTCTTGAGGAATCTTTTTACCAAAAGTTTAAAAGTTCTGAGAAAAACAACAAAAGATCCAGTAGCACTAAACTCTATCATTTTTGTGCTGTAGATATTATTGTTATTATTTTTCCAGGTACATAACGGCATTACGTCTTTCACTGTAGTAGTGTTCCTTTGTTTTTCACCATGCCTGGTGTTCCCCAGCTTTGTTTTATCCTTTCTGGGGTTCTGTATTGAGCAATTGTTGTGTAGTAAACTTGTATGACCTGAGCAACTAAATTCCTATCTGAGAAAGAGATTTCCGTCCGATATGCAGGACTTGTGTGTGCGCATTGGGATGTGAGACGTGACAAGTTTTTGTTGGAACTTGAGGTTGTAGGAATGGTTTTAGCGCATCGACAAGCTAAAGGCAAATCCTGGAATTTCATTTCATTTGAAGTGCTATTTTATTATCCTTTGCCACATGTCTTGTTTATGTTGTTGACTATCAGCCACTCTGAACATGAAAAAAAACTAAGACAGCTGCTTAATCTTCATTCTCCAGACAAAATGGCTATGCTGGCACATATCCTGGTAGATCATCAAGTGCATCCAGTGCCCCTTCTACCTCCTTCAACCGCTTCATCTCTACAGGAGGGTCACCTACAGACAGCAAACCTGACAGGTAACTTGCTCTCTCTTTGATTTTAACATATATATTTTAGACTTTAATACTTTTAACCACTACACTGGAGTTCCTTCTGCCAGCGGGATGGAAATTCAGACATTTCGATCGGTATAAACAGGTGACTAATATTACAATAGTCAGGACACTGTTGGCTTTCACTGTCTGGATAACCTTACAGCGAATATTATTGGTCCAATGCTGAATATGAAAAACATGCAGAAAACATACACAAATTTCATGACTCTGTTAAAAAATTAAGAAATATAATTGCATGAAATATAAAACATTTTCAATGCACAATGAAAGAAAACTGTCACGTGTCATGTTTCGGGATGGACCTGTTGTCTCCATCATGCTGCAGGCCGGCTCTGGGAGGTTTACTGGCCTCATCGTACAGGCAGCACCAGGAGTCTCTAGCTGCAGAGCGGGAGCGGAGGCGTCTGGAGAGAGAAGAAAGGCTGCACCGCATCGAACGGGAGGAGAGAACTCGTTTTAGGTTCGCGACCTTTACTAATTTGTTTGCAGGATGTCTAGAAAGGAGTTCCAGTGAAATCGAGACAAGACCAAGACTTATATTTAGCTCCTTAACAAGCTCATTCTGCTTGTTTCCTACACAGGGCACTTACTCTGAGAAATATTCTCTTCCTGTGTCTCGTCTCCTTCAGTCAGACAGTGTTTTATACGAATCCTGGTCAGAAACATCTATATGATGAAACCAAAAATACCTGTTTATCAGATCTGTAATTAAAATAAGCTTTCATCTCAAATTATATGATTGCTATTTTTGTTGTTTACACTGCGCTAATTCCACCAAGGCGATTAACCATCAGCTAACCAGCAGGTCACATTATATTTTTTTATGTAAATATATTAAAAAATACCTTTAATTGAGTATATTTACATGGACCTAGATTTTTTTTTTAATTGAGGAAGATTTGGACACAGCACTAATACAAGCCTTAACCTTTTTTCCACCACTGGTGCTTTTTAAAAGCTTTTGCAAAATGTGTATGTTCTTGGAACACTTTGCAATGTTTGCTCATGATGGTTCTCTTTGTTTCAGTCGTGACTATGTGCAGAGGAGAGAGGAGGCCATACACGCTCGTGAAGAGAGGTACAAAACGTCCTCTCAACCGTCCTTGTCACTTTTTGGTTGCTTTCTCTTTCTTACCACTGACTGGAAAAATCATCGCAGTCCAAATGTATTACGTTACAAAGTCTTGAGTCGTGTCTAATATCATTTAGTCAAAGATCAGTAGTAAGACACTGTGGATACAGGCACAGCAAAAATGGCAGATGGCAAATTAATCCGTATAAGCTGCAGTTAAAACACGAGGCGCTGCTAAAGACACTGGTTTATTTTATCATATCTGTTTTGCTACAGCTTGTTCTGCATGTTATGCCTGCAGGTTTTACCTACAGTACTCATGCAATTATCTAATCGGCTAATGGTGTCTCAGCAGCGCAGGGCATGAAATCATGCAGAAATGAGCCAGTAACTTCATGATCGTGTCCACATCCACCGTTAGAATGGGGAACAAATGTGATCTGAGTGATTGAGGTGGATGAGCTACAATCTATGAGCTACAGAAGATCATGTCAGGTTCCGCTTCTGTCAGACAAGATGAGAAAGCTGCGGCTGCGGCCGACACAGACTCAACACAAACTGACAGTTGAAGGCTGGACTGAAAAATCTTCATTTCATCTTGCAAGAGCCAGAATTTAGTACCTACCGTGGATCCAACATTTTTTTTGTGAACAGTCCAGGCGGGTGGGGGTGGTGTAATGGTGTGGGAATTTATTTCTTTGCACAATTTGGGCTGTTAATACCAGTCAAGTATCACTTAAATGCCACGGACAATTTAGGTATTGTGACTGATTAAGTACATCACTTCTACATGGCTATTTCCAGCATGATAATGGACACGTGTCACAAAGCAAAAAAAAAATCTTCAGTCTCCTTCCCAGTCACCAGATCGGAATCCAGTAGGTCACTTTTGGGATCTGGCAGAACTAGAGATTCACAGCATGAAAGTAGATCTTAAAATCTGCAGGAATTGTGTGATGTAGTCATATCAACACGGAGCAAAATCTCAAAAGAATCTTTCCAACATCTTGTGGAAAACAGCATCAAGACCTGAGGCTGTTTTGAGGTCAAAAGGAAGCTCTATTCCGTATTAGTAAAGTGTTCCTACAGCTAAGAGAGTGTATATATCCATGTGTTACTGATCGTAAAGTTATCCTGAGGGTTCTGAATCTTTATAAAGCACGATTTCATAACCAGTTAAAGTCTAAGTGATGTAGCTGTTTGATTAAGCTCCACACTTCTTTCTGATTTTAGGTATAAACAAGTGGAACGTCTGGCAGCGGAAGAGTATGAGAGGGAGCATGTAGCATCAACACCAAGAGGAAGAACAGAAATCACACTCAATCTGAGTTCACGAACCTCCTGCAGCTCACACTGTCCAATCCCGTCATCCATTGAGTGTCAGGAGAATAAACTTCCTCAAACCCGCGCTGCACAAGGTGAGACATTTGTGTATTCTTGTACGTGGTTTTCTTAACTATAGCACTGTCAGGGATGAGCGCGGATCTGTCAGGGATCAGCGCGGACTTTTGGCCATGTGCTATTGTTGTTGTTTTTGTCACGTGGCTCTATTGTTGTTGTTTTTGTCACGTGGCTCTATTGTTGTTGTTTTTGTCACGTGGCTGCCCCGCCTTCGTCTGCTCCTCCCGGTCACCACACCTGTTCCCCATTGTGTGATTGACTTGTTCTATGTTAAATGTGATTCACTAATGAGTTACGTTAATTCCCTGTGTGTAGTGTGGATTATGTTTGGGTTCCTTATGTATTAAACCCCTTTCATTTGAAGCTATCCTGCGATCGGGTCTGTCTCCTTCCTTCCGTATCCGGGGTCTGACAAGCACAGCCTTACAGACGGAGTCCAAGAGACCAGAACTATGTAAAATAGTATGAGGCTCTCTCCTGTCTTTCCTGTTTGTATGAGCTGTGGTTAAAAATGATGTGGTGCTTGGCTTCACATGTCTCAAAAGAAAGAGGAAATTTAAATCAGATCTATTCCACTAAAAGGTTGTGATTTAATGAATATATATATTGTGTTGTTTCTTAACTTGTTATAACTTGTACTAAGAATGAACGTAAAATACATTATAATGGACCCATCGTGGTTGAGACAAGTTTTTCCCTGAAATTCCATAGAACAAGTTTAAATCTTTTACGTACCATTGCATCTGTGCTCGGGATGATCAGTGGATCGTACCAAAACCTGGCCTCTATCAACCATCTTAACTGGATGTGTTTCCATGTCTGAGTCACACCGTGTGTGAAGTTAGCACTCGGCTTGTATTTCACACATTTTTGATAAGAATCAGTTGGGCTACTCCTGGTGAGTCTCCGTTGCCTTTAGCGTACATCAGCTGCCAGACTGGATGACAGAGCAGTCTATAATAATAAACGTTGTATTTCTTTCTTGGTATAGAGCAATGAAAGACAGAACCAAGGACGTGTACATTTGGAATTAGTGTAAGACGAAGGTCTACGCTTTAAAGTCATGTAGAACAGAGCTTCTGGTCAGAAAGGGCCATGCGTGTGTAAGGGGATAGTGATGCATTCCAGCCAAGAATCCGTTCATCCTGAACCCAATACTTCGTCCTTAACTTTCCACATTCAGGTGATTATAAGACTCTTTTAGTAGCATAACAAAAGAAAATGTTATTATTTCAAGAGCAGACATGCAGTACCCTGAATATCCCGTACAGCTCACATGCCAGCCTCATTCGTTTTTAGAAATGACTCGCGTTTTTTTCACCACACCTTCAAATTGAAAGGACAAGAAATTGGCTCTGACAGCACATGTACCAATATGGCTTGTCTTAACTATGACTAATGCTGTATGGTTATTTTGTGCGCATACATTTGCCCAGACACATACGGCCTGAAGGTTGTGAGGCGTTCAATTGTCAGCCCTGTTTTGTCAGCCCCTATGCTTCTGCAGGATTGTTTTTCATTTATTTATTTTTTCAAATAAAGATCTGGAAATGTAGTGAGGGTGTGAGGCTTATGGTAATAGAGGACAGAAGAATGAGTCGTGGAGATATAAGAGGCATGCTGGGTACAAGGACACGATGAGGAACACATGCAGAGCAACCATGCAGCAAAAAACCCACCATGACCTAAGCACCTTGCAGGTGTAACAATAACAATAAAGGCCTGTCTTGATCATCTTGGCAACTGAAAAACAAACACAGCCTCAAATCTTTTTGCTGTAGAAAAGCAGGATGATATTTTTAGAGATTGCAGGACTTCAAAGTTTTGATATTTATTTGAGATGTCAGGATAAATAAAAATATGGCTCTTTTTGAAAGCATTATGTCTTTTTGTCTGTTTATTTGTTTTCCCCTGTTCAGAAGCTGAGCCAGAACCTAGATGTAGGGAGTCTGGTCTACAGTGGTCCTCAGAGACAGAGGAGGAGCACAGGCCTGTGGATGAGGCGGATATAACGGTGTCTGTGCTGCATGCAGAGCCGGACAAAACAGAGGCATGGACAATAAGAAAAGATGAACATGAAAAAGAAGCACAGGAGGTCAAGAAAAGTGAAATTGCGAAAGTGAAGGATAAAGAAAGGGAAAAGGTGTGCACGGAGGACGTGACGGAGAATGAGACCGAATTAGAGGCGGAAGAAGAGTGTGAGAAGGAGCAGATGGTGGAAAGAGACCCAGAGGACAGCACGGCCCTCAGCGAGAAAGAAAGGCAGAACGAGGAACTTAATGAGAAGGACAACTGCTCGGCCTCCAGCATCTCCTCAGCAAGCAGCACTCTGGAGAGAGAAGAGCGAGAGGAGAAGCTCATGTGTGATAATGACGCAGGTAAGAAAAAAGACACGGACAATAACAAGTGCATCTGTCATGTTTAAATGAATGGACAATTTTTAAACCACTGTTGCATCAATGCTGGAACACAGTGGACCAATGTTTTTTCTGTCTTTTCCCATCAGGCCAGTGGGCAGAATGCATTAAGGCAGCAGACATCAACGACCAGTGTGACAAAGTCCTCAATAACAAGCGCTTTATGCTGGACATGCTCTACGCACAAAATACAAAGCCTGTCGAAGATGAGGAGAAGGAGAGCGGGCAAGAGAGAGAAGGCCCGGGAGGCCAGGAGTCGTCAGTAAACCGCCTCGCCACTCGCATCTCAACTCTGGAGGCTCGACAGCAGGCAGGTGAGGACAATGTGAAGAAAATGGAGGTGCAGCATCTGGACAACCACGGCAACGTGCGGATCGTGGCCGAGAAATTCGGTGACTTGGTGAAGGGGCTGGTCTCTCCTCACGAAGCTGAGCTTGAAGGGAAAGAGAAAGCACCTTCACCCACGCCACCTAAAAAAGAGTCAGATCACATCTGGGACCAGCTGATGGCCGCACCTCGAGAACTTCGCATCAAAGAGATGGACTTTACTGACCTTTTCGAGGAGGATGATATAGACATTTTGGATGTTGGAAACATGATCAAGTCAGGTGACCACATGACACCCCCTCCCCCGCCCCCTTGTATACCAAACCTCCCACCCCCTCCTCCCCTTTTCGGTTGTCCTCCCCCTCCCCCTGTACCAGGAGGAATGTTACCTCCTCCACCACCTTCTATGGTCCCAGTGTCTTCCTCAAATATCGGGTCTCCTCATCATAGTCGAGGAGAGCCACCGCTCTTTCAGAAGAAGAAGAAGACTATCAGACTCTTCTGGAACGAGGTGAGACCCACAGACTGGCAGTACAGTAGTGACAAGCGCTGCAAGGAGTCACTGTGGTCCAAACTGGAACCAGTAAAGTTGGACACAGCCAAGTTGGAGCTTCTCTTTGAAACCAAGTCCAAAGAACTTCCTGTTACAAAGGTAAACACGATGGTATTCCTTGAGATGGTAACACATCGTTTCCTGCTGTCAGTCATGTAGTATTTTTAGTCTGGGGCAACTGAAATGTGTAGCTATATATCAACTCTTATTCCTTTTTGCACAAAATAGAAAGAGAATTCTGTCATTCTTTAGCAAAGACATTCTGCCAGAAGCGTTTCAGGTCTTCTCAGGCAAACATGTGGTGCGGATTACGGCACGTCTCGTTTGCCTCAGTGTCACCACAGTCCGTCCCCTGTCAGACGAGCACATGAGATTGGAAGCAGACCGGGGAAATCTCAGTCTGTCTGGTGCAACACTGGCTCGATTGGCTCTGATGGATGTTGTGTATTATTCTAAGGCTCCATCAGATCTGCCAATGTTTTAACATTTTCCTGTAATCTGTACAAGCCTTTGAGATGGTACCGGTGTTGTACTGGAAACCATAAACTTCCTGAGATTACAATACATGTCTGTGTGTACAGCATTAATCCATAATACAATGAAAGGCTGATATCAGGAAGTGCTGCACAGAATGTGTTCTGGTATCATTTCATTTTGTTCGCTTATGATGTTTTTCTGACTGTGTCTTTGCCGGTCAGGGCTTCTCCCCTCACCTAGTAACTCCCTCTTTCCCTCTCTGCTCCTTCTCTCCTTCTCTTTCCTCCTTGTGTTTTCCATTGAAAGCAAACTGTCTTGCCTCACACATGTGCAGAAATATTCTCCATCAAAGTCCAAAAATAGCCCTCAGGTGCCTGCGTGTTTTCTAAGTCAGTTGCACTTAGCATAGATCCCACTGGCATTCATATCTTGGAAAGCTTTGTTTTTCCTTAATCACCCACATTAAAGAAATTCCGTTCCAATTCATTTTAAGGTAGTCTTTTATTTTTTTCCTTTCTTTCTTACTTTCTTTCTTTTTTTTTTTTTTCAAATCATGCGTTAGGGACGGTAGATGGATATCTCAACAGTTAGCCGACAAGCGAGGGAGCGAGCGAGCAGTCCGTGCAAAGTCATAATGAGAACCAAGTGATGTTTTAGACCAGATGGGTGACTGTTGCCCTGACATATGTTTTTGATGGTGACATTTTCACTCGGTTATGGTCCAAAATAGAATACGATTTACCATAATAGCAACCGAAGCTGGGCAGCAACATCACAAACTCTCAGCATAACTTCTCACCACACAATACAGGGCACAAAAAAACAAGGTGGAAAGTGAAAATAAAGCAGCTAACGCAAACCTGAATGTAAGAGTTTTTGTGCTGAATATTTTGCTGAATTTAGAAAACAGCGGCCGATGGGAAACGACAGGAGATCATTGTTCTCGACTCCAAAAGAAGCAACGCCATCAACATCGGCCTCACCGTTCTTCCACCACCCCGCACCATCAAAACAGCCATCCTCAACTTTGACGAGTATGCTCTGAACAAAGAGGGTATAGAGGTAACACACCCCAGTTCACTTTAATATCCTTTTTACGTACGAAAATAAAAAAACAGTGATAACGCCATAGCAAACCTGAACATGTGCCTCACACTTCATATAATATTTTAAACACTTACAAATGTGTTTCTCGTTCAAATGCTCTCACTTAAATGCTCTCTCTCTCTCTCTCTCTCTCTCTCTCTCTCTCTCTCTCTCTCTCTCTCTCTCTCTCACTCTCTCAATCGTAAAAGCCTGCCACATAAAAGCATATTTGAAAAAGCAAAATCGAGCGATTGATGGCTCGATAGAACTTTATTCGCAATATTAACTTTTGCCGAGTTGGCACACGAAAGGCATTAACTCAGAAAATGCTGTTATAATATAATATAATCTGATCCTATTGGTTTAAAAACGTGCAAAGTTTCTTTTTTTTTTCTACAAATGAATTTTAATCAAGTAAATATCAATGATTGCTAAATAATTTTCAAATGATTTAAAAATGATGAATCGAAGAACGAATCGATGAGATGAATAAATGCTCAAATGACACGTGATAACGTAGGTCATTCTTCCAGCATGGGATCTGCTGTTTTTCTCACACAGACACTCTGCTAACTTCTCTTGTGCGACTGCAATTACGCAAAAGATGAAAACTACCAGAGAGTCGTAGCGCAGATGACATCATTCTATACGTCGAAACGACGAGTGTTATTTATGTGTTAATGATTTTCTCCAGATGTTGTTATTTATCAGTCTGTTAGGGGTACATTAGGGGAATTATGAACTAGTTCAGTACCTGAATAAATTCATACCATGACACCATACAGTGATTCACACACTTCCCTCAGGTCCAGTCTGTCTTACTGACTTGCTCTCATTTGTGCGTCTGACCTGTTCCTTTCAGATTTAAGCCACCTTTAGTAATGTAGTCCCAGATTAAGCAATATCTTCTATCTGGTCATTCAAGCTTAATGCAATCATTCAGTCACTCGCTTTCACTCAGTAGTCAATGACGGGACAACACAACAGTTTCACTTCGTTAATGACGGGACGATATTTGGGAAATTGAGTCAATCCGGGCATTATCTTGATGGCGTTCGAATTAAATAGGGGATATAATGATACTGTAGTTCTGCAGTATGTGATATGTTTGTTTGTCAGACAGCTTTAGTATTTTTGCACATTACATAACTCATAATCGTCTTGCTCAGGGTCCCAGTGGACCTGCTGGAATACACTCTTCCTGGGACTCTAGTCCATTACAAGACATTCAGACACACACACACACACACATTTACACCTTGGGAATTTTGCATCGTCAATTTACCTTTTAGAGTTTTGAGGAAAATGAAGAACCTGGAGGAAACGTGACTGACATCATGATCTTTTTTTCACACTAATAACTAATAATGACTAACGCCTGTTATTCACAAAGAGAAATGTAAATCCTTAAGAAATGTACTGAGAAACAAAGCTTCAAATTTCAACATGGATCTCTTTCTTCTGTCTAGAAAATCCTGACAATGATCCCCACAGAAGAGGAGAAGCAGAAGATACAGGAAGCACAGCTGGCGAACCCAGACATTCCTCTGGGCAGCGCTGAACAGTTCCTCCTCACGCTCTCCTCCATCAGTGAGCTGTCTGCTCGCCTGCACCTCTGGGCTTTCAAGATGGACTATGATGTATTGGAGAAGGTCAGGAGACTGCACAAGATTCACAGGCTTTACTGTCTACATGTACACAGATGTTGTTAGATCATGCAGCACACATCGATTGGGTGAATAAGTCTCTGTCTTTTTCTTCTTTAGGAAGTGGCAGAGCCCTTACAGGACCTGAAGGAGGGCATGAGTCAGCTGGAGAAGAACAAGACACTGTGCTTTATTCTGTCCACACTACTCGCTATCGGCAATTTCCTCAATGGTTCAAATGTGAGTTATGGCCGTGCTCGCGGCCTTTACCCCTCCTCCTCCTCCCTTTTCTTTTCTCTTTGAAGGACTGGGGAGAACAAAAAAGGAAAGAGGTAATAAAGGATTGAAAGCACATTTACAGTAAACCATTGAGTGTGGGCAAGAGAACAAAGCAAGACAAATTCGTGTCATGTCATTTGGGAGATTTCCCGTTTTTACTTCGGCTGGGTCTTCAGCACTACAAGGCTGACCCGAGTGCAGGCCAGTCAGTTCCTGTACTTTACCACATTTGATTCATATTCAACTATTTCCAAGCCAACGAAGCGTTCATGTGAGCATGCATAAGAGCAGACTACTGACCCGCCTTGCTTTTCAAAGCATTCTGCATTATTGCTTAATGGAACTGATGGTAATCTACTCAGCTGTAGCAGAAAAATGTCTGTAAATTGTGGAAATGGCCTATGATTAGAAACCTTTTTTATAGAAATTATTTACTGGATGAGATCCAGAGTCACCCATTTGGTCAATGTGGATGTATTTATAACGCCAATTTGCTTTGTTACAGGAAAGTTCCTCTGATATTGTCCATTTTAATGTGTGTGTGTGTGTGTGTGTGTTTAGGCTAAGGGCTTTGAGCTGAGTTACCTGGAGAAAGTCCCAGAAGTAAAAGACACTGTACATAAACAGTCTCTGCTTCACCACGTCTGCTCCATCGTAGTGGACAAATTTCCGGACAGTTCCGACCTGTACTCTGAGATTGGCGCGATCACCCGCTCTGCTAAGGTACTGCACCCAATCTGATTTATTAAGCTTCTAGTGCAGTTCAGACATGACATGTTAAGGACATATCGAAGGAGATACAGTCTTTTGTATAATTATTTAGTCCGTTCGAACTTTCCTTTCTAGTCATACACCTGGAAGTGAAAAAGCATTTCATTTATATAGTTACAGCTTCATCTTACACCTGAAGGCTCAGAGGATCTTTTTATTAGGACACAGATTTTTGACTCAATCAGTTTTACACATCTGGATCCAAAGTGATTACAAATTATAGAATTAGAGCGTATACAAAATTTGTATTTTTTAAATGAGGAAAAAAAAATCGGTACGCATCGGTATGTTTTATATATATATATATATATATACGCCATCTTGTCAGCTTGTTTTGGTCTGATGGACTTCCTGTTTGTATTTTGCCACACACTGAGTAATCAGCTGATGAACTGAAGTGATGGTAAATGATGTCTAAACTCTGTAGTGCTGTGGCCTGTGACGTGTGGAGCTTTATACACCTGGATTAGCCTCTGTGTTAACAACACTGCAGAACGATCATCCAGGAGGACGTAAAGAAGACACTAAGACCGAACATATTAAAGATCTCAAATTTTTGTCTGCAGAAATGCTACTTTTTTATACTCCTGTAATGTTTTTTATAATTCTGTAATGTATTCTGTGTTCATGTCGCATACAGCAGCTAGCACGCTTTCGAATGTTTATTAGAACACAGAAAATCTGAAAATAAATAAATAAATAGATCTAGAAGAAAGGTCTTGAGATTCAGCTCTGTATAAACAAAAGGCAAGCTTTTTTTTTTCTTTTTTCAAATATGAAATTATTTACACACATTAACGAATGCATTATCCACATTTTTCTGATTTTCAGTGACACCGTGTCCTTTATTACCCGAGCTTACTTTAATAACTGTGACGATGTCTGTGATGTTATTCACAACAGCATAACACAACTTAAAATCAACATTAAAAGTTTCCAGAGCTACTAATGCCTGTGTGTGTTAGTGAACAGCAGAGAGGTGGCGATGACACATAGGAAAGCATGTACATGAGAATGTGAATGTAAGGACACTGGATTACAAATGGATTTATGAGAGCATTTCTGTCCTGCTGTCTTCAGGTGGACTTTGACCAACTGCAGGACAATCTGGCCCAGATGGAGCGGCGCTGCAAAGCTTCCTGGGACCACCTAAAGGTCATTGCTAAGCATGAGATGAAGCTGGCACTAAAGCAGCGCATGTCTGACTTCCTGAAAGACTGTGCTGAGAGGATCATCATCCTCACCATCGTCCACAGGCGCATCATTAACAGGTTAACGACCTGAGGTTTATCTTGTACACTCTTGCTGAGTAGAGAGGACAGGACACCCGTGGTGTTGTAGTTAATCTCCTTGACCATTTACACAGACAATTTAAGGCTTCACAGGCACTTATTTACTAAGCCAGAAGTTCAGAAGGACTAATAAAAATACTCAGACCAGAGATACTAGGTTTGTAATGTAAATTTGTTGACTTCAGAATTCTCTTTTCTGCTTTTCTGCACTATTGTACATTCTCTCATGTGTAGAACGTTACAGGTTTTGCCCTGCTGTAATGCAGTGAATAACCTTTAACTATTTCTTAGATCACAAAGCACTGAATATTTGGAAAGGTTATAAAAATAATAATAATAATAAAAAAAAATAAAAGTGTAGAAATAAAAGCCTTTTAATGGTTTAGAAAGGACCCTGGATTTGTGAAGACAGCTATTTTTTTTATATCAAAATACTCAAACAACTGCATTGACCACACCATTTACTGATCATTTATTTACTTAATTATTATTAAGTAAATTTAATTAACCATTTCCTTAATTATTTGTGTTAGATTTTCATTTACACACTTTACATTTACACCTGTAGGTAAAACCTATCTTTTAACTGTGAGACGAAATTTAATTAAAAATAAAAAAAAAGGAGATATTGATGTCGATGGTTGCATAAGTATTCACCCCCTGGATCATAAGTTAGCAGAAGGAATAGACTGCAGTTGTTCAGTTTAATCAAAAAAACGTTTCAACCAAGAATTACCCCCCCCCCTAAATATGACTGTACATAAACAACACATTTTAGTGATTTTCAGTTATTGCATCAGATTGTATTGTTCCTTGTAAACTCTTAATAAGAGATGCTGACACAGTCCACTGGGCCTCTGATGTCTGCAGTATTAGGGATTGCAAGGATTCCTCCAAAACATAATAAGGGCTAAACGTAGCACTTCCAGGATGTCTAAACTTCTCTGTGGATGATCTGCAGGTTCCATGCCTTCCTGCTGTTCCTGGGACACCCAGCATACGCAGTGAGGGAGGTCAGCATCCACCGCTTCTGTAAGATCCTCAGCGAGTTTGCACTGGAGTACCGCACCACCCGGGAGAGAGTCCTGCAGCAGAAACAGAAAAGAGCAAACCACCGTGAGAGGAACAAGACCAGGGGAAAAATGATCACTGATGTGAGTGCGCCCTCTAATGGGTTTTATCGTCGTGCTTGGTTCAGTTCGAAACTTATATCACTAGATGGTGCAGATCAAACAAACCGATTTATTTATTTTTTATTGTAACTGTAGTTGGTTATATACAGTAGCATGCACAAACATGTAACTTTACTTTAAGCTATATAAACAACCTCATAATAGACTGACAAAGAAAACGTATTTAAAAGTTGCTCTTTAGCAGCGAGTCTGTGGGGAGTCATTAATACGAGGCAAAGTTAATAAATCTGATCCATTCCAGTTGCCAAACTCCAGCACCTGACCTGAGTAATAAATATCAGTGGTACTGTAGCTGTGCCTAAGGCTACCCCTCATTCCTCAGACATGACCTGCTAAAGCCTGGCTCTTTGGGGAAGTCCTGCTTACAGGGGGCCTTACTTTTTTGTTTTTGTTTAATTCATGGAGGGATACTTCGGTTTAAATCTCAACCTAAAAATCCAACAGTTGTCCCGGGTGTGAAGAACAGCAGTGAAGCAGCCATGTGTTTAACGTTGCTCTGTGTGTACTGGTTATATCGCTATAACGTACTTCAGTACATCATCTCAGATTTCTTTAACAGCTCCAATGACCTTTCAAAATTAGCAAAATAATTAAACAGTTTTTTGTTGTTGTTGTTTTTTTAATTAAATTTTAATTAAACACAAAGTTGTTGTTTTTTTTAAAGTAAGGAATAATTATGAATCTAGTATAGATTCTTCTTAGGTTCTTCTTGGCATTGGTAAGGTTTACTGTTTATATGTTTTATTTATTTAAATTCTTTTTTGTTCTGTCACTACGTACAGTTTGTTTTGTATTTTGTTTTTTTTTTCTTTCACCCGTCATGTTTCCATTTCTCCTTTCTAGAGTGAGGATGAAGAAGATAGTGAGGTATGCAGGGTTGTGTGCAGTTATATTTACATGTGTGTGTGTGTGCACGTGAAGCCCCGTTTATCCCCATTTGCCCTTCAACATTTTACTAACTTTTAAAGACTTTGACTGCAATCAGCGGCCAGAGACTAACAGAGACCGTCAGATATTCCATGATACATGACGGAATTGTTGAAAATGTACACCAGTCCTAAGAGAGTCACGTTCACTAATAACTCCTTCACACACACACACAAAGGAGCTGGTGTTGAAAGGGCCTGCAGAGGGGCAATGTGTTTGTGATCCCATTACATGAGCCCTGAGAGAAGGAAGAGAAGTCAGGGAGCAGGGTCACCATGTGGAATCTATAAAGCAACAAGTGAAATGCAGACATTTTGATGAGTGTGTCGATGAGATCATTAAAATAAACACACAGTGGACAGCAGATTTGCATTAGTTTTATGTTGCTTTCCACTGATTAGCTCTGAGCAGCCCTGTCCTGATGACTGTGCACATATTAACGATAAGCAACAGGCTAACGATACTAAGTGTGCTCAGTGTGGTGTTTATGGTGCATGCTAGAAATGGGTTTTTTTCTGCATGGAAAGATTCAGACTGCTAACAAATGCCAGAGGAAAGAAATGATGGACAGCAACTGGACAGTGGGATTTATCTGCGGTTTATCTGTTATTTCATCCACAGAGCGGCAAGTTTGCGGGCGCTACAGCAGACGGTCAGGACGCTCCAGTGCAGGGACTTGAATACACCGAGGATGCAGCAGAGCACGAGCAGATGACCGCAGTGCTGAGAGACAGCCTGCAGCTTGGAGACACCACCCCATCAGTCCTGCCTGGTCTACGCACCCGCACCCGAGCTAGCCGAGGTGTGTCCAAACCTCTACAGTCCTGTAGCTTACCATTAACTCTGTAGCTATGGATTATGTTGGGAGCAATGTTTTGAACAGATCGGTCGTTTCTGTGTTCATATAGGCCGCCTCGGACTGTGGTCCTCTGCCAACGAAGACACGTCGAACTGCATGGAAGACACAGCAGATGAGATCATGGAGCGCATTGTAAAGTCAGCAACTCAGGGCCCCAGTCAGCGTAGTCAGCCTCGCGAGAGGAGACGCTCCAGAGCTAACCGCAAGTCCTGTAAGTCACTGTGTGACATTTGTAATACATAGCACGACATAAGCAGTTACAACAGACAGGAGAATATGCACTATACTTTCCTGCATACCTGTGTTTGTAGAATAGTAACATAGATAGTGAAGTGTTGTTGGACTACTGAGTGGAAGGTGATGAGTTCAAATCCCAGGAGCAAGGAACTGAGATGATGACACAAAACAGAGATGATGAATCACCGCCTGGTATCTCAGTCCCTGATTTTTGTCTTCATTTCAATCTCAAGCTCAGCTTCGAAAGAGTAATTTGTTTCTGTGTACTGTGCAGGCGAACAGACACGAAGCTCGCACGACAAATAAAGGCCAATAATAAATATTCTGCCGAGGAAATGGTCAGACTTTCTGTGCTAGACGGTTAGATCCCTCCCAATTTCTGCAGAGCAGGTGGAAGTGGTTAAGTGTGTTTTGGAGCAGGTAGGATTTCTGCAGGAACGAGCAGGAATGGATAAGCTTTACAGAGAAGTCAGGATTGGAGTCCGAACTTTTTGTGCGTGGAGGTGGGACTGATCACAATTATAGTGTCACCAAGATGAGGATGAGGTTTCTTCCTCATATCGGCTCAGGGAGTTTTTCCTCACCACTGTCACCTTTGGCTTGCTCATTAGAGATACGTAGAAATTTAAATCTTGAACTTCAGATTTTTTATTCCGTATATGTCCAGTATAAATAAAATCGGACCGATCTGAATTTCTGGAGAAGTGAACAGGATTAGTCAAGGATGGCCAAGAGAGTCTGCAGAAGTGGGTCAGGAAATAAAGAACAGAGCAACAGTCTAGTACATGCCTCTAACCCCTTATTTATGTCTTATACATTAGTACCTAGCATCAGCTTAGTACTATTAGAACTATGGGGTTAGATTTAATTCTATTGCTTAACGATACAAGCCCATAGACGTTGTTGTTGTTTTTTTGTACACTACAATAGATTATTTTTAATATAATAGAATTGTTATGAATTCAGGAATAACAAATTTCTTGTTATTTTCTTCTGCAGTAAGAAGAACACTGAAGAACGGGCTCACCCCAGAGGAGGCACAAGCTCTGGGATTAGCCAGTGGCTCTGAGATGCAAGTGTGACACAAAAGAGATTCTAGCAGCTCAGGGTCTCCAAACACACACACATACACACACACCTACACACACACACACACGCTTCAAATCTCGATACACCTGATCCTGGACACTGCAACCTAAGCATGCTGTTTGAAAGACTGATATTTCTACCACAATTACTGCATTTTTAAAAGACAAGCACAGTATCAGCTGCCGTTCAACCTTCTAATACACAAATCTTTAATCCTTCAACACGAACACAGACACATTCTCGTGTTTAACCCTGTGTTAGTGAGGAACAAGCTCTCTGAAGAGACATGCTAGTGTTTCTTACCACTGTGGCCTTGAGTGTGAACCCAATGATCAGTGTTTTAAACATGAACGATCTTTCACACCCTGGTTATAAAACATTAGCTGTTTGGGGAAATCTTGCCTGCTTTGGTTAGTAGCACAGTCAGCATTCATGTCCCACGGAAACTGCAGAGCACAGATTTCTAGAAATCACTAAAGTAGATATCAAGGTGTGATTGTTTCTGCACTGCTGTGGTATTAGTGATTACTTTGCAAGGATTTTTTTTTGTTCGATCGAGCCTGAGGCGATCGGTAACACGCAACAACGTACAGGTCTGATACACAATGCTGACCTACAGCACCTTCTGCCATTTGTACTGTAGTCCATCTGCTGAAAGTGCTCAAAGGAGAATAGGCGTAAATCAGTTTCCAGACACAGATCAGCTCTAGTCTTAGCCCAAGAAGAACTTTTTGACGCTGCCTTGATGATAAATAAATGAAAACGTTGTCAGTTCAACATCGTGTAATGCATGACTGCTATACTTGTGGCATCTGGTCTTTGGAAAAGGACAGAGGTGTGGTCATGTGGTCTCTTCAGCACAGCAGCAGTCTGGTTTTTAGGAAAAACACTTAAGTGTGATTATATACACAATATAACAAAATGTCCATTCTGTAGCGTGAAACCCAAAACGTTATTCTGACAATCCACACAGCCGTACTACACGACCCGGTAGTAACCCCCCCAGCACCTTACTCTGTGTACCGTGTCATTTTAAAACAATGTCAAGTATTAACAAGAAGAAGTATTTTTGTTTTTGTCCTGTTGTCTTCTTCTTTTCAGATAATCGAGTACTGTAAATTGCTAAATGAACTAGAAATCTAATGTAGAAACTAAATGTTCCCTAAGAAGACAAATGTTGTATAGTTGTGTAAATCTCTTTGTTTTTATTTGTGCATCTGTTGCATTTGTATAGAATAGTGTATTATAGGTCAGAAGCAGTGTTATTCTGTGATAATTATAATTTAAGAAAAGTAAAGCAAGCCATGCATTGTTCAAAACACGAAGAAGAAAGTCAAAGGAGTCGCGTCAAAGGGAGCTTCTGTGACGTCAGTCGGACGCTCGGCGATGTTTGCTTTTGTCATGTGTATTTTTATTTTTATTTTCCTTTTTTGCACAAACTTGAAACATGTAACCCACCCACCTTCCACTCCTGCTCAAGCCTTTCGAGATCATTGCACTCAAGTAAACAGAATCTAGTCATGTCCAACCTTTTGCTGCAAGTGCCATACAAAGTGGGTATTGAATAAGAGTACCAAGAATGTGAATTAATCTTGTTAATACTCACAGCGAAAAAAAAGTATATAGTATATACAAAATCTTGCAATAAAAAAAAGCTTTTATGAAGCATCCAGAGGAAATGCTGGTCCTGTCGAGTGTTTTCATGCAATGAAAGAATGGACATCTGTAAAAGTCAGAACCTTGCTACACCTTGAATCATTAAAACTGTTGAAACTCTTCAGAAATCTTTAATCTCTCTGCATTAAACATGTGAACATTCAACATCTCACGCTTGAGACATCATTTTCCACAACTAATCCATCCATCCATCCATCCACGATAAACCATAAAGTGATACATATATTTAGTCTATTTGCTGTCATGTATAGATGGAAGTGTTGAGGTTTTGGAAGCCTGGAGCAGCTCAGCCTTAATCTAATGCATGTTTAAGGTAAAACAGTCTAATGATGAGCTGAGAGCGTTTGATGAATTAGGTGCAATACGTTTAGTACTCTTGCTCTACCACTATAGTCAATCGGACATTATTTTCCTTAGAGTCAGAGACAGACTGAACACCACACGAGTCCCGATGTCACCAGCTTTTATTTAGGGTCGTGTCCATATGGTTCATTTGCAGTGCCATCAAGCTCCTTTAAATTGAGCTTTAGCGATGGAGAACCTGATGGAGGATCATTACAATCATCATTGTATGACAAATTTAGTGCAATGACAGACACAAACATGTCTAATGCAGTAAGGATGGTGGTTGTACAGGACCATACAAAACAACCCGAAGGTGTAGTAAACATTTTTGCCAATAGGGAACTTGCATTTCAAAGTCTCTGTGGTCTTCGTCCCCAAAGCAAAGCAAAGATCTTACAAAAAACCAGCAAGATTACAAATCTAATTGAAATCTGAGAAAACACATATCACTAAGAAAAGAGCAAAGACAGTCAGAAAACCGGGATTCACAGGAAATACAGTGCAAACTAAGGTCTTTTTTGTATTTTAGATGTACAAAGCAACTAAAAGCAATGATAAAATTATTGGAATATAAATGAACATGAATTTCTGCTCTTTTGTTGCACTCATCTTTTACTGTCCCTGAACAAATGTTTGCACAGTACTAGAAATTGACATCTGACAAGTTTTGACTCAGAAATGAGATTAGACACATTTGCATTTTAAATTTAGTATTGCTCACGTTCAGCTTTGTTAGAATAGAACCGTTTCCTGCCTACAACTTTCTATGTGCGTTTTCAGGGATGTAACATTTTTTTTTTTAAAGCACCAAAGCATACACACAAATATGACCCCTTTTGGTCAAATATTTGATATTTGAACTGGTATAGTGCAGTTTACATAAGGAATCATAACTCAAGTTACAAGGTTACGTGATATGTGATAAAACATGCGTCTACTACGAAAAGAATAACAGAGAAAATGCAATGTCACAAGCAGTTTACTGACTTCAGCCTGGAACACTGCAGTCATAAAGCAATGCATGGCTAATTTAGTGAACTTACTATCCTAGTTATTTTTTCAGTTTTCACCAAAAATGCAAACCGAAATGAAAGAAAAAGAAAAAAAAAGAAATTAAAACAGTACAACGTATCAAGCTTGTATAAGATCAGTCAAGCACCCATGATCTATATCTATGAGCACATGGTAAGACCTCGCTTCACTGGAATAAACTCCAAAATATTTTGACGAACATTATTCTGCAAATTGCACATCATAATGAGCTTTTCTCCAGACTTTTGTACATTTTAATTGCATACATGTTTGGCCAGGCTAGCTTAACCGGGAGAGCGATGTCAGCTTATAGATTTTTAAAACAGTTTTTCTTAACTGTTCTATCAGTTGTTCGTATCGCCAGTCCTTTAAGGTCTGAGCTGAATAAATTAGTCCCTTAAGGAATAAAAGAAACCACACTGACGAGATGATGGAGAAGCACACTTACAGACAAATAAAGCTCAACATCCACAAGATTAAAAGCCTTAAATGGTTCTATCAAAATGTAAATCCCATGTAAGCAAGGAAGGGAACTGAAGGTTCCAATCTTGAAAGAAAAAAAAAATCCACAACAATTCAAGACTCACTGAAATATAGCACCAACATACTCTAAGTTCATGGCAAGTCTTGTGTTTTTAGACTCTGTTTTGCACTTACAAAGAGACAAACATAAACAAGTGTATCTTGGACTGGAGGCTGGCCAATTGCTCAAGTTCCCCTGAGATTGAAAAGTGCAGTCACAGTGATCTCCCAGCCTCCCTTAGGGCAAAGCTAGTGAGGAGCCTCCAGCATCTCCATCAGGAACGTCTCAATGGGCGTGTTTCCGATCAGTTTGAAGAAAAAAAGGTGCTCCAGACACTTAAGCCCAATGGAGCGCAGAGCAGGCAGCCTGAGGAGGAGCTTAGCAAATCTAATTGAGGAAAGAGAAAGGGAGATGAAGTAAAAAAAAAATGCCTGCCATCTCAGGTCTGCTATTATTTAATACATGATCAGGCAACATTGAGTAACAGTTTGACATACAACCAAATAGAGAAGAGACATCAAATTGCTGAGAGCTTTTAAAGCCTAATTCTCAAGAACACACCACAGGCTTGAAATTCGCAGCCATTCGATTTATGTGGTGGAAGATGTTTCAGCTCAAGCCAGATAACAAAATCTGTCATCCACCAGCTTTAGGATATATAAAATTACACAATGTTTTGGTAAACATTTTTGTAACTTTTATTGTTTTGTCCATAGATACAAGAGAATATTGACCATCTCTGCTTGTGTATCTGTATTCATAGGGATTAGAACAAAAGGCACAGATGTAACACACACAAAAAAGAATGAGATTTTGCAAATTTGACAAAAGTTCAAATGCAAAGCAGTAAAGAGTGATGTGTTTCACCATCAGCTAATCAACATTTTACAACATAAACAGCAAATACTAGATTCATGATCCAGGAGCATTGAATCGTCATTACAAGAAAGTGGTGAGTAAAATGCAATGCACACCAGTATCTACCATTCTGCTGATTCTTGTTCAATTCAAATGAAAAGAATTTTTGAACAAACCGTAGTAACCAATGATAACTGTCTGACAAATGACATTTAAATATGCAAAAAAAAACGTAATAATATATTAGGAATCAATTGGAATAATAAAATATTAGGAATTGATTGATTTCTTTAAACTGCATCACATATGTCTGAATCTGCATGTGCGTGTCCCAGCGGGTTTTTTGTAATACACTAATACCAGCTTAAGGGATGGTATGGAGTAAACACTGCTTACACTGCAAAAGATTGCAACAAGTAGAGATGTGGAGAAAAAGAATTAGCATACCTCCCCTGCTGTTCGGGGTATTTCTGCCTGCAGTAAGCCTCTAAGGATGCATACACTCTCTCTCGCAAGAGTTCCACCTCACTTGTGTTGCTCAGACCTTTGGCATCTAAACAATAATACAGAGGATTATAAGCTTCAAGTGGCAATTTTTTTCATCAGCCAATACATTGAAACATTTGCAGTACAGATCAGGTTGAGATGAACAATGTGACATTTTGTATATACAGTACGTGTGTGACAGACAGAATTGCCTTAAATGGACTTAATGTCAATATAAAGGGTTTAAAAGAAGCAGGGAATTTCTATGGATCCTTTTAACTATCCTTTCCATCCTATTACCTTCTGACTACACATTGAGAGGTGAATCAACCAGTCAAGCAAGCAAAATAAACTGGAGGAAATGCATTCGATATAATATGGTAATAATACAGATCTCACACTTAGTAGGTGGTGTTGTGAGCACTTGGCCCTCAGCCCGACGTCAACACTATTCCCTAACAGACCTGAATTCTTTCCAAATATACAAGTGTGTTGTGTGTCATGTGTGTTGATTCACCACATGCATTCATGAGATTAATCGGTCTGATTCTTCACCATCTATATTACATAAATGGAGCTTAGAATTACAACACATTCCTACCAAAGTCAAAAGAGAATGCTGACTGGATGTCGCAAATCAGATAGTTCTCCCAAAACCCTGTAATCAGTAAGATCTGATAACTGCACCTGGGTTAAAGAGGATGATGGCTCGCAGACATCCAAGCTCAGTCTTGTCCATCTGCATATCTCGCATTTTATTTACCAACTCCGTGAGCACTCTACGGTGGGAAATGGAGAAGAGAGAATGATACGAGATAAAAAAAACAACAACTTAATAAATTCCTATTCCAGCATTATTCACTTTGTGAGATTTCTCCGATTTAAACCACTATAACTCGGCTGAGCTTATAAAAATATCACTGTGGTGACTGGCTGAACTACATCTTACAAGTCATTAGCATCATTTAATAATCTGAAGTCAGAAGTGAGGAGGCTGAAGTACCTGTCAAATATGGCCCCCACCTCTGGGCTGCGTGTACTTTCCCTGTGGAGATATAAACAGGTGTAAAGAGAAATTAAAATTAGTAGCAGTGCTGAGTGAGTGAGTGGGATAAAGAGAGTGGGGCAGGGGGAAGAGAGAAAGAGAAAAAAGATGGAGCAACTTTATAACATCTAGAAACACCATCAGAAAAAAGTATTCATCTCACAGCCCTTCAGCACAGTTTAAATAGTCTGGAATTTAAAAGGTTTGTTCAAATAAGAATAGGGGAAAGTCAAAGTCGCTGGCTCATCAATAATGTAACTCAATCCATTGCTTACAGTGTATTAAGGAGGAGTAAATTTCAAGCAAAGTCAAAGCCAGTTTAATTGTGCTTGTTAAGGATTACCAGTTACTCACACTCCATCTGTTACTCGTTACTCACACTTGAAACAAACCAAAGTCGCCGTGGACGAGATGCTTGTTAGCGTAGTTGGGTTTTACACAGAACATGTCAATTCTATTTGTACTGGAATGTGCCTGATTTTTTACATACATAGAACACACAAAAGTGCGTGTGGAAGGTTTCAAGAGTTAAAGAGCAGCTCCAAATCAGCTCCGTCCGTATCTTCATTGATTTAACTCCATTCACGATGCAAACAGCACCATACTCCATACACCAGTGGATTCATTAAATAGAGTAAATATCTGTTTGCCGACGTAACATACTTTCTGCCGCAACAACACAATAAACACAGCTTTCATAGAGGTGAGAATCCCGGTAAACTGCTCTAACCTTCGTTATCTCTGCCATTGCTCTCTTAAGCTTCTCTAGCGCCTAAGTCATCCTGCATCCGGTTTTGCCAGAGCGGACCAACATACAGTGGGGCTCAAAAGTTTGGGCACCCCAGGTAAAAATTTGTATGTGCATAAAGAAGCCAAGAAAAGATGGAAAAATCTCCAAAAGGCATCAAATTACAGATTAAACATTATCATTTGTTAAAAAAAAAATTAAAAAAAAAGTTAGATTTTATTTCCATCATTTACACTTTCAAAATAACAGAAAACAAAAAAATGGCGTCTGCAAAAGTTTGGGCACCCTGCAGAGTTTATAGCATGCACCACCCCTCTTTGGAAAGCTGAGACCTGACAGTGTCATGGATTGTTCTCAATCATCATCTGGAAAGACCAGGTGATGTCAACCTTAAAGGTTTTAAATGCCCAGACTCATCTGACCTTACTCCAACAATCAGCACCATGGGTTCTTTTAAGCAGTTGTCTAGAAAACTGAAACTCAAAATAGTTGATGCTCACAAAGCAGGAGAAGGCTATAAGAAGATAGCAAAGCGTTTTCAGATGCCAATATCCTCTGTTCGGAATGTAATTAAGAAATGGCAGTCATCAGCAACAGTGGAAGTTAAAGCAAGATCTGGAAGACCAAGAAAAATATCAGACAGAACAGCTCGCAGGATTGTGAGAAAAGCAAGTCAAAACCCACGTCTGACTGCACGATCCCTCCAGAAAGATCTGACAGACACTGGAGTTGTGGTACACCATTCCACTATAAAAGAGATACTTGTACAAATATCGTCTTCATGGAAGAGTCATCAGAAGAAAACCTTTTCTACGCCCTTACCACAAAAATCAGCGTTTGAAGTTTACAAATGAACATATAGACAAGCCTGATGCATTTTGGAAACAAGTTCTGTGGACCAATGAGGTTAAAATAGAACTTTTTGGCCGGAATTAGCAAAGGTACGTTTGGAGAAGAAAGGGCACATAATTTCATGAAAAGAACCTATGTCCAACTGTTAAGCATGGGGGTGGGTCAATCATGCTTTGGGGTTGTATTGCAGCCAGTGGCACAGGGAACATTTCACGAGTAGAAGGAAAAATGGATTCAATAAAATTTCAACAAATTTTGGACGCTAATTTGATGCCATCTGTGAAGAAGCTGAAGTTATAGAGGATGGCTTCTACAAATGGATAATGATCCTAAACACACCTCAAAATCCACAGTGGATTACATCAAGAGGCATAAGGTTTTGTCATGGCCTTCACAATCTCCTGACCTCAACATAATTGAAAATCTTTGGATAGACCTTAAAAGAGCAGTGCATGACAGACAGCCCAGAAATCTCAAACTGGAAGACTTTTGTACGGAAGTATGGGCAAAGATACCTCAAACAAGAATTGAAAGACTCTGGGCTGGCTACAAAAAGCATTTACAAGCTGTGACTTGCCAAAGGTGGCAGTACAAGGTATTAACTCTGCAGGGTGCCCAAACTTTTGCAGATGCCATTTTTTGTTTTCTGTTATTTTGAAAGTGTAAATAATGGAAATAAAATCTAACTTTTTTTGACAAATTATAAGAATGTTTAATCTGTAATTTGATGCCCGTTGGAGATCTTTTCCTGGCTTCTTTATGCACATTAATACAAATTGTTACCTGGGGTGCCCAAACTTTCGAGCCCCACTGTAGACGCCATCTTTGTTGCGGCCGCTCTTGCCAATAATTTGCGTCCTTTTAAACTGCGGCATATTTTAGAACATAAACACAAATCTGCTTCAAGATACAATTTAATTTGTGCTTATGAAAGTGCACTGTCACAACACGATCCCCAACACTAGCCAAGCTTGCACTGAAAGTCTTAAGTACTATCCACGTCTGCACTGAGCTCTACTTTAAATCAGAAATTGAAAATATTTGGATGCAACTGTCGCTAACTTAAGCTATATGCTGGCTATATACAACAAATCGCCAAAGAACATAATGTAAATGAATCGCTGCTGCAAAAGTAGCTGGTGTAGGTCTCTTTAGGAAACTTCACACAGCTAGGAGCTGGCATGGTAACACAAATACAACACAGACCTTTCCTCCATTAGTACATTATATTTTAATAATGTTATAGCTCTAAATTATTGAACAATTAATGTTCAGCATTAGAATTCAGATAAACATGCATTGGTTCATTTGATTTTCTTCTTGTACTGTAGATAAAGAGGTTTGCAGTTAGTTTTTGAAGACATACAGCACCTGAACAACAGGTACTAACACCTGGAAACTCAGTGATAGAAATGATGATAGAAATTTATAAATTTGTATCTATTTGTAAGATTCATAAAAACAATGCATTTATGTGGCCTTAGAAATGAATGACTAAGCTGCTTAACAATATGGAGCTGAAGTGAAAGGTCACCTGTCTCGGAGCATGTGCAAGCCTGTAGTCAGCAGAAGTCCATCCTCCACCCCAATGGAGCGGTGAGAAAGTGAGGCAATAAGCAGTTCGTTCCACCCTGAAACACAAATGCGTTAAGGAGGAAAAGTTTTAAAAGCCCAGGAGTGGGTAAAATAACTGTAAATGTTGTTAATGCTGAGGTTTATATTCTAACAAAAATAGCATTTCCGTCTCATCAGAATAAAGTTTAAATTAAAAAATAAAGTAGGATAATCACTAGTGGCACAATTATTTACAGATGCAGCATATCTTGCCTCCTTGAGTAAGAGGCCTGACTTACAAGTTAGTGTGTGAAAATATGTACTGTATGTGTAGGAGAGTAGTTTGTACATGCTAAAATGTGGACTCTTTTACCTGCACGTAGCAGAATGACCTGGTCTTCCAGAGGCAGCTCACAGAAGTGTGGGATACGCTTGGCCCACTCCACCAGGCCAAATAGCTGTTTATCTGCTGCCTGACAGATGTTAGTCACTGGGTCGATGCCCTAAAGGACAGGAAGGGGAAAGTTAAATGGGTGGTTTTTCTTAGAAACTTTATACTGTGATGATCGTGAAAGGGATATCACTTGATTATCTCTTGAAAAGTCAGGTGAAAATGCTCTGCTACTTTACTTGCAATATAATCAAATCAGTGCATCATGAAAGGAAGAGACAAACAAAAGGATAGAAAAACCATAACCAATAATATTTGAATATACATGTATGTTTTTATATTATGACTAAAAGCTGTTTGAAAATATATATTGTTGATTTGTGCCCATTTTGTATCCTAGATGAACCACAATAGCCTAAATAACATTGCCTTAATTCAAAGAAGGGCAACAAATCATCTTTCATTGATACATGATAGTTTCCTCCCATGATACATGATCAGTTTTAGAAATAAGCTTAATTACAGTGAATAACTTGATTTATCTCCAGTCATTTTAAGTTTTCAGGATTTTTTTTTGCCTCTGATGCCATTTAGTTTGCTTCTCAATGCAAACATACTTACCACAGAACTATAAAACAGTATTTACATTTCATAATCTCTACTGTTCATTCATAACTGAGTTTTTAAATATCTAGTTGGTTTGACTTTCACAGATTTTCACAGACTGGAGTTTCCCGAGTCAATAACTCCAGAGCTAAACACCGTTACTACACAAAACGTGGTTGTAGATGCCTCTCTACATTACTACGATAGAAAAGAGGTGTTATTTGTGTAGTAACAGCATTTAGCTCAGGCGTTTTTGACTCGGGAAACTCCAGTCTGTGAATATGTGGCCAACTTCCTGCTCCTTCTGTTCTCTCCAGTGCTGGAAAGCTGATCCTATATTAAGACCGGTCCAACGTCTTGCCTTATCGTAAGCCTTTCTTCGCTTTCTCTCTTTGTTTTTATCCTCCATGTCAATGCTAAAACCGCTTTCTGCTAATGTCACACATGCGCACTGAACACTCTCTCCGCCGCATATTGACAAGCCCCGACCCTTTCTGCTCATTGGCTATATGATTGTTTTGATTTTTGTTTATTATCGGCCCGACTCACGTTTTCTGAAGCATTTCTCAAAAATCGGAAACCCTGCCTTTAAAAGGAACCAATGAATAAAGCAATCCTTCAATACTTGACATTGTCAACTTCAGTCAACTTAACTGGACCTAATTTGTTATGGCCCACTACAAGGTGTTGGACCGTTCTCTCTAAAGCGCACTATTAAAAACAGTAACAAACACTCACAGCACCAGTAGAGCTGCTTGCAGTGTGTAATTCTGTCTTGTTATCCACAGCTGTCTCAGCTTCCATGATCTTCTCCACAGGCATCTCCTCATTGGCTGCAGTATTGCAGTCGTAATCTCCATCACGTTCCCTATTTCTCTGCCGCTCTTCCTGAACAGCTGTGAAGTGCAAGCAATGAAGATTTCCATAAACCAAGTGTCTATTTACCAGACCCAAAAATCAAAGCTCCCCTTACTGTTTTCAACCTACACCATACTTTGTGACAATTTTGTCTTGTTTTCATTTGCTGAAAAAAAAAATTATAATAATAAAAAAAATATTTTTTTTCTTGTACATTTTGATCAGGAGGGTGAATTACTTAATATATAAAATATTTAATAGCATTTAATAATACTCAATTCCTTAAATAAACATACAACAAACAGTCCCATTATATGCATTAGCAGCATATACATTTCAGAAGTGGGTTTTTTCTTTTTCTTTTTCACAGTAAAGCCGCAAAACTAGCAGCACTGGTCAGTTTATTAATGTTATCCAGGAAACATTTGTTTTCACACAGCAAATGCTGAAGTGGTACAATGCCATGTACTTAACAACACTTTATCTGATGCTTAAGGTCAAGCTTGATTAAGGCCTTAAAAAACAAACCATATTAAGAACAAGCAAAAAAAAATTATTTGTATGAAAAGACGATGAAAGCATGACTGAAAATACACACCCTCTCTCTTCATGCCCATGGCTAGGCATTTCTGGTAACGGCAGTACTGGCATCGGTTGCGCTGGCGCTTGTCCACAAGACACTCTTTGCTGTCTCTACAGATGTAGCTCAGGTCCTTCCTCACTGTACGCTTAAAGAAGCCTTTACAGCCCTCACAGCTGTACACCCCATAGTGCTTCCCTGAACGATGAAGCAGAAAAGCAGAAATTAGCCAGCAAATAAGTGCAGCATTACTTTTTCTGTGCATTTTGTTTTGCCGTTCATCCTGGGTCAGTCCTGGATCAACATTAAAAGTCCAGTACAAATATCTTAAACAAAAACGGATGTAACAGCAAACGTTTCTAAGCAATGTATAGTTCAGGTACTAATATATAAACCACCCCACATTCCACACCAGTAAGTAATCCAGCACTGAGGAAACAATTGTAAAGCCTTTGTAAAAAAATAAATAAATAAATAAATAAAAAAATAAAAAATAAATAAAAAAAAAAGAAAGAAAGAAATTAAGAAAGAAAGAAAGAAAGAAAGAAAGAAAGAAAGAAAAAGTGTGTCCTTCCCAAGTACTAACCGGAGGAGCGATCCCCACAGATGGAACAGAGTCTTTTTTGGGACAGCATTGGCCCAGTGCCTCCTGGAGACTTCAGAACAAAGGATGGCTTCACATCATCAGAGCTGCTGACAGTATGCAGCTCAGACATTGAGGAATTAATCTAAAAATGGAAGAACGGGGAAAAAAATAAAAGCATGGTTGGGATAAACGTTATGTGGCATATTTAAGGAAAGAGTTAACTTGTCTCCTGTGACTCCAGTGTGGACTAAGGACACTATTAGTCCAGTGAAAGAAACAAATTCATTTCTCAGCAAATGACTGTAGCCCACCTGTGGGTTGCTGATGGGTCCGTAACCCACCGAAGGGGTAAATGGCACACCTGGCGAGCCAGTGGACGAACTGATGACAGAAAGGGGGGAGTCCAGGGAACTAACAGGGCTACTGACGGCCGAGGTGGTGGGCACCAACGAGTTCATAGATGCAAGCCAATCTGGCCAATTTAGAGGAGACTATTGGTCTTCACTCCTAAAGAGGGAGAAAAAAAGTGCAACTGACAAACACGATATATTTCATTACATACGTTTTCAAAATGCAGACCTTGATGTTTTTCTACTTCAATTTAACAGCTGGTTTAACCGCCATGACCTGGATGCTAGGATTACAGATCCTTAAGCGCCACACTGATCGCTAGCTACTGAGCCACAGCTACCTGCGCACTGGACTACACTTTCCTCACAGACTTTAGATACAGTGTTAGCCGAGTATTACGGATAGAAAACCATCAAATTTGTTTACCCACCTTATAATGATTAAAAAAAAGTCGCTCTAAATCTAAAATTCCACAACTGTCGGCATTCACATACAGTACACAAAACCTTTCGAGATAACTAACTACATGCGAGATGAAGGGGAGAGTATGAATGTCAACAAAAATGGCCGACGAGGCCTGCGCGTCCAAACAGCGCCCAGAGCTAGCTTGCTATGCTTAAGAGTGTTTTTGTATCTTCTGCGGTCCTTTGGTCAGGCGTGTTTACCACCCAAGTAAAAAAAAAAATAAAAAAAAATTGAGGAAAGCCAAAGGCAGCTTTTGCGCATCTATTTTTGTGTAGCTAATATAATTGGCACGTTACCTCAAAGAGCAGACAACTAGCTAGCCCCAGAGAGCAGAAAGCTAGCTGGCTAATTCACCCAATTACAAATAGACGCTACGAAGCACAATGCACCAGTTATGTGCATATATTATCCTTCTTCGTTTGCTATTTTAATCCAACGACTATAGAGGGTAAGTAAAAAAAATAGATAAATACATAAAAACGAACTGTATTTATCAAATACAAACGCCAACAAGAGTCGCAAACTCCTTAGCAACCAAGCTCTGCGTGTATGCTAGCTAGAGAACCTACCAAACAAGCTTAGCACAACTATTTACTTACCTGTTAAGTTATACAAACATCTGCATTTGCCTTCTGGCTGAAAACCGCATAAAGGCGCTCCGTGATCCGCTACAGAATTGAAATGATCTATAAATCATTTACAGTTAAAATATTTATTTTACCAAACACGCAATATGAAGAGAATGTTTTGCATCCGGGCAAAAGCACCTCGCTAGTCAGCCTCCTAGTGGATAGAGAGCGCATTGTCTTTGATAACAAGCCTCAAACAATAAAACGATTCTCTCCACACGCTCATTACAAAAAGAAAAATCAAGGAGAAGCATTTCAAGCTTCTTTGTTTGCAAGTAACTGATCAAAATGGTGAATAAAACAAAACTGAATAGCAAGACAAAACACACTTTCCTAAAGATTGGTCTATTTAGCTAGCTAGCTATGTTACTGCTATGTTGTTACATTACTCGTAACACAAAACATAAGAAAAAATATTGTCTCTACATCATACTTAATATTGTAAATAAGCCATAATTAACAGTGTTGAATAATAGTAAAGTAATAAACTATGGAAGCAGTCAGTTAGTCAGAAGTACATGTTAGTTAATTTGTATATAGCATAGAAAGTTATTTGTCACTGGGGTTATAATCTTTGTCAAACTAATGTAAATGAAGTTGAAAGGCATTTTAGCAACCGTCTACCGAAGAACAATGTGAGAGAATCCAAAAGTATTTATTTGATATAAATGACATTAAATTAATGTAAATACAAATAATATTTACATTTACACTACTTATACTATTTATATTCCCTTCTGAGTCTGGTTCCTCTCAAGGCTTCTTCCTCATGTACTCTCAGGGAGTTTTTCCTTGCCACCGTCACCTCCGGCTTGCTCATCGGGGACAGAGATAGATATATTGTGTTTTAAATTTAAAATTTTAAATAATATTTTTAAATTAATTTTAAACTTTAATTGTATATATTCATTTATTTATTTGTCTCCTTATTTTTTTCTTATTATTATTATTCTATATTTTTTTGTTTTCTCTCTCTTCTGTTTCCATACTTCTGTAAAGCTGCTTTGAGACAATGGGAATTGTTAAAAGCGCTATACAAATAAATTGAATTTGAATTTTGAATTTGATATTTTGTTTACAATAACACTAGTAATATTGACCTGTTAATCAGAAAGGCCTTTATTCTTTTATTCTCTAAACAGAACAAATCTTTTAAAAAACTTGGACCAAGTTTCTGCTGAGTAAGGTACATAGATCATGAGCATTACAAAACCAGAATCAAGCAGAAAGCTGCAAAGACATTTATTTAAAAAGTATTTTATATTACTGACTGATTACTCTACTATTAGTGTGAGTCAAATAGAAAGCTTGTGTGCAGTCTTACGATGGGTTTGCTTCTCTGTGAAAAATGCTGTTTTATTTTTGTAACTTACCCAAACAGTATATTCTTCTATTTATTACATAGTGAGACATGATACCAGAACTATTCTTATTTTTTATAGGGGTAGAAATCTTCTTCAGACAAAAGGATAAAATTGGGTGATAGAATATATTTACAATAGCAAATGTCAGCTCATATTTACTGATTGTGGTATAGTACTGTAGTATATAATACTATATATAGTATAGTTAGTATTGAGCTTTTGACAGTGTTTGTAACACATAGCTGGTCAGTGTAGATTGGATTGATAAAGGACTGCCAGGCAGGATCAAAGTGTAATCGTTCCAAACATTTCTATTTCTAAAAGACAAGACTAGATGAGTAAAAGTTATGACAGAGTGCATAAATACATTAGATGTTAAATATAAAATGTAGGTGAGAATCAATAATCATAAAGTGCAGAGTTTTTATATTTTCTACCCTGTACTGTAGCAGTGATTCTAAATAAATGCAAGCACATTTCTCATTGTCTACAATCGTATCGTTTGAAACCACAGTCAATAAATTACAAAGCCAGAACTTGAACAAAACCCTGCATGTGTCAGCAATTCTTTCTCATTCCAAATCCTCAAAGAATTATTCATTCATTATTCATTCATTTGTTTCTTGAACTATTGTACTATTTACTGATTGATTATTATAAATTTTCTTTTTACATTTATCAGAATGGATTAACAGAATATCCAACATGGATTACTGTCTCAGTACAGAGAGTTTACAATGCTGGAGTCCATCCTTTTCTTTGTGTAAGAATCCAAAGCCTACAGAACTTGGCCAAATTTGTCTCTAGACAAACTTATATACACAATAGCTGCTTAGGAAATATCATTTCAGCTGTTTCAACCTTTTATAGTTTTAAACAGTGTAATATTAAAAAATATCCAATCTGGCCATGGGGTCACAGTCCAGTGACTTCTGTGCTGGTCCCAAGCCCGGATAAATAGAGAGGGTTGCATCAGGAAGGGCATCTGGTGTAAAACATTGCCAAATCTAACCATGCGAATCGTCAGTACGAATTTCATACCAGAACGGTCGAGGCCCGGGTTAACAATGACCGCCATTGGCGCCGTTGACATACAGGGTGCCAGTGGAAATTGGGCTACTGTTGGTCGAATAAGTAAGAAAGTTGGTCGAGGAAAGGTAAGAGTGTACAGTAGGACTGAGAATAGGAACTCTGAATGTTGGTACTATGACAGGGAAAAGTAGAGAGCTGGCTGATATGATGGAGAGAAGGAAGGTGTATATACTGTGTGTACAGGAGACCAAGTGGAAGGGTAGCAAGGCTCGTAGTATAGGAGCAGGATTCAAGCTGTTTTATTATGGTGTGGATAGTAAGAGAAATGGGGTAGGTGTGGTCCTGAAGGAGGAGTTTGTGAGGAATGTTCTGGAGGTGAAGAGAGTGTCAGACAGGGTGATGAGTCTGAAGTTAGAGATTGAAGGGGTGATGTTAAATGTTGTCAGTGGTTATGCCCTGCAGGTAGGTTGTGAGTTAGAGGAGAAAGAGAGATTCTGGTGTGAATTAGATGAGGTGATGGAGAGTATTCCCACGGGTGAGAGAGTGGTGATAAGAGCGGATTTTAATGGACATGTTGGTGAGTGGAACACAGGTGATGAGGAGGTGATGGGCAAGTTTGGAGTTAAGGAAAGGAACCTTGAAGGACAGGTGGTAGTGGACTCTGCTAAGAGGATGGACATGGCTGTGGTTAACACTTAGTTTCAGAAGAGAGAGGAACACAGAGTGACTTACAAGAGTGGAGGTAGGAGAACACAGGTAGACTACATCCTTTGTAGAAGAGGCAATCTGAAAGAGATTGGTGACTGTAAAGTGGCACTGGGAGAGAGTGTAGCCAGACAGCATAGGATGGTGGTGTGTAGGTTGACTCTGATGGTCTGTAAGAGGAAGAGGTCAAAGATAGAGAAGAAACCTAAGTGGTGGAAGCTGAAAAAGGAGGAATGTTGTGAGAAATTTAGACAGAAGTTGAGGCAGGATCTGGGTGGTCAGGTAGTGCTGCCAGATGACTGGGAAACTACAGCAGAAGTGATCAGGGAGAAAGGTGCTGGGTGTGTCATCTGGAAGGAGGAAAGGAGATAAGGAGACTTGGTGGTGGAATGAGGAATTTCAGGACAGTATCCAGAGGAAGAGATTAGCCAAGAAGAAGTGGGACATGGACAAGACTGAAGAGAATAGACAGAAATACAAGGAGTTACAGCGCAGAGAGAAGAGGGAGGTGTCTAAGGCCAAGCAGATGGCATATGACAAGTTGTACACTAGGTTAGACACTATAGAAGGAGAGAAGGACTTGTACAGGTTAGCTAGGCAGAGGGATCGAGATGGGAAGGATGTGCAGCAAGTTAGAATTATTAAGGATAGAGATGGAAGGGTGCTCACAAGTGAGGAGAGTGTACAGAGGAGATAGAAGGAATACTTTGAGGAGCTGATGACTGAGGAAAATGAGAGGGAAAAAAAGAGTAGAAGGGGTGAACTCTGTGGAACAGGAAGTAGATAAGATTAGAAAGGATGAAGTTAGGAAGGTTTTGAAGAGGATGAAGAGTGGAAAGGCAGTTGGTCCTGACGGCATCCCGGTAGAGGTCTGGAAGTGTCTAGGAGAGGCAGCAGTGGAATGTTTAACTAGTTTGTTCAACAGGGTTTTAGAAAGTGAGAGGATGCCTGAGGAATGGAGAAGGAGTGTGTTAGTGCCAATCTTTAAGAATAAGGGTGATTTGCAGAGTTGCAGCAACTATAGGGGGATAAAGTTGATGAGCCATACAATGAAGCTGTGGGAAAGAGTAGTGGAAGCTAGGTTAAGGAAGGTGGTGGAAATTTGTGAGCAGCAGTATGGCTTCATGCCCAGAAAGAGCACAACAGATGCAATTTTTGCTCTGAGAATGTTGATGGAGAAGTATAGGGATGGTCAGAGGGAGTTGCACTGTGTGTTTGTAGACTTGGAGAAAGCGTATGACAGGGTGCCAAGAGAAGAACTGTGGTATTGTATGAGGAAGTCAGGAGTAGTAGAGAAGTATGTTAGAGTGGGGCAGGACATGTATGAGAGGAGCAGGACAGTGGTGAGGTGTGCCATAGGTCAGACAGCGGAGTTCAAAGTGGAGGTGGGACTGCATCAGGGATCGGCTCTGAGCCCGTTCCTGTTTGCTATAGTGATGGACCAGTTGTCAGAGGAGGTAAGACAGGAGTCTCCTTGGACAATGATGTTTGCAGATGACATTGTGATCTGTAGTGAGAGCAGGGAGCAGGTGGAGGAAAACCTGGAGAGGTGGAGGTTTGTGCTGGAGAGAAGAGGAATGAAAGTCAGTCATAGTAAGACTGAGTAAATGTGTGTGAATGAAAGGGAGGGAAGTGGAACAGTAAGGTTACAGGGTGAAGAGGTAAAGAAGGTACAGGAGTTTAAGTACTTGGGGTCAACAGTCCAGAGTAATGGAGAGAGTGGGAAAGACGTAAAGAAGCGAGTGCAGGCAGGTTGGAGTGGGTGGAGAAGGGTGTCAGGAGTTCTGTGTGATAAGAAAATATCAGCAAGAATCAAGGGGAAGGTGTACAGGACAGTGGTGAGACCGGCCATGCTGTATGGTTTAGAGACAGTGTCACTGAAGAAGAACTGAAGATGTTGAGGTTCTCTTTGGGAGTGACAAGATTAGACAGGATTAGGAACGAGTACATCAGTGGGACAGCCCATGTTGGATGTTTGGGAGACAAAGTTAGGGAGGCCAGATTAAGATGGTTTGGACATGTTCAGAGTAGGGAGAGTGAGTATATTGGTAGGAGAATGTTGGACATGGAGCTGCCAGGCAGGAGGCAAAGAGGAAGGGCAAAGAGGAGGTATATGGATGTAATTAATGAGGATTTTAAGCTAGTGGGTGCAAGTGTTGAGGATGCAGAAGATAGGGATACAGTAGGTGGAGAGAGATGATTCGCTGTGGCGACCCCTGAAGGGAAAATCCGAAAGAAGAAGAAGAATATTAAAAAATATCCAAAGTATACTTTCAGGCACATGAAGTTACTAAAATGCATCTCCTCAATCTCTTTATCAGTCTAACTTGGAAATTTCAAACCAATCATGTATGACCTGAAACTTTTACAATATAACAATTGGTTTTAAATATTAAGAAAACTAAATATATGCTGTTTACTCGCTCTCGAAACAAACTTGTGATTCCACCCATTTTAACTTTGGAAGGGGACTGTGTAGAAACTGTAAATACCTATAAATACCTGGGCATATAGCTTGATGAAAGGTTGGGTTTTAATATTCATATTGAAAATCTTTCAAAAAAGCTCAGACCCAAATTAGGGTTTCTTTTTCGTTTAAAGAAATGTCTTCCTTTTGAAGCAAAAAAGAGAATTATCCAAAGTTGTTTTTTTCTGTGCTGGACTATGGTGATGTGATTTATATGCATGGTAATTTATCTTCACTAAAAAAAATTAGATTGTATATACCATGCTGCAATACGATTTGTGACTAATGCTCCTACACGTACCCACCATGTTCTTGTTTTACTTAATATTTGTGTATTTTGTTGGTTCTGAGTGCTGGACAGGACTTTTTTTGTGTTGTTTGTTTTGAAGTGTTTTTGTGTGGAACTTTGTGTGCTACCATTTTGGCCAAGACTCCCTGGTAGAAGAGATTTTTTTATCCCTCTATGGGATATTTCCTGGTAAAATAAAGGATAAATAAATAAAAAAATAAAATAAAATAAACAGTACATCTTAATAAATATACACTTTGCTAGTGGAACACAAAAACAAATTATGTACTATCCAAAATTTCTTAACTTACATGTTCCTATTACTACAGCTACCTTGTATACAATTTAGAATGTTCAATTCTCCACATCATCTGATATTTGCCACCTGTGAAGGTTGGAGCCTAATATGTGATTGTTTGATACTTGTGATTTCGGCAAAATGTATCTTTTAACACCCACAGTAAAGCTCTGTTTGTCCTTTTGTACATACATTAGCTCACAGATGCCGATGATTGGCATAGGGTCGTAGTCACTGACATGGAAGATAGTCTAGTCCATACCTCTTAAGCAGAGAACAGACAGGTTTGCTCTTTTGGCTCACTCTCATGGTTGGCTATGCCATCAGCATGATTTAAACTTGAAATCGGCCAATGGTAGAGTGAATATTTTTGTCCTGCACCACAGTCGAACCAGAACACAGACGTTCAAGGTTTCAAATTTGCTGCTTCTGACCAGCACCTTATATAGAGATGCAATATTCATTTGGCATTCACATTTTTTCTCTAAATCTGAATACACTTGGACAACATAGTGACAATCACATTTTTCATTTATCAGGCCAGCACAAAGTCAAGCAGCTCTCTGTCCCTTTCATGGAAATTACTCAGCTGGTTCCATGCTTAATGCTTAATGGTTAGCCTCACAAAGAACAACTCACCTACTGTACTGAGACTACAACTCTACTACTCAAGAACATTATTTAGAGATGTTCCACTCCAAGAATTCTGCACTGTTCCTGTCTGTGCATCACCCTGAAGTTTCTCCAGGTTCTTCAAGGTTAGAATTTCCCCCTATCAGTGGTGTGAGTATGGCAGTCATCTTTAAACACATTTCTAGGTATTCCTTTGGCTTTATATTAAACAAATTAAGCATCGGGTCTAAATTTCATGTAAAACTGTTGTGACAGTATTTAGGTTTCTGCATAATAGGATACCATTTCAATTCTTAAAGCAACAATTAGATATTTGATGATACCATTGAATTTGCTTTACTTTGATAAAATACAATTTGACCTCGTAGTCTCTAATCAAGTTTCTTCAGGATCTGCAGGAGACTTAATTAACTTAATTGTGAATTATGATGAACTATTTAAAGTTAAAACCTATGTAAGTATCGAATCACTTTACTAGCCTATTTACCCTTCCATCTGAAGGACATATTTACACACCAGTTTCTTTACACACTGTCTGTCTTTCCTTTTCTATAACAATTTATTTATAATAAAGTATTATTGATAATATACATTTTTTTTTGCTTAAATTCATTTCAATCAGTGCATTTTAAATCAATGCATCATCCCAATTGCCCTTGTAAGTTTACCACAATATCAACATATGTTTTTAGGTTCATATTTATTTACACAGGCATCTTAAATGTATATCATGTGTATATACTGATTAGTTGATAAGTGTTGTTTTGTTGTTTAAATAGACCTGATCATAAACATATTAATAACATAACAGATTTAATAAAACCTTACTAAACCAAGGCTGTTTCTACAGCCTTCAAAGCTATTACATAACTTTTACACCAACTCATGTTTATTCAGTCTTAAAAATGTTCTCATTGGGGATGTTTCTGTGTGAGAGTGCATATGGACATTCTCATAGAAATGCACTTGCTGTTAAACAATGCAGAGCCTTTTGAGGAACATATGGGAAAGGAAATTTGCAGCCAAATGGGCCGTGGCTCTAACTGACACAATTTGCATATTGACATTGTCCCCCATTTGCTCCTTTGGCTGTCTCCCCTTGACCTCCAGGGAGTAACCCCCAAAACCACAATCCAGTCTCCACCTGCCTGACCTCACCTTCACACCACTCCGAGTGAGCATGGGAGGCTCCTGTGATCAGCTCCCATGTTTAACTCCTATATTCAGCTCCCATGTTCAACTCCCATGTTCAGCTCCAACGTTCAGCTCTTATGTTCAGAACCGAACCACATCATATTCATTATAAAAAAATTAACAGAGATAATAACTGGAAGCTATTATATAGCTTTGAAATGAAACATGGAAGGTGAAACTTGTCATGCGTTGCCATGGAAATGTTTCCAGATTTTCTTTTTGCACTTATTATTCACCCTGCCAGGAACGTTGCCTGGTCCGTAGCATCCTGACTAGGTTTTACAGAGGGACCATTGAGAGCATTCTGAGCAGCTGCATCACTGTCTGTCTTGCATCACTGTCTGCCCCTGCCGCGGATAGTGAGGAGAGCTGAGAAGATCACTGGAGTCTCTCTTCCCTCTATAATGGACATTTACACCACATGCTGCAACCGCAGAGCCAACAGCACTGTGGATGATCCCACACACCCCTCACACACACTCTTCACCCTCCTGCCGTCTGGAAAAAGGTACCACAGCATCCGGGCCCTCACAACCAGACTGTGTAACAGATTCTTTCCACAAGCTATCAGACTCCTCAATAAGTAAACTGAACTGTACTGAGCACAATACACACACACATGACCTACTCAAAATACACACTCTTCCAATATACATCCTACACCACATGTCTACAGCATCATCATATTAAACTGTTTACATGCTGTTTTACACACTGTTTTTGCTCTTTGCACATGCTGTCTTTCACATTTCAGTCGATTGCTGTTTTGCACAATACTTTACAATACCTCATGTAACTGCTGCTATAATACTAATGTGTTCATTCCAGTATTTCTGCACACACAATATCGATTGAACATACAGTTATTTACACTGGTCGGTGCTGTTTTTGTGTATTGTCTTCTGTGTAACATCTTCTACTGTTTGTTTGTCTTTTGTCCTGCACTTTCTTTTTGTATTTTGTCTTGCAGTGTTTGCACCAGGTTGCACAGAGGCACTTAATGTGGATAGGACTACTTATTTAAGCTCTGTCTTAGTTTTATGTAGCACCATAATCCCGGAGAAACGTTATCTCACTCATTTGTGTACTGCAACAGCTATATATGGTTGAAATGACAATAAAAGCTTCTTGACTTTTTGACTATAAGAACAGCATCAATATAACAATGATAATATCGAGAGAACTTTATTTGCATCATTAAGAGAAAATAAAGTCATGATCACAACGAAAACAAGAAAAGGAATAAATATAATAATGCATCTGGCCTCTTAGGACTTCTGTACAATAAGAGTTGCGCAAGTTTCATGAAGTATTTTGCACAGTTTCCCAGAAAATACATACATAAGCATTGTTACAATTGTAGATCAAACTTATAATGTTTCTAATGATTTAATAATTTTTAATTCTAATGATTTAATAATTTTGGTGTATGATTTTAAATAATCTAGAGTAATAAATGTTAATGAATAAGTATTGTAAAGAATCAAATCAATCAAATCTTTTGTTTAAATGTTAATAATTTCATAAAATATTTGAAACCTGCAATGCAGTGGAGACTTGGAAAGGTGGACACTTTAAAAGGCTTATTATTAAATGTTTTTTTTATTATTGTTATCAACCTAGATAAAAAGTCCTGTTGTAGTAAGGTTCAGCAAGCATGTTACTATAAAGCATCATTTGGGCAATATATACATTTAAAATATCAAGACACTTAAACGCGATCATGTATATAGTATATTTTATAGTGTACTGTTTATTTATTTATTTAATTCTCATTAATTCTCTAATTTCAGGAGGGTTCAAATGTAAATATCCTAATTGCTGACTGAGCAATTTTTTTGTATTTAATACAATGACAATAAATGATCTTACCTTACCTTGTTTTAACTTTTATGAAAAGTGAAATGTAAATGACTTTCATCAGAACAATGTGACTACAGCATTTTAACAACCAAGGATCAGTATGAGACTTCCAAATGAGACACCCCACCATTTTAGCTGTGGATTATGTAGATTATCAGTTTTCACAAAGAAAGATCAGTGTGTCTTTTGCAGGACCACCCTGCTTACTTCATGTTGGAGTCTCGGAGGTGAAAACATATTTTAAGTCTAATTCTGAGATCATTTTTGTTGGATGTTCTAGTGTTAGCTCCATTTCAGCTCATACATCTTCTAGCAGTTAATATATAGTGACTCTGGTGTTTGAAATGCTATTTGAGCCTTTGTGCAGGCAAAAAGAATAGCCATGTCCTTGCGCATGGACCATTAGACATGTGCAGGTCTTCAATGTTGTAGCGTTTGTCAGCCAAACAACCTGGACAGTGGAGATTTTGGGTGAACGGTCATCTCCACCCTTTTGTCACAGCCCAGTTCAATGTTAATGCGCTGTTGAGGCCACTAACTCACTGATGGTGTCCTCCCCCATGCTCCTTTCTCAGCCTCGGCTCCTCTTGTGCACTGTCCAGCTGCTGGTGACCTTTGCCCTTGTGACCCTCACTCCTGACCCCAGTGAGCAGTTCCCACGCCACACCCTTTTGTGCAGGGCCTGCCATGGCAACTGGATGGTCAGTGGTAATATATGCTCTCCAAGCAAAAGGCATAAAGGAAGTCATCTGATTTATTCTGCTGCTAAGCTGCTCTGGCCCCCACTTATGCACAACAAGTGAAAAAGTGAGAAAAATGTTAAGAGGAGATTTAGGCTGATGATGAGTATAATAAAAAAGACAAAGCTAAACATATCTGCTGATTCATTCATGGGGGAAAATGTGCTTTCTTGCTTTTAGAGTTTGATTGTTTAGACTCAATTGCTTTTTTTCCCCATGATGCTGAGTATTTCTAACAGTCCAGTAGAGGAGGAGATCATAAGTTTATATTACACCCTCAGAGTAACAGGTTCGAGAGATCCGTGTTTGCTTTGTGCATCCTCACACAACACTTTATCAACCAGGTTCAAGTGCCTGAGACACACTTTTGACCATCTGAAGCACTGTCACACAAACCAAGGCCCTTATTAATTTCTGTTCTATCCACCTGTCATCTGACATCTCTCCTTCTTTCCCTCTCTCTCTGACCCCCTCGGTCCCCTCCCTCCTTGCCCTCTGTCACTTTCACCGTTTATTGTGGCTGGAGAGATTTTCTCTTTTGAGGCCCAGTCTCTTAGGTAACCCCAGTGCTGCATGTAATGAGATGGATAGAATTAGAGGGAGAGAGAGATGTAGAGACACATGCACAAAGATACTGACAGAGAGGGAGATGGAGCAGGACGGAGACGCAGTCAGACGCAAACCAGAACGCTCTGAGTCCCAGTTTGGAGCTTTGTTGGTTTACAAGTGATTTATCTCAGCAGCAGATTCAAAGGTAACAGATTCATTAGATTAAGACATGATTGTAGCTTTTGGGCAATCAATATAAATTCAAGGATGGAAAATAATGTTTCCTGGTGTTAATCTGTGCAGTTTATCACACAACCGGATGAGACCTTGGCTGTGTGTTAAATGTAACACACGAGTGAAATATCAAATCGTAAAATCATAACATCCTAAAGATATTTGTAAGTGAATATTTGAATTAAGACGCTGGTATACAATATCATGTTTTGTTCAAAATGTCATGTTTACTATCTAGAAAGTTTCAAAAGTAATTGTGTAGAACTTTATACTAATTTTATAGTATACATGGCAAATTCCTGAATGTCAAGGTTTTACGACAATGTTTGGATTTTTGAATGTAAAAGCATGCAGTGAATCCACATAACTTTGTATTAACTTGCCTGGGGTTTTTTTTCATATCATAAAATCTTCATGTACCAAGTATATAATCTTTTTCCTTGCAGCAGAATAGTCCTTTTACAACTGGATATGTTTCCTGTTTCTATTTGGCTGTCAGAGGCTGATTGTCCAAACGCAATTCTTGCATCTGCCTGAACACTGAGCAGGAGTTGTGGATGGACATCATACCTCTGGCTTGCTGCTACCTTCGGCAAGTGATACGAAAGGCAGAGTCGAGCTACTTTAGAGGAAAACAAATAAAATGTGCCATGTTCCTGGCAAGTACATCAGATCTACAGACCAGGTTCAATGACATGCACACGAATACAAAAGCAAATAAAAAAAAAATCAATACTTCAACTAACACATGTGAGATCTGTTTGTGAGATGTAAGATCATTATAATACAATATAAAAGATTCTCAAATGTTCCATTCACTGTATTTTGCATATCAGAGTATTGCTTGTCCATTACTTTTTCAATTTAATAAACCTCAATATTTCACTAAACCTTGTATATTCCCATGTTTTATGGATTAAAGGCATTTTGTTACTGTAAGGCCATTATGTGTGAGAAGGAAAGATAATGTATATATTATATCTATATATATTTATATCAAACAGGAGTTTAGTTTGATAGCTATAACGATATTATTGAAATAAAGCAGAAATGTTGAATCTTAAAGGGCTAGTGTGGGTTAGGGTTTTCATCCAAATCAAGCACCTGTTTTATGAGTTGTTTGTGATTTCAGTAGACTCAGGTGTGGCTTCTGAAAACTTGCACCTACACCGGCCCTTTCCGAATAAGATCGTGCTTATGTTCCTAAAATGAAGTGTTAACTGATAAATGGAAGTGTTTGTTTTTTTTTATTTCTGATATGTCTGATTTTTGTAATGCACTAATTGTAATACAATTCCAATAGTGTAATGTCTAGAAATAGGTGTATTATTATTATTATTATTATTATTATTATTATTATTATTATTATTATTATTATTATTATTATTATTAATAATAACAATAATAATAATAATAACTTGATATGTTTGCAGTGCACATATAATATTACAGCAATTCTGACAAATTACTACTTAAACAGTAATAATAAAATGTTTCGTTTTCTTTTTTGTGCAATTTCTCCAAAGTCATGTGATTTCACAGCAAGTGAAAATAATATATTTATTTTTTTGATTCATCGAATTGAATTAATAAACAGTTTCAGGGTTTTTTGGCACTATGTGTATTTGCTTGCTGTGAAATCACATGACTTTTGAGAATTTGCACAAATCATCTTACCCAATGAGTACTCCCAATTGTGCCACATGATTTACAGATGTAGTTATTTTGGATCCTACATTTAACAGATAAAATCTGGTCATAGGGCAAAAGCAGCGCACTGACCACTGCTGCAAAACGACAGAGAAACTAGGAACATGGGTTTTCTTCTGTATTTGCTGCTTTGTTCAGGTTATTTCGCACATCTGGTCTCTGCAGAGACGTAAGTATGGAGTGTGTGATTTATGGTTTTGTTACTGCCTTTATCACAGCTTGAATTCTGTGCTGTTTTTTTTTAACTGCTTGGTCATTTCTGGTTTAAACTCAAATTGTTAAGAAATGATTGCAGTGAGAGCGACACCAATCAGTGCTCAGATTATTGTTCACTCAGTGCTCAGGGCGACAGTGACTCAGCAGTTAAATCCTGGTTCTGCCAAGATGCCACTGCAGGCTCCTTGAGCAAGACCTTTTAGTCTCATTTGTAAACAAATGTCGATTAAACTAGGATTTTTTTATGTTTCATTTGTGGAGACAATTGTATTTTACTACCAAATGACCAAGTTTCATATGAAAAAATATTTGATCTGTTAAGATTTTTATTTTTCTTATCAACTCCGCTCCCGAAGACCAAAGCCTCTCATAGCTTAAAGTTCCCTTCATTAGGTAATAAAGCTAATAAAGAGATTAAAAACTACAAAAAAAGTCCATACTGTCAGTACACCATATCTGATTTAAGCAAAAAACGTACAAGAGTAATTAAAAATAAAGTACTATTGGGGAAAAAGTCTGTAAAATGCTGTTAAAGGTGAAAATTTATTCACAAATTTACACAGTTTTTTCAACTGACAGAGATTATTTTGCAACAAACCAATAGTACATGTATTTCTGACGCAAATATATCCCTTATCGCACCAATACGTCCTGGGGATATCATATTTTTACGTTAGAAGAATTATTATTAAATTAATTAAAAGTAAAAGAGGAACTGTGTGCAAAGACTCCTCAATAACCTGAAACTGAAAACACATGGTCTTTTATTTTGTCCATGACTGAAAATCCTTTTGAAAATGTATTAGATTCCTGGTGACGGCTCCCAGCGTTTTTCATGTTGGCACGAAGGAAAAGGTGTCAGTCCAGGTGGGGGAGAGTCTGCTGAACAAACCTGTGACCTGTTACTTAGAGCAGGAGGTGGGACGTGTTCTTATGTCAAAAAAAGAGACTATATGGATCACCGAAAAAGGAAAAATTGGAACACTAGAGCTTGAGGTAAATAAAATTGACATAATTGAAATAACACATACATTAATGGGAAAAAGAAAGTATATTCTTATTTACTTCTAGGTTTTTATTTATCAGGGTGTGAATAACGATTGCGTGGTCTTCACTCTCTTATATAAACTGATAATGTGACTACAACAACAACAACAACGAAAAAACACGGTTAATATGTAGTCATGTAATTTTCCAAGAACTAATGCAGCATTTAGAAACAGAAGGAATAAAATTAAAAACACATTTAGTGACTTGGCTCAGGGTTCAAGCCCCAGCACTGCCAAGCTGTCACTGTTGGGCAACTGAGTAAGGCTATTAACCATCCATGGAGGCTGTATCATAGCTGCCCCTGCGCTCTGACCCCAACCTCCTCAGTCGGAATATCTGCAGAAAAGGTTTCCACTAAATCGGCTGGGACATTCACTCCCCATTCCGGAGAAATCTCTTGAAGGCTCTCTATTTGTAAACAATCCTCCTAACTGTAAAATGGTAAATTTCAAATAGTTTGGAGATGACCTCATAACCCATCCCAGATGTATTTTTTTTTCCTACGTGATTTCTGAATGTTGGATTCATTTTGGGGAGAATAAAATATTGAAATCTGGTGAGTTTTTGATGATCACGCTTGAAAACAAAAACATAAAATTGAAGCAATATGTACTTTTTTTTTCCAAGGACTGTAAAATATTTGTCCATAATCATTGTATCCTGGTCAGGGTTGCAGTGGATCTGGAGTCTATCTCAGGAACACTGGCACATCCATTGTGTATTGCTAGTTCATGCCTGGTGTCCCTGGGTTAGTGCTTGGGTCCATGACAATCCAGACCAAGATAAAGCAGTAAATGAAGATGAATTAATGAATGTTAGTAGAAAGGTTGTCTGGCATGGGACTTTAAAACAAATAAAATCTAAAGTATCTGATTTATTGTATTGTATTTATTTGTATTTTATTTATTTTACTTGCTTTGAATATTTATAACTGTGAATTCATCAAATATATGACTTCTTATTTCTTCTCATTCTCCTCAAATGCGATTAAATTAATAACCGAAAGTGTTTACAAAATATGATACACATTATTCCAACCAGGTTAAGCAGTAAATACAAGAAAAAACAAAATAAACTATACCCTTTAAAAGGGTACTAACACGTTTCTTTCGTTTGTTATTTAAAAAACAAAATCCAGCTAAACTTTCTTCAATAATTTGTAAATACTTCTGATTGACCCTATTGTTCACCCTCTTTATAATTATACTCTTATTAAAGATTTCACCCAACAGAGATGAACGCCCACAGTCAGCTACGGGAGATCCATCTTATCTTAATCTGGTGTGTGATGTTGATGAATCTAAGAGAAAGATAACTCGAGTGTTGGTGTCCCAGCACAGAGGCTATATCTTCATTCAGACAAACCAGCCCATGTACAACCCTACACAGAAAGGTACAATAAAAATGACTCTAACTAGAACTAGACATTCTAAAGTTTGTTTAAATACATACTGATATCTATCAGCCATTTTATCAGAAAAAATGTATTGTACAGTATGCTCACCAATGAAGGTGCCATACCAAATAAACTGACAACTAAATATACATTCATATGTTCACTATGTGTCCATTTGAATTTCAGTTCGGTACAGGATTTTTACCTTGAATTATGCCATGCGCCCAGTATCCGAGATCATACACGTGTACTTAATTGTAAGTGCTTCAACAGCTCTAGAAAACAGTACATAATGGAAATTAAAAAATAAAAAACTAAAATTTAAAAAGTGCCATTATCATTGCCTTCCTTCTCGCAGAATTCAGAAGGAAACACGCTCAAGAAATTTATGACCAGATCTAAAGAAGGCATTACTGCCAATGACTTCCGTATTCCTGATGTTTCTCAGTAGGTTTATCTTATCCATTCTATTACTTACTACTGCTTGTGGGTTCTCCCAAATATGTTTTTTTTTTTCATACAGCTGAACTGAAGAGATTGGTATTTTCTTGAGCATGTGCAAAGTCTTTAGGTTCTTCATTTATCATGCTTTCTTCAGGCCGGGTGTGTGGAAGATCAAAGCTCACTACAAAGGTGATGAGAAGAGTGCAACCATTCGGGAATTCAAGGTGCAAAAGTTTGGTATGCAAAGATAAAATATTATATATTATTCTTTGCTGAATTCTTGTTCTTTTAAAGTTGTCTTTAGTAATTATGAGAGCAATGCTCTTGTTAAGAAAATACTTTTATACTTGTAATTAGCAGAATGCAATTACTAGACATTTATTTATTAAATAAGTTTACTTTATTTTTCTAGCAAAACAGGTATTATTTAATTGTCATTTCAACCATGTGTATATATGTATGTATGCATGTATATATGTATATACAGTATCTCACAGAAATGAGTACACCCCTCACATTTGTGCATCCATGCCAGCAGGAAGTCTCGTTAACACACACTTCATTGGAAAACAGATGGGAAGTCGCTTGTATACACACATACACAAATGCATACACACACTGAGTCGAGCCACCTGGGGATGCAGGAGACATGTCCAAAAATCCTTGCTCAAGTTTTCCAGTCTGTAACTACCTGGCAGTGTGAATTGGACATGTGGACATCATTTAGTCACCTACTGAACCCCAAGCCTTTACAACACCTCCTAGTTTTGTTTTTGTTTTTTTTTGTCTCCTAGTTTAGCAGCTGAGAGATAGAGAGATTTAAAGTTAAAAAATATTTGTACAAACTCATACACATGAGAATTAGAATTTTTTCTAGACATCTGTTAGAATATTCCAATTATTTAAGCAAACCTATTTTCAAGATTTGAATTCAAGATGTTCAATTAAACCACATCCTTCTGTTCAGTTCTTCCTAGTTTTGGTGTCACCATCAAGCCTAAAACTGACCATCTCCTTGTGAGCGCTGAAAACTTTCAATTCTCCATTGATGTTTCGTAAGTTTAGTAACGTTTTCCATTTCTTATTCATTTATAAAGCCTTTACTGGATATTCAGTGGATCATATTACTAATTACTAATTTGGTTTGGTCCTTTCTTCTTGTATGAGTTCAGATAATCCACAATGCAGCAAAAAGCCATACACATTTTTATATTATTATATTTAAACATTCAACAAACAAACAACAAAAAGCATCTGAACAACCCTGTATAGCATTTAAAGAGGAAGCACAATATCTTAGGTAGGTAACTAGAGTTAGCTTGATTGTCTTGCACCTCCAAGTTTGAGGGTTTGATTCCTGTGTGCATGGAGTTTGTATGTTCACTCTAATTTTCTATCCAAGTCCAAAGATACGTGTAATCTCCACATATCTCTGCAGGCTCCTTGTGATTCTATGTAGGATATGCGCTACAAAAAATGGGTAGTTTAGGAAAAACTGATGTACATACATATTGACTATGTAAACTTCTCTTCAATCACCTAAAAACATTAACCAATGCATTACATTCGCTCGATAGCTATTCATATGGAAAGAAAATCAGTGGTGGGTTTCACTGTCGCTTTGGATTGAGAGCGGACAATACAAATGACATTAAGTTCCTCAAAGGGATAGAAAAAATTGGACCAGTAAGTACAAATATTTTTTAAAAATTATGTAAAATAAAATAACAAGGAACGTATACAACATATCCTATTGGCCTGTCTTTCTTCCTTTTAGGTAAGAGACGGAGAAGCTGAAATCACTCTTAAAATTTCAGATATCCAGGAGAAACTGGAACCCTTAAAGCTGGTAGATGTTGCCCAGAATGGAGCGCGTTTCTACATCGCTGTTACTGTTACAGATACCTTAAGTAAACATATGGGAAATATTATTCATTTTATACACACACTCACAGATCTTTGTGTTCAGCTCTCTCTCCCTCTTTTATTCCTGCCACAGCTTACTACAACAGAGACCATTCAGTAAATGAATAAAGTTTACTACAGGTGTATGATCCCTTCCACTTACTTTCCTCAGCCCCTTTCTTTACAACTAACTGTCTAAATGTTGGTGGACCTCACGTATAGTTGATTAAAGTGAATATGATGTCCTGGATGGAGACAGGAATATGTTCAGTTGCAGACTCATTCAACCAACATGCTTCACAAAGCGACAAAGGAAATCCTTCCTACTGTACCTGTGTCCATCGGACTTTATAACTCCTTTATAACTCCTTTATAACTCTTATGTGACTCCTATGTGCAACAACATATATCACTGTGCAACAATATACCTTTACCTGTATAGTTATTTATTTATATTTTTGTATATATTATCTTTGTGTATATAAGTCTCTATTTTTGTTGACATGGAGCTGTGGTAACGAACCCCTGGAAAAGTATAAAAAAAATTGTTTTTTAAGTATTCTGACTCTGATATAGACAATATTTCATCATATGGCTATGCAAAGTTAGTTTCTACTTCAAATGCAGTTTTTTGTTTAGATGATTGTCTATTGATTCAAACAGGACGATTTTTTAAATGAATGATATAATAACTGTGGATCGATCACTTTGACTGTGAGTTTGATACAAAATGTCTTCATGTCCCTGATAGGTGGTGAGGTACAAGAGTCAGAAATATTCCTCCCCATCGTGGCACAGCGATACAAACTGGATCTAGAGAGAACCCGGTCACATTTTATTCCTAAAATGCCTTTTAGTGTCAAGGTAAGCTTGTCCCTTGTGAGTGTGGTTCACTGTCCTTAAATACTAGTTGTGATGCTTTTTATTTCTTCTATTAGGTAGTGGTGCGTTCTCCAAATGGTGTTCCAGCTACAGCTGTTCCAGTGAAAATAAGTGTATCACACACCAATGAGAAATCCATAATCGTAAATACAGATGATAACGGAGTAGCAAATTACGCTTTTAATGTTGCACAATCACCACAGTCCATTTCTGTTGAGGTGAGTATTTTAAAAATTGTTATGTCACACAGTGAATTTGTTTTTTTGTTTATATTAATATGGTTTCATGTTTTGATGAGATTAATGTAGCCGTAACTGCTAAAACCTTAAGACGGTTGCGAGAGTACATATGTTTATGTACCGATGTCTGACAGGCAACAGTTGATGGAATCAAGTCAGAAAAAAATGTGGCCATTGCCACTTCTACAAGCAATAACTTCCTGCTGATCAGTGTGGGCAGTAAGGTTCTGGGACCTGGAGAACAGCTGAATTTGAAGTTTGACATTGTGAACGGCCAAGCAAAGGATGGCTACGTTTACTACTTGGTAAGTAGAGTAAATTATATAATAGACAATAAACGAAGCTTAATCTAGCTTTGCTTTTATAGCACTCCAAAGACCGCTAGATCGGTAACATAATTCTTAAACTTACTCTTAAACTAGAAATGGAAAAAACATACTATATATGGAGGGTTTAATATATTTTTGATTACCATAAGGACTTATATATAATATAACATTATAAATGTGTTCACCGGAATTGGAAATCCTTGAATGTTAAATGAAATCCTACTTGTGATCATTGATAGTTTCAGTGTAAAACTCTGGACAAAAACCTGACATTACTTCCTTAATATACATCTACTTCATTTTAATTTCCCTTTTATGGGCCATTAGGAAATATACAGCTGACCATGTGGTTGGTGTTCTAATAAAAACTACAACAAAATACATGTATAAAGCCATATTTTGTAATTCCTTTCTTCTTTCAGTATTCTTCTCTAATAATGTAGTAACCATATTAGTCTTTAGTAAATCGTATACTTAAAACTTTCTGCAAGCATACATTTTCACATGATCAAATATATCTGTGATATCCGGATGACGTTTTTCATTCCATTCTCTACGTAGCATTTTCTACCCTTTTAACAATTTATGAATTTTCATTCTAACATGAATTGTGTTCTCTTCAGATCTTCAGCAAAGGTGCACTCAGACAGTCAGGTTCTGTTATAACAGGAGGTACAGCCACCATTAGCATCACCCTCAGCCATGACTTGATTCCATCCTTCCGCCTCATTGGATATTATTATGACAGAAACAGTGAAATCATAGCAGACTCCATCTGGGTAGATATCAAGGATGTGTGTGAGGGAAAGGTTTGTTATATTACATTTCACTGTCTGTTTTTTGTTGTAAATCTTTATTGTGTTTTGAGCAAACTCTGACTAATCATTTAGAAATCATAGCTTCTCACTGCAGGCTAGTTAGCTAGACTTAAACTCTTTTCATGTCTCTTGTATAGGTTGTAATAACAGAAAAGGACAGTTCTAAAAGCATATACAGGAGTCCATCGCAAACAATTGATCTTAACATTGACGTGGCACAGCAGCAAAATGCAATGGTTGCTTTACTGGCTGTGGACAAAGCTATCTATTCCCTGAATGCTGAAAACAAACTCACCCCAAAACAGGTACAAAATGTAGATTAAAGATGCTTATATAATAGTATCGTTGCTTTGTGTGTGTGTGTGTGTGTGTGTGTGTGTGTGTGTGTGTGTGTGTGTGTGTGTGTGTGTGTGTGTGTGTGTGTGTGTGTGTGTGTGTGTGTGTGTGTTTATTACATCGGCAATTTCTGCATGTAAATATTAACAGTGATAATGTCAGACAAAATATATAAAGGAAGATTTTACTTTTGTCACCCAATTGCATCATAGTATTGACAAACAAACAAACAAACAAATGAATAATCTTACATCTGGTTTATAGTTATTTTAGACCTCAATTGGACTATATTGGTCTATACTAGTTATAGTCAGTTAAATTAGAATTTTATATGATTGTTTGATATTGACCTTTTTTAAAAGCTTAAAAATAGCATATTCAACTGGTTTGGTATATAAAGACTAAACTAAAATCTGGTTTTGGTACAGGTCTTCTCCTCTATGCAGTCATATGATCTGGGATGTTCGTATGGAGGTGGTGGAAACACTGCTGCCGTATTTAATGATGCCGGATTGTCTTTCATCTCTCACTCTCAAACAATCAAGTCACAGATGAGGATAGGTATATAGGGATAATATGGGGAAAAAACTTGATACTGTTAATCAAATAGATAGCATTTGTTTCTAAACTAATAGTATGGATATTTTGTCTGTAGGATTTGGCTGTGAGTCAGGTTTCAGGCGGCAGAGACGTGCCATAGACCTTCAGAAAGAATTGGCCAAAAAAGGTGCTGCATTGTTTGCAAGTCCTTGTTACTGTACAGAAGCAAAATTTCCTACATAATTAAACTGTTTCTAGCTTTTAAAATCACATTCTGATTTATATTTTATTTAATTAACTAAAAAATGTTGAATCAGTAGCTATTACTAACTTTTTTCAAGAAAATGTGGTACTACTTTTTCACGTGTCATATACTTTTAATAATGTGGAATGTCCATAAAACAAGCTCCTCTTATGACACTTTAGCAGCTACATATGAATTTATAAAAAAAAAAAAAAAAAAAAAAAAAAAAACCAAATGTAGTTTGCAATGTTACAGAACAACCACATACTGTAACATGCTTGTTTTCTCTCACTCTTTTTTTTTGGAGAGGAAAAAAACAGCATAATTTATTATGACATATTATTTATTTACTTATTATTTTTTCACCTAGCTTTACACTAACAGTTAGTGAGTAAATAGAGTTTTAGACGATGTGAATGCAACTTCAAGATTTTAAGAAAACATTGCTGCATCCTGGTTCTAACTGTATAGATTAAGATCCAGATCAAGTTATGTGTTCAAGCTCAAGTTCCATGCTATTAATGTTCAAATTGTGATTGATACATTGCTCGTATTCTGTTTTCTCCTCTTTAAACACTAATAACTATATCCAGTACCAAAGCATCTTTCTACCAAATGTACACTGTCATGTACATGAAACTTGAGAGATGACTAAAACTTGAGAGATGACTAAAATCCTAGAAGATCAGCAGTTATACAGTAGAAATAATCAGACAGCCTGTCTGGCACCAACATTCAAACCACTGTCAAGATCAATCGTTCCCAATCAAAATCATTGTTATCACAATTTTTCCACATGCTGATGGTTGATGTGATTGTTACTTCTAGCTGTCGGCTCGTATCTGCATGTTATTATACATTGCACTGCCGCTACGTCATCTGATTAGATAAATGTATGAAGGAGTAGATGTACAGGTCGTCCTAATACACTGCTCCATGAATGTATGTGTCAACAAATTGCTTCTCCATTAAAAGCTCAACTCATGCATCTTTCTAATTTTGTCTCCAAAAGAAACTGAGTTTCAAGATGCAGCACTGCAGAAGTGTTGCCGTCAAGGCCTAACATTGCTCCCGATGAAGCTGAGCTGTGAGGAGCGAAAGAAAAGAATGAATTCAGCTAATGAATGTGTGGAGGCTTTCATGAAATGCTGCAACTTTGCCACCACACTGAGGAAAAAGAAGAGGAAGGAGGAAATAACGAGTGATTATGGCAGAAGTAAGTATTGCTACGTTAATGTACACACACACTCCTCTTTATGAATAAAATAGTATATGTAAATAGTAGAATTTTCAATGATGGAAAAATACAGGTACTATAGATAAGATTAACACCACAACCTTGCCATGCAAATAATGCTTATTTTTTAGTTTAAATAGAAACTCAGCTGCATGGTGAAGCATGTCTGGTTTAACAGGAATTAAGAGAAACTAACGATAAGCTAATGAAATTTTAGCTTAATTTAAAAATGTGCAAAAATCAAGTGGAGCTAAAATAAGAGCTGATTAAAAAAATCTAATTTCTTACTTCATCATGGCACATGACATCTAAAAGTACTTGCTCAGAAGAATATAAGGGACGTTTGGTAGGTTTAAAGGCATGGGAGGTTTTAAAAATTCAAACCCTAGCTGTAACGGGGAAACTGATTAATGTCAGTACTCAATAAAGTTGTGAAATAATACATAAGTATGATCTGATTTGTGATAAAATTGATTTGAGACACAATGCTGGTTTGTTGAGTTGAGGTAGATGGTGAAATTTGTCCTTTTTTATTGCTGATCTACACTCATGCAGATGTCAAGATAGTGGAAAAGACTAAAGTAGTACAGTTTAATTTAAACTTATTCGAACTGTAATGAAATTTAATGGAATAAAAAAGCAGACTGTGAAAGTCTCTCGATCAAGCAACCCAACGAAATGTAGGTTCACAAACTACAGGGTTGGGACCCGTTGATTTATTCACTTGTTTGTTATTATTATGAATTATTATCAGAGCTGTAATACTATAATAATGTAATAATCACTATGATTATTATTAGGGTTTTTTTTTTTGTAATGAGCCTAAGCCACTTGAATTAAATGGGTTTTAAAAATAAAGCTTTTAGTATTTTAAAAATGTGTTTCTTATTAAAAGCTGTTCATTTCCTAATTTAAAGCTGTGTCACTTATAAATTAATATAAACTTGAATTTATACACAGTTTTAATTAAATTGGGAAATGTCAAGGAAGGCCGTTGTCTTAACAGATAACATTACAGGCCCAAGTTCAGAGACCCCCGTAAAAGGGGGTTAATTAAGGGAATAAATAACAAAAGGGCTATAAACCCTAGGAAACATGAAACACGGGACCACAGAAACAAACACAAGGACTCAGCAAAAAAACAGATACAAGACAACTGGTATAAATAGGGGTGACAATCATAGAAACACAAGGAACAGGTGTGCAGATGCCCCCTAGTGTCTGAACAGGAAAAAGTCCAGGCCATTGTGATGTAAAATATGTTCTGGTTGATATTTGGTGTTTGTTCAGGACTGGAGAAAATGTTCCTGTTGTTAATAATGTTGGTGTAATGTGACCTACTTTAAACCTGCTCATGATGATTTAACTGTGCTTTACTTCCCTCTCACTACCTCCAACCTCAACCAACCAGCTGCTAGTGCTAGTGAGATTGAAAACTTTTTTGAAAACGATATCCAGTACATTCGGCACAGTTTCCCTCCCAGCTTTGCATTTGACACTTTTAAAGTGAATGGTCAAATTACGTAAGTAAAAAAACACACACACACACACACACACACACACACACACACACACACACACACACACACACACACACACACACACACACACGCTTCTGTCTCACTCTCTTGCTACACTGTTTTACTCTGGTTGTATGCTTTAACTTGTCTTCGGATGTTTGTTTCAGAAAAAGGATCATTCTCCCTGATTCCATCACTACCTGGGAGATACAGGCTGTCAGTTTATCTCTTTCTCATGGTAACCAGAATTATCTTATAGTCTATAACTGGTTTACTGAATTATAATTAAAACCTGTGCACATGATTGAATTATCTACAGAGATGTTTAAGAACGTTACACTTATTCATTATTTCCAGGTCTTTGTGTAGCCAAGCCTTATGACATCCTGGCATATAAGGAGCTGTTTGTCTCTTTGCAACTTCCATACTCTGTCAGGAAGAGTGAACAAATGGCCATTGTTGTGGTTATCCACAACTATGGGCAGAATGAAAGAGAGGTGTGTAGAACATTGATATTTACACCGCAGAGGTTCTTCATATTCCATGCTGTGCTACGTAATTGCAGATTTTTCTATAGTAGAGGATTTGAGACACTTTTGACTATACAGAGTATTTTCCCTTAAGCCTGAAAAAAGAGAAACATGGTTAAGGAATCAGAATAGTGTATTTTTCTCTGTACGTCTCTGAGTTCATGGATACACAGATGATCATTGCTGAAGTGCCACAGGATTACGACACAAAAAGAAAATAAACTGTAGATAAACCATCATTTCTATGTATTTAGCACTTTAACTGAACCAGCCATAATGGTCATTATGGCAATATGGTGAGATTGTTTGACAATAAATTTGTATTTTAATTGATTATGATAACAATTGTGTTCCCTCACCACACATACTGGGTTCTGAGTTCATATCATTATAATAGAACAGATAAATCAATTCAAACAGAAAAGTCACTTTATTTGCATTTTCCATAATCAGCCTATATTCTGTAGTTTTAGCCTGTATGGGAATTTTAGGCAGTGGATGTTATACATGAAAAGTCAAAATGGTGCTATTGCTTTAATGTAGATGTTAAAATGAAAATGCACCACCTAGCAATTCAGACTCTGAGTGAAATGGTGCATCAGCTGCATTCTTCTCCAATGTCCCCTGTATAATTAAACAAGAATTACATCCAAAAACATACATTTCACCATAGCATACTGTATTTTGGTTACATCAAATCGTCTGTCTGAGGTCTGAATCCTGATGTGAAGAATTAAATCCTCATTATGTCACTAAACTCTGAGTATACAGTAGCTCAATATGAACTACTGCAATACAGTTGGGGTGTTTTATGTAGCTACTATGCAGAAATACTCAGAATACAATGAAAATGTGGTTTTACAAACAATGAAATATTTAACATATTACAATTTCTGGACAACCAATTATTTTTTCCTATATAGCTTGCTGTTCATATGAAACAAGTAGAAGGATTGTGTTCTCCGGGGGCTTTATCCACTGAATCCTATGTGAACGTCAGTTTGAGCAGCAGGAGCTCTGAGACAGTGACCTTTTCTGCTGTTCCTCTGATGGATGGTGAAATCCCGATCACTATCCAACTTTATGACCGAGAATTTAATGAAGGTGTGGATGCCATTCAGAAGACACTGTTGGTGATGGTAAGAGGAGATGGTTTGGATGTTTGCTACAGTAGATTGAGTTAATGATGTGAGAGAAATAATGTTCTTACTTTACTTTGCAGAACGATGGAGTCCGCGATGAACAGGAGAGAAGTACATTAATTAACCTGGATGGTAATTTATACCGGTTTATTTGTCATTATTCCAACCTCATCATTATCATGTATTCCAGACAGCTTGCTAAAATGACACGTTTGATGCATAGCACATTTTACATATGAAAAAGAAGATAAATAAAAATGTCTCTAAACAGGAAGAAAGGATATAATCATTGATATCGATGGATCCCTTCCAAATGGTACAGTTCCTGGCACAGAAAGCAATATCTTTGTCAAAATTGAAGGTATGGGTGATAGTGTTTTTTTTTGTTGTTTTTTTTATATGCAAAAAAAAAAAGAGCGTCAAAATGATGATAAGAATTTTGGTGTAATTATCTCTCATGTCTGAATGATAAACAGATGAGGTATTTGGTGTAGCAGCTGCCACGCCCCTACTTACACCAGCCAATGTGAATAAGCTGATCAAAGCCCCTTATGGTTGTGCTGAACAAACTATGATCAGGATGTCACCCACGGCTCTGGCCATCCGATACCTGGATTCAAACAATCGATGGCTGGAACTGGAACCTGAGATGAGAGACAAGGCACTGAAGAACATAGATGACGGTAAACACAGACTCATTGCACCGATCACTTAAAAGGACAAAATTTTGGAAGATATTTTTCTAGCAGATAAATTCATTTTTTGCCTTCCAGTGATTGCCTCAATTAGTAAAATCTAAATATATAATTAGGGCTGATGTGTGCAGTTTTTTTTTGTAACATTTGTTTATTGCCACATGGACATAAATTACAATAAAATTCATTGTACTACAAGACTATACATAGCAATGCAATGCAAATATATTCAGAAAGCAAATAAAAAAACACTTCAGCCTTCAACCATAGAAGACAACATAGCATATTTATTTAACAGAATTGAACAGAAATGGTAACAGGTATTTTTAGTCTAGTACCTGCTGATGGTGCCAGTTTGAAAGAAGACCAGTTGAAGTGACTCAGGTACCTGCCTTACTGAGCCAGTGTGTGTGTGAGAAATGTACTGTATAATGCAGGAAGTGTAATCGGATATACATTATATTATTTCCTGTTAAAAAAAAAATCTCACAGATACAGTATAGATGTATATGACTGGCCTAATTTGGGAGCTGAAGGATTTACCACAAGAGGGCGGTATTTCTCAAGTGATCTCGGTTTGAATACAACATAATGATGATGGCCATAGACAAATATCCAGGGATGCTGAGCTGCTTTGACATTCTAAATGTGTCTTTCTTCATTGTGCATGTAGCAGTGTAACAGTGTTCTGTTGGTGTTCTGGCATTGTAATCGTGTAGTGGTGTTGTTTTAGCGTTGTAACAGTGTAACAGTGGTGCTTGGGTATTGTAACATTGGTGCTTTGGTATTGTAACAGTGTAACAGTGGTGCTTTGGTATTGTTGTTGTTGTTGTTGTTGTTGTTGTTGTTGTTGTTGTTGTTGTTGTTGTTGTTGTTGTTGTTGTTCTGTTTCACTTCTTAATAGCACTGTATGTTTCTGAACTGAATAAACTTTTGATAATTTTTGCAGCCTATAACAGAATTCTGACATACAAAAAGCCCGATGGATCATATGGAGCATGGTTAAATTATCCCACCAGTAACTGGTAAGAGCTTCTCTAAGCATGTTACAAAAGTACCAGCAATGTAACAACAGTATTTTATTATGTTAAACTGCACTGCAGTATACAAGCCCACAGATAGTGGTCAGGCCATGGTGTGGCATAAAGACTGGCATCTGATCATCTCGAATTGCTTCCCTCTAGGCTAACTGCCCTGGTTGTGAAGGTGTTATCCCTTGTGGCCGATTGTGAATTATCGGTAACAGAAGACAAATTGATCGTCTCACAACTTGAAATTCGCAATTCAGTCAATTACCTTATTGAACAGCAGGGCAAAGACGGGTCATTCACAGACCCTAATCCAGTCATTCACAGAGAAATGCAGGTCAGGAAATGTTTTGAGTTTTTTTTTTATTATATTAGTTTCTCATTACACCACAAGAGAAAAGACTTTCCCAAAATATCACAAGCTTATTTATGTTTAGCTATTAGCCAGAAACATAATGTTCTAGACCTTATGTTGCATTTATGCTCTTTCCTTTCCAGGGTGGAATCGGGGGTGTTGAACAAGATGCCTCCCTCACCGCTTTCACAGCCATTGCCCTTAACCGCGCCCTTCCTTTCATGGACCAGGAAACTGATTCTGTGGTAAACAGCACAGTGTATACAGTATCAGTTAATGAAGATAGATTACACTGTACTGTAGCAATAGAATTAAACATTTTTCTGTTATTAGCATTGCATTGTTGCATTTAATATGTAACATTTAGTATACTGGGTGCTATATTTTAATAAAGTTCGTAATTGTTTAATCACGTTTTAAGAAAAATTGCAGAATAATCTTCAGATTTCTTTCTAAAATAATAAATTGTACAGTAGAATATTAATTGATTAGTCATTTTTGTGCTTATTGTTTAGCGCAATAGTGTCTCTCAAGCCACCAGATATCTTCTTTCTCGTGTTGACGAACTACAAAGGCCATTTTCTCTGGCTATTACAACCTACTGCTTATCCCTTTGTCTTGAAGACAAGACAATGGCTTTGTCAGCTTGGGGGAGACTTAAAACTATGGCAATAAAAGGTAATAAATAACATAATGACACAGCATTTTTTGTTTCATCCAGTTCTGGGAGGAGTCACATATCAAACACAGCTGTACTTCTACGCTGTAACTTCCTCTGCTATCTTTCTCCATTAAGAGGGTGACTGTAAGGTGTGGAGGGATAATGAGGACATGCGATTGCAAGATGAGAAAAATAAACAAAAAGTTCCCCCAACAATGGCTCTTACAGTTGAGACCACCGCATATGCTCTTCTTGCTGCTATAAAACTTAAAGATTTTGAAAATGCAAAAATGGCTGTCTGCTTCCTGTCCTCCCAAGAGAACTATGAAGGCGGGTTCAAATCCACACAGGTGAGCCAGAGTCATGAAGATCATTATTTCCGGCTTTTACAGTTTAATATCTAAAGCATTAGATGAAAAAAAAAGACAAATTGAATCTGTTAAAACTGACTAATTTAATTATTTTGTTCCAGGATACAATTATAGCTTTGGAAGCACTCTCAGAGTATGCACTGCATTTACCCCAAGAGACTTTAGATTTCAAAGTGCAGTTCACCAGTTTGAAGAAGAATGAAAAAGAGGGTCTGTCCTTTAACAAGAAAGGCGAGAAAAAGGAGACAGATTTAAAGGTATACACACTTGAGATTTGTTGGTACTGGTGAATGAATTAATCAGTGGCACACAAAGGACAAGGATGTGGTCACATTGCAGATTTGGCTATTTTAAACTATTCAGGCAAACATTGAAGATTTAACCAATCATGATTATCCTTTAATTCCTTTTGATCTCTGTGTCCATTTAGAGCTGGAGCAGATTTGTTCTTTGGCATCAATTTTGTCTTCTTTTTTCAGAGACTGCTGGGAAGTGACATCTTTGCAACGTTTTCAGGGAAAGGCCAAGCAAAAGTAAAGGTAATACAGATACCTTTCGTGAACAAATACCTTCCATCTCTAAACCTCGGAAAAGTGTCAGATGCTAATGGAGATGATCTTACTGTTACTCTTCTTAGGTGGTGAAGGCTTACTATGTCCCAGACACTTCCTCCCTTTGTAGTGACCTGACCATAACCGTGACAGTGCAAGGCAAAGCAGAATATACAAGTAAGGGAATTAATATTTTCATTATTATTTTTATTATTATTCTTTTACTTTTGTCTACACCACGTATTCTGTTGGGACATGGAAAATCTGGAACCTGAAGACTCCAGGTCATGGAGAATCTGCAGACTCAGAGCACAAGGAAGGATACACCCTGGACAGGATGTCAGTCTATTGCAGTGCACGGTCACACTCACACACGTTCACCCACTACAGACAATTTAGAGATGCCAATGCATGCACCTGAAGAACAACTCAAGTACCTGACTAAAACCCCATGATATGGGAAGAACATGCAAACTCCACACACACATAGCAGAGGCAGTAATTGAGTCACCAGCCCTGGAGGTGTGAGGCAAACATGCTAACCATGTGCACCTTTTTTGTTTTAATGATTTTTAAAAAAAATGTATTTTAATGCCATATTATGTTGGAAATGAATGTTAGAATCTTTTCTTCTTCTTCTTCTTCTTCTTCTTCTTCTTCTTCTTCTTCTTCTTCTTCTTCTTCTTCTTCTTCTTCTTCTATGAATTATTTTCACTTTACTCAAAAAGTCCTGCAGTACTAAATATTAATGATGAAATCTTTGCAGAAAGGATATTTAATCTCTTGAGTAAACAAATGGTATTTTATGCAGGTCAGGTAATGGAAACCTATGACTATGACTACAGTAATGATTATGAGGTGGAAAGGAAGGAGGAGGAAGATTACCCTCGCTCGGCCATCGAGTGGTTTGATGCTCGCACCAGACGCAGACGGGACATCCAGTCAACCCAGAACTCTGAAAACATAATGTACAAAGTGTGCATCAGGTTAGGAAAACACACTACTGTGTTCCACTGCATTATTTTTTTTCCTGGATTTGTTTTCCTAATGCCTGTTGACATTAAATGTGTATGATCTCAAGACTTGTAGACTAACAGTTTCAGTGTGTCTCCTCAACTGCAGTCACTCCAGAGAGCGGAATCTCACAGGCATGGCTATTGCAGATATCACATTACTCAGTGGCTTTGAGCCTGAAACTGAGGAGCTGGATTTGGTCAGTAGCAGCAATGGTTCTGTGCATCATGAATTTAATACGGTCAGATACAAAATACTAAATATTTTCACATGCTATATTCACCTATCATATTTTTACCATTTTAAACAGTTAAAAAATGCAGAAGTCTCATACATATCTCACTACGAGATTACAAATGGAAGGGTCCTGTTATATTTTAATGAGGTGAGACAAATAAGCCAACACACACAGACACATATACACACACACACACACACACACACACACACACACACACACACACACACACACACACACACACACACACACACACACACACACACACACACACACACACACACATAAAGCAGCTCAGTAACCCTGTAGTATCTGTCTACAGATACATAACAGTGAGGAATGTATTGCATTTGGAGCTGTACAAAGGGTGCCAATAGGCTTGCTGCAGCCTGCTCCTGCTTCATTCTATGACTATTATGAACCAGGTAGAAACTTTTTCTTGTTTTTTATTTTACTGCAATTAATCTGACATCTCTACAGAATCCTTTGTACATCTAAGTGGACAAATAATTAGACAATTTGATTTCTTTCCATTACCATATGAGTCACAACCTACTGACTTAAGCATGAGTTTATAACTAGCACACTGTAGTTCTGTGTTGTTCTGTTATAACATACTGTATATAAACTGTTATTCCAACTCGCTTTCACAGAAAGAAAATGCACAACGTTCTATGCTGCCCCAAAAAGGAGCAAGGTGGTGTCTGCTCTGTGTGTGAATGACGTGTGCCAGTGTGCTGAAAGTAGGCCTTGAGCTTTTTTATTTAATTTAAACATCAGTCAAAAGAACATCAAGCTGCTAGGAGATATTGTAGCCATATAGCCTTAATGTCTTATAGCCTTTAGATTTAACATGCCTGTCAATAAATTTCTTTCTAATCTCCTGAGACAACAGCCTTTAAATAGGCAGACTGACTGATTGCAAGTTGTGATACTGTGACACACTGTAGTTTAAAATAGATAGATACAGTAGATAGATAGATAGATAGATAGATAGATAGATAGATAGATAGATAGATAGATAGATAGATAGATAGATAGATAGATAGATAGATAGATAGATAGATAGATAAAATAAAATCTACTGATAACTTATTTGTTTGAACTTGTTTGCAGGGCCATGTTTCAAAGCAAAAGAAACAAACACAGCAACATTAACACGTATCCAAAAAGATGACCGCTTCAGGCATGCTTGCTACCAGCCTGTAGCTGATTACGGTTTGTACTTTAAAAAAAAAAAATACTACTAGAGCTAATTAAGTTGTTTTATGTTGGGGGAAAAATGTAACAATTTAAACCCATTAGTTTTGGATTTGTATCTGCTTTTAAATTTATTGTGTGATCTTTTATATTTGTATTGTTTATATTAAGTTTTTCTAGTTGGCTAATTTAAAATTGAATTTGATTAAAATAACATTTTCATAAATTAGCTCATTGGCTGAAATCTTGCCAGTTAAATCAATGTGCATATGCACTTATAAATGTAGTGTGTTGAAGTTTTTTTTTATCAAAATAGTTCGTAAAATAATATTAATATAATAATATTTCATTCAGGTCACATATACAAATTCAGAAACAGGCATAACATATAGCAGTTTCATGTTTCTTATTCATACCTTAAACCTAACTGTTTAAAGGATTTCAGAAGCTCTTTTTATTTATTTATTTATTTATTTATTTATTTATTTATTTATTTATTTATTTATTGGGGGAAGGGGGGCAAGGAAAATGTTTTTGCCCTGAAAGCTTTGATAAGAAGGATATACTGTACATGCTAGGTCACTCTTACCAGTATACAACTCCTACTTTGTCCTTTGTAATTACAGTATGAATGGTCATTATGTTGTAGGCTTCATGGTCACTGTGAATTCTGTGGAGGATAAAAAATCCTTTGACTTTTACCACACTACTGTGACTGAGGTTCTCAAATTCAGTAAGTCATTATAAAATAACAATTTGCTCAGTATAGACATGTTATCTCTGTATTGGATTGTGGTTCGGTGATTTCAGTACTACTCACTGTGTGTCTCAAATCCTATAGATGGAGATGTTAATGTGGAGGTCGGTGACAGTCGTTATTTTGCCAAGCGGAAACATTGTAAGAGTCAGCTGATTGTAGGGGAGACTTACCTCATCATGGGAAGAGATGGCTTGACCACTGACAACAACGGACAGTGAGTGTCAAGTTGTTTTGCACATCAATTCTCTGTTGAGTCACGTGTACTAATTGACAACTGATCTAAATACTTTGAGTTTTTTCTTTACTATGTAGTGCTAAATGCTTTGTTACAATTCTATCTAAAATTGTATACCTCTGACATGCCGTGTCTTTCTTTCAGAATGGTGTACCTTTTGGATGCAAATACATGGGTGGAGCAGAAGCAGACCAATAAATGCAAAGCATCAACCTGGCGCCAGTACTGCAAGAAATTTAAAGATTTCCTCGTAGAATACCAAGATAAAGGCTGCTCCCAGTAATCCATTCAATTAATGACAACATTATGGTAGAATAAGCACAGCTAAATGAAATTACAGCAATACAAATTGATTGCATGTTTTGGACCAACTGGTGTCTGTCACTGAGATTCTGCTCCAAATGTACAAGTCTAGAAATGATTGCACTCTGACTGGACAGAAATAGTAGCATAGAATTCACTTTATTTTCTTGACTAATTTGACTGCTACATATTGTTACTGCATTGGTTATCAGTAGGAAAGGCTTGTAGTGTCACGGGTTTGGAAACATCAATTATTTTCTACAATCAGCAACAGAAAAATCCCTAATTATTCCGAATTGTTCTTAGTATACACAATCTTAAGGTAAATTTGAATATGACTCAATTTGTTTTAATTGTCAGGTGTAATGCACTGTCAGTTACATATAGTGCATTTCATCTTTCTATTTTTGCTTTTCATATATTAACTTTGCTAAATACAGTATACTGTATTATATCTTCTGCTCTGTTTATTTGCAGACTTTATTCTGTACTATATGTACAGAGCATTTGCTATTATAAAGTGTAACAAGGTGTATCAAATAAAACAACTAACCTAAAAGCAAAGTGTATGTCAACATAAAAGTAAATGCGACACACAACTATAAAATGTTTCAAGATGAGAAATCAATGTTCCATCAAACTTTAGCAAAATTACTCAGAAAGTCAGAAAACACTGACCACACACAGGTGACCACATGATAGCATACGCTTACGTTAGCGTATACCCACACTTGGCTAGCTCTTTCACCTGGACAAACCCTTCTATTTCATGCTTGCCTAGCGAACGAGTCTCGCTCAGCAGTTCAGAGTGGGGTGATTCAGTTTCCTTGCCAAATCTCCTGTTTATTTTGTTGAAGTTTGCCTACCCTCTACCCTCATCATGAGTTGAGGCATGTGAGAAGAGCCTTTGTGCTCAGGTACACTCTAAACTGTCTGTACGTATGAAAAAGGCAGGACAGAGCCACATTCAAACACAAAACTGCAAAGCCGTATTCTTTAAATGCTTTTTCAAATGCTATGAGAAATCAATTGCTTAAATATAATAAGTGAGTGATTTAGTTGAACCCGGCTGAAAAAGGCAGAGAGAATGCTTTCTTGTGGAGCAAAAAGAGCAGTAAGAGTGGTGGAGAGAAAGCACAAACAATCAGGAAGGAAAAGGTAAGGAAAGTAATGAGTGAAGGTCAGGAGATTCAGCAGAATTCTGACGGCTGAAGGGGAACACAAACAAGCCAATGCTTTATGCACTAATATTATTTTAATCTCTAAAGGCCAGTCCAATGTAAGCAACCGGTGGCTTTGGCCATCACTTCAATCAGGACCAATGAATGGCTGCCTTGTCTTACTATCACCATTAAACTTCTGGTTATGTTAGCACAAATAAATGCAAATGTGAATATTTTGAAATGCATATATTTTCAAGTGTATAGAAGAAAGAAATCTTTTTATGTGACTTCCAGTGAGGGTAAAACATTTTCTCCCAAAATACTATAACTTTGTTTATGGTGGGATGTATAAAGAAGTAAGTTAACAGTCAGTTATCAAGGTCAATGTGTTGGAGGCAGACAAAATGGGTAAGCATAAAGATCTGAGTGACTTTGACAAGGGCCAAACTGTAATGGTTAAGCATGTTATGGTGAACCTGATTGGTGAACATACATACATACATACATACATACATACATACATACATACATACATACATACATACATACATGCATACGTACGTACATACGTACGTACATACATGCATACAATTTTTTCCTCACTATACAGCAGAGTAGTTTTTAATTCAAATAAATTTATTTGTATAGAGATTTTATCAATGGACATTGTCTCAAAGCAGCTTTACAGAAGTATAGAAACATTTATCCTTAATGAGCAAGTCTGAAGCGAAGGTAGCAAAGAAAAATTCCCTGGGATAATTTAAGGAACAAACTAATTTGGATAATGTGGTGAAATAAGTTCATTTCATTTGATTAATAGACAATATGAAGCAGATTTATAGATATCTGCATATAGAAAAAGATTTAGATTTATCCCAGTTGGCAAGCCAGAGATGATGTTGGCAAAGAAAATCTCCCTGAGGAAATGAGAATGAAATCATGAGAGGAAGCAGGCACAGAAGGGAACCCATTATCATTTGGGTGATAATGAACAGTAAATAATGTTAATGTAAATAATATCCTTTCTCCAACAGTTTGTTCATGTGGAATTGTGCAAACAAGAGCATTATAGACTTAAAATTAATTCTTTCTTGCCAAAATTAATTTCTTCCCTCTGGCCGAGGCAACGACAGTTCAAAGATGGCGCTATAGTCTCCAAGTGCTTCTATCCACGACAGTCTCCTGGGTCATGTGCTTCCCACACAGATCTATCCCCAGCAACAGTGAGAGAGAGAGAGAGAGAGAGAGAGAGAGAGAGAGAGAGAGAGAGAGAGAGAGAGAGAGAGAGAGAGAGAGAGAGAGAGAGAGAGAGAGAGAGAGAGAGAGAGAGAGAGAGAGAGAGAGAGAGAGAGAGAGAGAGAATTAAAGCAATAAGTGAAGAAAGAAAGAGAAAATGTGATGCTTAAAGAAAATGTACAATTTGTACAAATTGCAGTCAAGAACTCTGGCAAGACTAGTTATAACAGCATAACTAAAAGCGAGAGCCAGAAGGTGACACAGATTAAAAGCATCCTGGGTCACTCCACAGTCAACAAACCTGTACAACTCAAACACAAAGCACTCACTGCTTCATTCAAGACTTACTGGAGCTTGTTTATGCTCCTACTGGAACATCCAGACAGTAAAGTATAACAATAACCCAACCTAGAGGTAACAAAGCATGAACTACTTTTTCTGCATCAAGTAGTGACCTTATATTGAGATGTTCTTTAATAAATAAATCTCAAGAAATTCACATTTTTTTACCTCATGAATTTATAAAATTGAATTTAACAAGCTTGCACACGGCTGTGAAAATCCATTAGTGCATCAAGGGGGCATCCTGTAAAGTAGGTCTGGGTAGGAATACTGCTGAGAACAGACCACCCATCAGGATGCAGCTGGGGTGTAGCAACAAGCCCTCTTTATGTTCCAGTGGAAAGGTGGGGGTCCTTACACTGTAACACGTTGGCATACAGGAGGAAAAGTACTCTACATCTCCTATATGGTATGACTCAGATGAGCTTTATATATCTTCAGTGAAATATATATGATCATGAGCCTGTGTCGGTCTGGCTATATTCTTAAATTTATATTATTTTGATGTGCTTAATATCTGTATCTTGTTCAGTTGTATCCCACATGTGCTAATGTTTAGCATTAAACGTCTTTGTCATGTCACAGTCCACATTGGTGTTTAATGGCTCATATGAAAGGTGCAATATATTCATAGAAAAGTTCCAAAAATTCCAAAAAAATGTTCACATAAAGATTGGAATCTTTAAGGTAAACATTGATATCAAACCCATTTCTGCTCTCTGAGATGCCCCAGGGTCTTTCTAACAAACAGCTAAAGTTTGAAGTCATAGCATTAACCACTAAAACATTGTGTGAGGTTAAAGCATCTCACAGTGAAAGCCAACAGTGTCCTGACTCCTTTTATATCAGACTTGCAGCAATAAAATAATTCATTTGTTTATACTCATTGAAAATGTCTTATAAGTTAATTTAATAAGTTAAGTAGCAGAAAGGAAAACACCAGTGTACTGGGTTTATAGACCAAATAAAGGGCATGCCAGAATAATAAATAAATATATAAATATTCCTGAATATAGAACTGTGTATTTAACTTGTAGCTTTCTCATTCTAGATAAATAAAACAGAAGAAGTCATGTACTTACCGTAAATCAGCTGAGAGGCGGGGAACTGGGTGTTACATTTAAGTACATAGGTTTGGTTGCCTCCCTCCTCAGGTAGTGGTGTACCTCACATAATCTTTCTTCTTTCTAGCATCTCACCATTGGAGGTTCTCAAAGCAGATGGAGGGAGCCACACAATAGCAGATCAAGACAGAGATCAAGTGAGTTTCTATTATAATACTGCTTCTACGCTTCAATGCTTGATTATTGTGTTGCTGCCATAATACCATTTCAAACGGTTTTACAAATCAAAAAATATTGTTAATGGATAAACTATTTATCTTTTATTCTGGCAGAGTAAGAGTTATCTGTAACTGTTTTTGCATATTGAGAATATTCGGTATTTCAGATATTATATAAGAGTCAATCCGAAGACATTGGCATCCTTCACAGCTGAAATGCACAGTGTACCTCTGTTAAATATACAGTTCTGCTGGTAGTTTTTTCTTGCTAAATATTTAATATTAAGCTCATTCGTATCTTCTGTACACTTCTAAACTTTGCATGGTATACAGCATTCATTATTGGGCTTGAGTTTGTGTTTGGCTAATTTATTTATTCATTTATTTTTGGATTATGTGGCAGCACTAAGATTCAGTATGATCTGTGGTTATAGATATATGTTTTGATGAATTACTTTTACTTGTATGGTCTTTCTTTTTCAGTTAATTCATAAGATTTGGGCAGCAATACAGTATCTGAACAATACGAGGATTTCATTCTACTAAATCTTTATTTAAACCTCTACCCAAAGCATTGACTTTTCCCCTGTTGTCCAGTCATTATGCTCATCTTCCTTGCATTCGTATTCTTATTAACTCCTTTTCCTACTCATCAAGCCTCAGTAGGTGAGAGGAAAAATTCCACTAAAACAGCACCTCATACTATCACAACACTAAATATCAAACAAAAACAGCCAGCCCTTTCTTCTGCCTCAAAAATTAGTAATGTCAGTCAGCCCGTGGTCTCTACAACAATGCCTCCTGAGACTCCTAGTATTAAGAAACCCTCCAAAAACAAGCCTCCCTCAAGCTCGCCCATCAAAGTTGTTATCACTGAAGGCTGCATTCAGAAGGAGCCTCAAAAAGATACAATCAACAGCAGCAAAGCACAGGAAACAGAGCTGAGTCTGAAGCCAGGTTCTCCTCTGGTGATGACACACCACATCAACCTGGTACCGGGTTCTTGCACTGGAGGCTGTGAGACTGAGATGTCTGCACTGAAGGACAGAGTAGAGATACTGGAAAAGGAAATGTCAGCTTTGAAGAAAAAGTGTAAGATGTTTAAAATTCATGTGCACCACTTGAATGCATTATGAATGCTATGTCATTTAATAATAGATTTATTTGGAATATATTAGTGGCAGTGTCATAAACATGTAGAATGAGGTCAAATACATCATTATTTGGCAGATAAGAGTAAAAGCTGTTATTCACGCATGATAAAGGTGTTAGTATGATTAATGTATAGTGCCATTCTAATAATGTATGAATACATCTGCTGTACTTAAATGACCGAATTGTTACCCTTGTGTATAGGCACTGTTTGCTCTGGAGTACAGTGCCCAAGTAACTGCAACAAGAATGGGGAGTGTGTCAACGGAAAATGTGTGTGTCATTCTGGTTTCACTGGCACTGCCTGCAGCAAAGGTGAGACACATGATAGTTAAACACACCTGTAGTTTTCAGAATGTTGTATACTTTTAATGACAAGTGCGTTTTTCATTCTCAAAGGCACTGACAAGAAAAATAAGTTGTCTTCTGATAGTGACAATATCAAGCAAGAGTCATCATCCCAGGAACTATCAAAGACAAACAATACAATAATCAGTACAAACGACAAAGAAAAAAGGCATCAAACAAGAGGTACAACAACGGTCAAAAAAAATCCACCGAACAAAGACTTGCCTCCAAACCATAATGTGACTCAAAGCAATGATAAGAAATCTATGACTCAGAAGATGAAGAATGCAAATGCAACAGAGGAGTTAAAAGGAGGAGATAAGAAAAGATATCTAAATGCAACTACATCCACCAAGACAGACAAAGAGTCAACCAAGCAGAGTGTCACGCCTAAGATAAAAGTGGAGAAGCATCTAAATGTAAATAATGCTACTGAAAAAGACAGGAAGAGCCAAAGCAATGCCACACCTCTTGAAGAAAAAACATTGGGAGAAGGAAATTTTACTTCCAGTGAACAAGAGGTGATGAGACAAAAAAATGTTAAGTTCACACAGAGAAATAAAGGTAAAACAGGACATCAACATGGAAACATAACTGCTTCTACTGAAAAGGACCATAAGCTACACCAGGGCAATGCTACTAATACTAAAGTTGAATCACCTAGAAAGACAAAGAAAGACAGTCATCTCAATGGAACAATGTCATTGGAGAAGGACAAAACATTACCACAGAACAATGGGGCAAAAGTTGGAGTCAGAAAAAAGGTCGATAACGTAAATGAAAAAAAGTCCAATGAGAAAGGCAAAAAGTTTCTACAAGGTGATGAGATGACAGTGACAAAAATCCTAGCAGAAGAGGAAGAAAATGTAAGTGCAACCACCACCACTGAAAAGGATAAAAGTTTGCAAAAAGACGTATCTAGCAAGAGCAAAGTAAACAGTGATTCAAAAAACATCACAATTTCTAAAACTCAAGTCGAGAGGACAACAAAACCCACTGATGTCGGACCAGTTGCGGTTCACAACATAACTGCCACTGGGTTTGTTATCACATGGGAAGCTTCTCAAGGAGTATTCAGGAATTTCACAGTAACTAAAAAGGAGGTTTGGTCAGGAAGAAGCAGTGAGGATGATGCAGAGGAAGCTGAGAAAAGCCCAAACGATGATCTAAAAGCAGACAGGTTCATTAGTTCAAACAAAACCTCATCTAATGTTTACACTGGAAAATCAGAGAGAAAGAGTGCTGAGAAGTTCTCACAGATTCTTGCTGGAAGTGCTCGCTCCTATCATTTCAAGAATCTTCGACCACAGAGAAAGTATTTGGTGTCCTTGTTCGGCTCCGGGCCTCACGTGCGCTCCAAAGTTCACAGTTTGTATGTCTCTACAGGTAAATAAACAGACTCACTTCTACTCTATAGACTACAGCAGAGTTTGAATCCTACTCAATGTGAATATCTCTTAAATGTGAATATTAGTAGCAATTAGTATTAGTATATAATATTATTATTATTATATTACATACAATTAGTATTAGTATATAATATTATTATAATACAATTAGTATTAGTATATAATATTATTATTAGTAGTAGTATTAGTATTAGTATTAGTAGTATAATATTAGTAACATATTAGTAGCAATACTCTATAGACTACAGCAGAGTTTGAATCCTACTCAATGTGAATATCTCTTAAATGGAGGAAATTATTGCATCATAAAAGATTCTTAATCTATAATGTTATAATGTATTACATCATTATTATTCCACAAAAAGAAGAAGGATTATTATTATTATTATTATTTTTATTATTTTTTATTTTTTTTATTTTTTTTTTATTTTAGAGTCTTAGAGAGAAATTTAATGCAGCAATATAAATGTGAATTTATTGGTGAACCAATCAGAAAGAATCCTTTAACTAAACAGACTGAAATGACTCAAATCAACAAAGAAAGAAGAAAATGTCATTTTTTCAAAACGACATGTTGAATCAATTTTGTTTGCATCTTGAGGAATTCATACTGACCTTCCTAGATGATGCAAAACTCTAAGATGGTGGGCAATTAGCATATAAACAACTAGCATTTAGCATTTAATTTAAACACATACAATTAGCATTCAAGGATTGTGTTTTCATTACACATTTATATTTATTATTTACATTTAAAGCCATTTAATGTTAAATGGTGGCTTAGAGGTTACTACGTTTAGTTCGCACCTCTGAGGCTGGGGGTTCGAGACCTGCATCGATCTGTGTGCTCGATTTGCATGCGCTCCCTGTGCTTTGAGGATTTCCTCTGGGTAGTCCAGTCTCTAGGCTGATTGGCATCTCTAAATTGTCCATGGTATGTGTGTGTGTGTGTGTGCGTGTGTGTGTATGTGTGTGTGTGTGTGTGTGTGTGTGTGTGTGTGTGTGTGTGTGTGTGTGTGTGTGTGTGTGTGTGTGTGTGTGTGTGTGTGTGTGTGTGTGTGTACCCTGCAATGGACTGGGATAAGCTCAAGGTTTCCTGTGACCCTGTGTAGTATAAGTGGTACAGAAAATTCCTACACAAAATTTTTCAAACATTTAAAATTTGCAGGTAGGTTTATATTTAACTTATACTTCATGGGATAGACTCCAGATAGACTCTGATCAGGAAAAACACTCACTGAAGGAATGCATAAATGAATGAATGAATGTTTTTCTAATGTCTTTCCTCAGGACCTGAACCACCAACAGAACTGCTGTTCAGCAACATTACAGAAACGTCTCTCATTTTGTCCTGGACCAAACCTAAAAGCACAGTAAAGGGATTCAAAGTAACATACACCAATTCTGCAAATGGTACTGTATGAGGTTATAACATTTACTCTGAGTTATGTGTATAAATGCTTTCGATTGTGACATGGTGCATACTTTTACTTTTCAGGGGTAACAGGATCCATGTCTGTTGACTCACAGTTGTCCCATGTTCTCATTTCCAAGCTGTCTGTTGGTTCCCGGTATGAAATTAGTATCAGGTCTGTTATGCGAGCAATAAAGAGTGAAGCCACCACAGCCTCGGTTGTTACAGGTATAACTACAGACATACCTTAGCATAACTGAAGTGTTTGGACTGTCATTTTTTTAATCATACACTTGTCCTCTCTAGTACCTGACTCCCCTACTGACCTCCAGGCCATGAACATCACAGACAGCAAAGCACTGTTGGTATGGAAGCCTGCTGAAGCCAAAGTCGATAATTATATCCTCACTTATGGATCAACAAGATGTAAGACGAGTTCATCTTTGCCGTTTCGAGCTGTCAGATCATGTGCTCTCCTATCCTTATTTAATTAAGTATATTTCTCATTTCACAGCTCCTAATGTGACAGTGACAGTGATGTTGTCTGGCAATTCTGTGCAGCACCAGCTTAGGGGTCTACACAGATCTACCCTCTATGCAGTAAAGATTCTGAGCCAAATCAACAGTCTCCAGAGTAGCTCTGTTTCCACAACCTTTACAACAAAAAGCGGTAAGGCAGAACATTAAACTAATCCATAGACCATTAAGAAGTCAGTTTAATTAACATCATATGCATTATTTGCTGTCACCTTGGTATAGGGAATATTTAAAGCTCCAACATTTAAAGGAATACTTGATCGAAAATTGTGGGTCTTAAAAAAATTTTCATTGTCATTGCATTCGCACTACAGCAGTTTATTTATTTACTTCGTTATTTACTACTTAGTTTGTGAAGTTGTGTGTCATTATGTATTTTAATGTTTTATCCAGGAGTAAAGCTGCAGGTAGTTACACCCAATGAAGTCACCTGGAACTCTGCTGTGATTTCATGGAAGAGCACTCACATAGCTTTCAGAAGCTATAGGCTTACATACCAGTTTGGAGAAGAGGTTAAGGTAATTATGCTGAAAGTATATTTGCCAAAAGAATACCTGGCCATCAAACCCATAAGCCACTTTTAGAACATTCCCATTCCAGATTTATGTCCTTGTTCTGTTATAATAACCTCCACTCTTCTGGGAAGGTTTTCCACTAGATTTTGGCACGTACATTTGAGGATTTATGCTCATTCAACCACAAGAGCAATAGTGAGGTCAGGTAGTGCTGTCAGCTGGGTCGGCCTGGAGTGCAGTCTGCGTTTCAACTCAAACCAAAGGTGTTCAGTGAGGTTGAGGTCAAAGCTCTGTACAGGCCACTAGAGTTCTCATAAACAAACATTTGTCTTCATGCGTATACTTGCATATACTGTAGACCTCTTACTGTAGTTCCAGTGACGAGTAATTGTAACACTGCAGCAGACAGAGATATCCTATACATCTGTGTGCTTCCAATTCTGTGTTAAGGTTTGTGGAAGAGTGTGATGGTTGGGTGTACACTATCTTTGGGATATATAATATCTAACCCTTATAACAAGTTTTTTATATTTTTGCTCGATATGGTCTCTTTGAAATAAACGTAGGCCCTCACTTCTCTATACCATTCACATGTACATTTACCAAATTACAGGTAGCAGGTTTTTGAATGCTGAAATGTAATCACATTAGTTACAGCTTGTCTTCCTTTCATGAACAGGAGGTGATCCTAAAGCCAACTGTGTTCCAGTACAAGTTAACTGATCTGGTGGCTTCTTCTCACCACACTGTAAAAGTAGATGGAGAGAGTGAGGGACAGTATATCAGTGTGGTTTCCACTGCATTTACAACAGGTGAGCTGCTCACCCTTTCCTAAAAACCGTGGCTTTCTACAAGGGTTCGTCAAAGTCTGTCATGGTCTCTACCTTCTTCTTCTACAGCAAAATTGCCTTACCCATACCCAGTCGAATGCTCCCAGGTGCAGGTGAATGGCATAAAGGAGTCTGGAGAGGCTGAGATTTATCCACAGGGTAAAGAAAGAGAGGCAGTGAGGGCCTACTGTGATATGGAGACTGATGGAGGAGGCTGGACAGTAGGTTTTGACTATGCAGCTTGTTTAAGAACCGTGTTGCATACATTACCACCTTGCATTTTTTCAAATACAGTGGTGCGTAACAAATTGTGTGTGTTTATTTGTTAGGTATTCCAGAGGAGATTGGATGGGTCTACTGATTTCTTCAGAGAATGGAGAGATTATAGCAAAGGTTTTGGAGAGTTGAGTGCAGAATTCTGGCTTGGTAAGCTGCTGGGTTTTAAGGTTATATTAATCTTCCTTTATTTTTCTCGCTTTATAATCATTGTTATCTTATTTCAGGAAATGACATCCTTCATGCTCTGACTAACACGGAACCAATGAGCCTGCGCGTGGATTTGCGCTTAGGAAATGACACGGCCTACGCTCACTACTCCAACTTTTCTGTGGGGTCGGAGGTGAATCACTACACCATTGAGGTGTCTGGATACTCTGGCACAGCTGGTAAGAGTGTTGAGAACGAAAGATATCCATAAAAGAGTGAGAGATATGGGCTGTAGTGTCATTTAGTGTTTGCACCTGTTTGCAGGGGATTCAATGAGATACCACAATGGTTGTCCTTTCTCAACTAATGACAAGGACCCCAGCAGTAATGATGTCCAGTGTGCAAAGAAATACATGGGAGGCTGGTGGTACAAGAACTGCTACAGAGCCAATCTCAATGGTGTCTATGCAACCTTCTCCAAGGACCAGGTATAAACCAAACATTTTGATTTAAAAATTTTGGTTTTTGATTTTTAAATTATGGGTAATTTATAACACTGTGACATACAGGAGAAGAAGATTCAAATGAATTGTTTCACAAATATTTTCATTACTGTATGAACAGAAATATTTCATACTGTATAATCATTACAACTTATTCAGTATTTTTTCCAAGAAGTAGTGTTTAATATTAAGCCTGTTTAGTTTTATTTAAAAAAAAAAACATATTCTAATAAACACATTCTGATATGATATAAACATTTTGTTAGACACTAGTGTAAAATATTTGAAAAATATTTAGAAAAATGTGAAAATTTTATAGAGTCAAGAATTCTAACCTAATAATAATAATGCTGTAATTATAAAAAAGAAATTCAAATGCAAATGTTATTTGTCACATACACAGACATGCAGTAAAATGCTTTAAGTTTTCACATATCCCAGATTATTATGAGCCTGCGGTCAGAACGCAGTGTCTGCGATAGTACGGCGTCCCTGAAGAAGGGGAGGTTAAGGGCCTAGCTTGAGGACCCAACGATGATTTTTCTGCAGCTTGTGGGCTTTAACCCCGACCTTCTGGTGTAATTATTATGTGGTACATGTTATAAAACATGCAGGATTTTAGCAGTTAATAACATAAAATTGCTTCAGAAATACTTAATGTGATCAACAAAATATAGACGTGTAAAAGTTGCACAAGATAAACATTTTACTTTAGTTGTTAGGAAATAAAATAGTGTAAAATAAAGTACACCTGGTCTAATCTAAACCTAGGAACAACTATGTGCTTTATTTTATTATCATTTATAAACACGATTAAGAAAATCATAAATTAAATGTACAGTAAACATTAGTAGTTCAAGAGAAAAACTGTTGGAAACGCATGATCTGCTCGGCCACCGTATACATGGTATCTATATAGAGTTAGTCAGTCAACCTGAGATTTTGTTCGAGAGAGATTCTGCATTTTATATCCAATGCAACAAGCTTGTTAAACGTCCCAGGACTTTAAATCAGCACCTTAAATTGTATTTTACACATATTTACAATTAACCTGTGAGAAATTGTGCTTACCACCTGTGGTAAAAGAATGATTTATGTATTCACTGTGTATTGTGTGTATTTATCAGGGAGTGGTGTGGATTGACTGGAAGGGCAAGGACATCTCCCTCCCTTTTACCGAGATGAAGCTGCGGCCTGTCTCTCTGAGCCACGTGACCCCCAACACCCAAGGCTAGAACATCTAGTGAAGAGCAGCTGCTACATGCAGATACACTGTACAACCTTCAACACTTCACATTCGACACACTCTGTACATAATTTTATGTGATGTATATCTACTTTTTTTTTTTACCAATTATTATTATAATACATCATACAGTGACAAAGTTAATAAATGTCTAATATTATATAAATAATCAAACAATCATCCATTGAACATAGTACATATTAATTAGGTATGTTTGAAGGATAAATACTGTGTGTGCCGCATTATTTACTTTCATATGACTGTATAGTAAGGATTATGTGCTATCAAAGCGTTCAAAGGGTTCATTACACTGTTCCTGACTCACACCGCTACTGAAATGAATGCACTGTTACATTTTATTGGATGTAAAGGTTATAGACTAATGTTCTCTTCGGTTCCATTTTTTTTTAAAAGGATTTTTAGAAATATCAAATAAATTGCTGATATTGCAACCTGGGATCATAGAAGGATTTTTCTGTTCAATGCAAGCACATAACATTTAAAAAAAAAAAACATTTTTTTAACATGAACATTAACATTTTTACTATTACTATTAACATTAACATTTACAGAATTTTACTGTAAATGATTGAGCAGTTAGAGCAATGCACTGGTTTGCAGTAACACTTCAGAATATGCAAAGCTAAGATCCTTTAAAAGGATTGAGAAAAAGTCTATTGTTTCAACATCTGAAAAATATTAGTAAGTCATCGTTTGTGTGCTTTGTTATAAGGAATATTTTAGCCAAAAGAAACTGTCTATTATGTGCCTTTTAAAAAAAAATGGTTTATTAAAGCACTGAAATTTGGGTTTTAGTACAAGTTCATTCAGCTGTAGATGTGGTTGAAGGTCATGAGGTCGAATCCTAGCAACACCAAACTCCTGTGGTCTTACTTTAATATACACTGTCTCAGTTCTATGGAGTTTTGAATAAATTCGTGAATGAGTTATATTTTATTGATTTTTAGTTTCTACAGTTTCTACTATATTTACAAGTATATTTACAAGGATATTTACATATTAAGTCATTTATATTATATTATTAAAAACACTATAAAGATCAGAGTAATTAAATCAAAGTAGCACATGTAAGACAGTATGTTACAATTTATAAGTAATTAATGTAATTATAATACTTTATTGTCCTTATTTTACTATAATGAATTCAGGAATAATACTGATGCTTTTTTTTTAAGTTGCTCGAAAAATCCTGGTTACACAATTAACAAATAGTACACTAGTTTTAAGTCTGGTTCCTCTTAAGGTTTCTTCATCATATCCTCTATTTATTTTTGCCGCAGTTGACTCTGGTTTGCCAAAATGCGATAAATATAAACTAAAGTTTTAAACTTCTATTACTTCTATCTATCATTTTATATTCCCATAAAGCTGCTTTGTGACAATGTACATTGTTGAAAGCGTTATACAAATAAAATTTGTGCTGATATATAATAAAATTTTACTCTTTTGTAAATTTCACAGAGCACCATGTAAAATATGAAACTTTATATATGTTGATAAGTCTATTTGAAACATACAGCATGAACTAAAGAGGAGAAGAAATGCTGTATTTGTTCGCTCAGCTAAACAAAGAAGCCATTTTCAATATAGAAGTTTACTAACATGCCACTTTGGTCAGTCTGGTTTAACAGCAGCGGCTTAAAGCTCACCTTTTGGCTTTGGCAATAGACAGGAATCCACACCCACACTGCACACCTTTCATTCACTTTTTCAAACTGAAAACTATGCTGCAGTGTATTATTGATATATATCCTGAATTCCTGTTTTATATCATATGAATGGTTTCCTTTTCTTTGCCAGGACCTCCTGGAGTAATACGTCAAGATGAAACTTGGCTGTTACTATTATACTCTACACGAATCAACACAAAAAGCTAGTGTACCCTTTTTAGACTCCACTGTTCATTCATACTCTGTGAGCATTAAATCTGAGTACACTGTGATAGGCCTCATTTAACATGTAGCTTACCAGATTTCAAATAAACCTAGTAAATATCATTACCCTCATGAATCAGATAACACCAACAGTCATTTATTTCCTTTACTTTACATTGACACTGAACTGAAGGTCAAACCAATATTTACTTTACCTTGATTTAAGAATGGATGGACAGAAAAGCCCTGATTGGTGTAAACGATGGAGACGAAAAATTATTAAAGGAGCATGTTTTTGCACCACAGACACAAAGACGCTAAGAAGCCACTCCATGTATTCAGTGACAGTAAGTGTAGGAGCAGCTGCATTGCTGTTTATTCTGTTGGTGATGGTCTGCCATCTTGTAAGGCGACGAAATCAACAAAGTAACAAAGATGTCAAAAGATGCATTCAGCCTACAGGTAAGCACATTTTTCTTTAGTAAAAAAAAAGATTTTGCAGATCAGATGAGTTTGGTATTGCCTGGGAGAAATGTAAAATAGTCCAAATTATGCATGAAGGATTGCAAAGAAAATGTAAAATAATATGAATGAAAAAAAATTTAACTAGACCATGGATTTAGCTGAGCCATTTGTTTGTTTGTTTTTTTAGTAGATTTAAATACAAATAATGGATATTATAAACTTTAGAAGTGCATTTAATATCTGTTTTCATTGAAAATTGAAACGTTTAACATCAGGCACTAGCATGCTCATGTGAATGAATTGTTTAAATTGTAGGTTTTGCTACCCATCACTATCCAAACACATGAACCTGTAGATTGTCTTGTTTTATCACACATCAATTTACTATCAAGAAATCAGTCCACGTTATATCTATTTAACATATCACAACAGAGACAGAGTAACAGTATTTCTCATTCTTTTCTCTAGCCACTGTGTCCAAACCTCTGCATTGCCTATCTCAGCTTTTCCATCGCTCCCTTGCTCCCTCGCTCCCTGGACCTCCCTCTCTTCCCTTCCTGGGAAACATTTTCGAGCTTAGCCAAGATCATTTGCCCTTATACCTGACTGGACTGGCTCGTCGATATGGAAATATCTATCGTCTCCGAAGTGGAAGCACCAGTGAATAATTTCCATTTCTTAACTTTCACAAATTTAGCTTTAAAGCTGTTACTATATGTGAAAGCTCACATGTACAAAGTGCTGGTTATAATATTTGTTTCTGTGTCTTTTGTGCAGCGATGGTGATTCTGAACAGCAGTGAAGTAATTCGTGAGGCTCTTGTCAAAAAGAGGTCTGACTTTGCAGGAAGACCACAATCATACATAGGTAAGGTTTTATATAGGCTATGTATTATAGCATATGCTGCACGTTTACTATCATTTCTGCTAAAATGTAACCATACCTACTTTTTATATACCATCTGTATCTTTGTCTGCTCTTGGTTTAGCTGATAAAGTGTCAGGTGGGGGCTACCTCATCTCTCTGGGTGATTACAGTGAGAATTGGAAGTCCCACAGACGCCTGATTCATAGTGCTTTGCAGCGTTGTGTTGCTGACTCTCTTCACTGTTTAATAGAAGAGCAAGCGCTATACCTCAAACAGGTATAAAATGCAAACAGGTTTGTGTGGACTTAAATGACCTCCAGGCAATAGAGTACAACTGAGGTGAATTTGTGAATAATCAAACAAACAAACAACAGCAATAATAGCAACCTTATTTTTATATATCATTCTGTCTTAGTGGTTAGCATGTTTGCTAGGATGTGGTTAGCAATTTTAGCACTTCTTTGTGATTTTCTTCCATTTGTTAAAATGAAGATCTGTGCTGGGAAAATAAGGCCCTGGCTGTAGTTGTAGTTGTAGATCTTCTTGTGAGCATTTACATTAGTCTTTCCCATCTAATGAATCCATTATTGTACTCTTCATCAGGTGTTACTGAACTACAAGGAGAAGCCAATGGATCTGTCTGAAGACTTCACTGTAGCAACCAGTAACATCATCACAAAGCTAGCCTTTGGAAAATCAGTTAGTGACTGTGCATTTTCTTTCCCACTATAACATACACCTTCATATGAAAACCAATGATGGCCTAAATATCTGTTCTTACCAACCAGTCACTTTTTTCTGCTCAGTATGAGAAGAGCTCAGCACATCTTCGGGAGATACATGGATGTCTAAAAAAGATTGTGTCTCTGTGGGGTTCACCGTGGATCTCAGCTCTGGACTCTTTCCCTTTTCTCAGAGTAACACACAGTTCTACTCTAAATCAATGCTTACAGTATTGTTTTTTGTTCCTTCTATTCTGATCTTATTCAAAATGATTTCCTTCCAGAAGTTACCAAATGCTCCCTTTACTCGTTTAATGAAAGAGGTGGCTAAAAGAGATGAGCTCATTAGAGGTCACTTAGACGAGTTTAAGGTACATATTATTTTACATATTTCGTACCACAAATCTATCCAGTGCACATAATATTCTTATAACGTATTTATGTTTTTCCAGCAAAAGAAACATAGTGAAGACTTTGAAGCACCCCTTCTACAGTACCTTAATTCACCAGAGGGAAAAGTACCCAAAATGGTAAGCATATATGACAACAGTAAATATAAGGTTCCAAGACATGAGCAGGACTTCATGTCATTCATTTTAGTTAGTTTAAAAGGATATAGGCCCTTTATTCGTCTAACTTGTGGTGCAATAATTCTAGATTTGAGTGCAAACATTATTGTAGTAAAATATTTTGATTTGTAAAAAAAAAAAATTAATTTCTATAACATGGAAACGTTCTGGAAGCATGTGCCAACATTCAGATGGAAGTAAAATGAATTCCTATATTTGAGATCTCTGTATTCACTTTTTAATTTGGAATGAGAATTGAGTAATCTTATTGCATTTGCCATTTACCTGGAAATGTACATGAAATATTTAAGTTTGTTGGGTTTTTTTGTTTGTTTTTTTTTAAAGTGGGAAATATAAACTGATTTCCTGAACTGTTTGTCCCGAATTTGTGTTAAAATGGGAAGTCATTTCCTTTATATGTATTCATTCTACTGAGGCAACAATATCACTATACTGAAAACAACAACAAAATAAAACAACAGAAAAATGGTGGTTCCAATCTAAAATAGTTAAACAAACCTTAACGCTAATTAACAACCCTAACCTGATGCCCTTGCTACACAACCATCCCATTTTATCCAGTTTTAGGACTGGCACTGAGAGTTAAGCCCTCAGTGGTTTTGTTAACTGTAACCACTGGTAAAATATGAGCAGTGTGTAAGATCAAAAATATTCCATTTACTCAGGGGCTAGAATAACCCAAAGTTAACTACAAGTGTAAAAGGCACATTCCTCTCATACAGACTTTGACAGACAGTCATATACACATGACGACAGTGGACCTGCTCATAGGGGGAACAGAGACGACTGCTGCCTGGCTCAGCTGGACAATTGCCTTCCTCTTACACAGACCAGAGGTAATAATACAAAATACTGAATATAATACTAAGCCATGAATGGATTTAAAAGATTGCTACCTTAGACTTCCCAGTTAAATTATTCTGCACCTCAACCCCCAGTGATCAGATTGCTGTGTTAATTTCACTGTAGGTTCAGAACCGAGTGCATGAAGAGCTACATAGTGTACTGAAGGGTCAATATCCTCACTACAGTGACAGACACAAGCTGCCTTATCTGTGTGCTGTGATTAATGAGGTGCTGAGATTGAGACCTGTAGCTCCACTTGCTGTGCCACACAAAGCCATCAGAGACAGCAGGTAACAACACTATTTACTCAACTACAACAGAACACACGGTCAGAAGTCCTGACAGACTGTTAGACATGGAGGTATATGACTTATAACCAATACTAGAGAACGTCACAATGGTGTAGTAATAGCAATGCAGTTTTAACTCTAGTTTTAAACCTAACTTTGGGCTTTGGTTCACAGGTTATTGTATTGCATTATACTTATATTACATGTAGAGAAATATCAGTTATTGTCTAAGTTGTACCTATTTCAGAAATGTATAGGCGTGTCAATAAAAAAACTGACGTTAGTAGACACAAGCAGAAATAATTTTTTTACACACAGACAATAAAATAAATACATTTTCAAAATGAAAAAATGGCTGTATGTGAAATGTGGACAACACATATAAACATATAACCTGACTATCACAGCCTTCCCCAAATTATTACTACAAAGTCGGAAGGACACAATTGTATAAGATGTCTCTGTATGCTTTAGCATTTGCACTAAAACTATGGGGTCTAGCCCAAACCTGTTCCTGAGGTACAGTTCCCTTGTGCACAAAGCAAGATTTTCCTAGGTTGAGTGGAAGAACTCCAGTGACCTTCACAGAGCCTTGTCCTCAGCACTGTTGGAACACTGACTGCACCCCAGGCCTCCTCACCTAACATCACTGCCTGACCTCACTAATGCTCTAAAGGTTGAACGAGCACAAATCCTCACAGCCTTGCTCCACAATCTAGTCTATAGTAGGACATAAAACATAGCCTGGACCTCTAGACAGTTTGAACTCATGAAAATAAACCTGACAAGAACTATTCCAGAACTAATGCATAAACACATGCTTATCAGTTTCAAAAAACTAAAAAATTCTGTACAAATGGTACATACGGGCTCATTCCTATCTTTACAAAGTATAATATGATTGATCTGAGAGATATGATTGCAGTGTTGCGTAGGATGTCATAAGTTTATAAGGTGTGATTGTCTCTTCAGCATTGCAGGATATTTCATCCCCAAAAATACCATTGTTATCCCCAATTTATTTGGTGCTCATCATGATCCAGACGTTTGGCCTGACCCACAGAGCTTCAGACCAGGTATATTAACATCTAATCTCCCATTATATGACATATTATAAGTTAGGAAAGAAATAAAGCATGGCTTAATATTGGTGATAGGGCACGTTCTTTATTACAGAACGCTTTTTGGAGGGAAATGGGAGCTGTCTCCAGGCTCTAATACCTTTTGGAGGGGGTGCTCGGCTATGCCTCGGAGAGTCTGCAGCTAAAATGGAGATGTTCCTCTTCACTGGATATCTGCTACGGGACTTTCAGTTTCTTCCTGCCAGCCCTGAAGATCTGCCTGATCTGCGTGGACTGGCCAGTGTGGTCCTAAATGCCAAGCCCTACAGAGTTATAGCCTGTCCGAGAGCCTAATAAATCACTGTGGTGAATCTAGTTTGTTTATAATATAGCTTATAATATAGGATAGTATTTGATTTAAAAAAAAACTATTTTTTTGTTGTTTTTATCAGCAAATCATATCAAATAAGTGCAAGATTTTTCTGATGCAAGCCTTGTTGTTAGCGCTTGAGAAACTGCTTTCAGTTTAGCTTGTATTTTCTAGATTTTGTGTATGAGTAAACTTTAGAGCTAAGGTAGAATGACAATTCTACAATTTCAAAAAAACTTAAAATGAATGATATGTTTCTAGCAATATGTAAAAAAAAATAAGAGTTGCATATTTAAAGCTGTAATAAAAAGCTTTTTAATGCTGCACTTGAAATGTATTTCTTTTTTTCTTAAAAAGGTGGATGTCAATTTGTCATTCCATAAATGTACAAAAGTTGAAAATTATATATATAATAGCTTTTTATTTACTCAGATGAAACAAAGAATAATTTGAAATTCAAACTAATTTGGATAATGTGCTGAAATTAGTTCAATTAGTTCAAATTAGTTCTAGAAAAAGATCTCCTGAAACAACATGAGGAAGAAACCTGAGAGGAACCAAGCTCAGATCGAAACCCATCCTCTTCCGGGTGACATTGAATGGTGTGAAATCATTTCTCTTCTATAACTGTATACTACAGAGTTCTAAGCCGTGCTAAGTGTTTTAGAAAGATCTTCAGCATAAGCATCTGAGTCATCTGTGAAGCTATCTACTCTATAATGAACCTAACTTTAGCATAGTTTTTTCAAGTGCAATTATTAGGCTGTGAAAGTGATAACATGTACATTCATCTCAGGGAATCAGTGTGGTACCATCCACAGCAAACTCACAAGAAAACAAAGGATATTCATTGTGCACAGAATGCAAGCACGAGCTCTGGCAAGAATAGCTGTGACTGCATAACTAGAAAGGAGAGTCATAATGTCACTCGAGCATCCCAGGAAATAAAGTGGGCCGCCATCCTAATCCTACAAATACTGAATCTATACAAAAATATGCCAGTAAGATTTCAGCAGACATTAGCCTTCACAAAAAATGAATGGTACGTACTTCTAACTACCCTCTAGAAGGGTATACGGGCAAGGGTTCAGTGTGTGTAGGTAGGTTTCAGGTGTTAATTAATTTTATGCTTTTAAGTCCTTTGTGCTTTGTGCTTTTTTTTTATTATTATTTGTTTTATTTTTTAATTTTGTTCTTGTTTGTTTTGTTTGTAAATCTGCATATGTGGAATGTGACTCCTAACCACAAGGGGCAGTACAACACACACACACACACACACACACACACACACACACACACACACACACACACACACACACACACACACACACACACACACACACACACACGCGCGCGCGCGCGCGCGCGCGCACAGAAAGAGATTTCTAAATGTCTCTCTACAAAGTGCTGTGAATGGAGTAACGAGTAATAATAATAATGTTTATATAGGCGAAGGTACTACTAAAGGACTTTCTATACGCACTATGTAGTGCACTTTGAATCCAAACCAAAGCCATTTGGAATTTAACCGTTAATCGTAAGTAGGCACTTAATGTATTGTATAACTTCTCATAAGTCATGTGTTTGTTACTTATATTTTAAGGTCTGGTTTATCTGTTTTTAACCGTACACTGTTTACAGGTAATGAGTTAGCCACATGCTACAGTGTGTAGTGACACATAGATATATACACTAGATGTCGCCTTGTATAAGGCAGTGCATTGGAACGAATGCGTCAATTGAGCCGCCATCTTGGTACGGGGGACCCCCTCCTCTTAATGCATTAGCGTCAATGTAGGCAAAGTAATAAAATCACCATAAATCGTCATGAATGCGATTTCTATTTTTTTGTTGGTTCGTACCAGAGGTCAGACATGTATTCATCATTAAGTCCAGAGAAAATTTAAGGTTTTGATATTAAGATAATCTACTTTTTCACAATATAATGCATAGTGCTAGTAGGTGTAAGTTTATTATATTATACATTCATTTTCAAATGAACAATCACTACTTACCTTATAGCCTACTGCATGTAACACTGCTACAATTGTGTGACTATACATGTTCATTTAAACATTTAAATTGTATTGGTTTATTAAATGAGATACACAAAGCAATTTGCAGGTAGAAGCAAATCACAAATTCAAGAGGAACATAACGTGAAAGTTAGATAGTTGAGGTGCTAAAGACTGTTCAATTCTTTATTTATTCCTGTCCTGCGATACATATGGTACATTAAATAAATATGTAATAAAGTCACATAAACCAAAAAAACAAAAACAAAGTTTGACTTTGAGGCTGAACTTGTGTGTTACACTGCCAAGCTAACTGGTGATATCCTTCCAAGACTGTCAGCTGAATTAACCATTTAAAATAAAAAGTGTTTAGTGTCCCTGCAACTTGTCCATGACTGACGTCTCTGTTTATCACTTGGGAATCTACAAACAGATTCAGATTCTGATTATTTTATTTAATACCATGTCAGCAATCAAAAGCTATTTTCATTGCAAAATTCAATTACAAAAATACAAATATCATATAAATGCAATAAAAACAAAACAAATATAAACAGCAAGTTATATTATACATTTTATTATTTCAATTAACATACGATAAAAAAAATCAAAACCCTTTTCAGACATAGTCATTAAATATGTCTTTAAGTGAAGTAACTTGATAAAAGAGCATTCTGCTTGTGTTAAGTCCAGGACAATCTAATAAAATATGTTTGACAGATGAGGGAATCTTACAGAACATACATAAAGTTGGTTCTTTTCACCTCTAAGCAAAAAAGGATGGGTCAATTTTTAACGTCCTTATTAAGAGCTTCGGAATCTACAAAAATTGTGAGTTTTCCTAACTGTCAAAAACTAATGAGTAACTAGCATGGATTAGCTGCGGTCGTTAACCAAGGACTAAAACAAACCAACGGAACAAGAAATATAATTTCCTAATATTCAATATCATAAAACACACTCTCACTTGTGAAATGTAATCCCTTGTGTCTGTTTTTTAGATTTCTTTCGTTTGAACAAACTAACGCAGCACAGAAGTCCGGCATCGTCCATGCATTTAAAATACAAGAGCACCGTATAAAGATGGCGGCGGTTTTGACGCATTTTTAGGACCCCAAGGCGACATCTAGTGTATAGATATCTATGGTAGTGACAGAGCTGGTCACGTGTTACAGTGTGTAGTGACAGAGCTGGTCACGTGTTACAGTGTGTAGTGACAGAGCTGGTCACGTGTTACAGTGTGTAGTGACAGAGCTGGTCACGTGTTACAGTGTGTAGTGACAGAGCTGGTCACGTATTACAGTGTGTAGTGACAGAGCTCGACACATAATACAGGGTGTAGTGACAGAGCTGGACACGTGCTACAGTGTGTAGTGACAGAGCTGGTCACGTGTTACAGTGTGTAGTGACAGAGCTGGTCACGTGTTACAGTGTGTAGTGACAGAGCTGGTCACGTGTTACAGTGTGTAGTGACAGAGCAGGTTACAGCGTGTAGTGTGTGTGTGTGTGTGTATGTGTGTGTATGTGTGTGTGTGTACAGGTCCAATTTAAGTCTAATTTACATCCAAATTAAGTAAATAGTTTAAGAATTCAACATATGTGATTCCCTCTTATTTCAGGGACCAAATGTAATCGGACAAACCAGATTCTAGTTGAATTCATATATTATAATTATTTCATCATTTATTCAATTAATTTGTCATTTTTGTACTCTTAACTAAAGTCTTATTCTAGACGTTATTTTATTTGCAGATGTAATAGAGGAGTCCTTGCGTTTTAGATAAGTGTATTAAAACCTTTTTGCTGCCATCTACAGGATGAAAGATGAATTTGCAGTGTGTGGGCTGAAGTGCCTCTGATCCCACGTTCTAGTACAAAGTGTCCATAATGTCACAAAGCAATGAGAGTAAAAAGTACATATACTTCACTTTGTATTTAATATTTATAGCCTTTGCTCTAGATGCTCACCCTTCTGCTCTGTGCCTTTTTCCGGCTGCTATGTCATGTTTTTGCAGAATTTGCTTAACATATTTAGATCAACATATTTATATATTCACATGTAATAAATTACATTTAACAGCATGTTTATTTTCCACTCCACAGGACACTGATGGACTATGTACATGAATTGATCCCAGTGTTTGCAAACATTGTTCTGTCGTTCTCAGCTCTGCCTGCTGCCTTTCACCTGTTCAGGGTAAAACATAAAGCTTTATTCAGCTGCTCAAACAACTAACTGCTTCCTCATTTGACCTATTAGTCAGACCATAAGTTTTCAGGATACAGTGACCTGCTCTGTGTGAATTACTGACTGAATGTTTTTCATGTGGCTTGTCCTGACATGGTCTTTATTAACAAAATCAAAGAAAATGTCCTCTGATATCCAAGTGGTCACTTGCGGACAATTATATAGACATAATTTGACATTTTGTAGTGAGTGTTGACTGATCATCAAGACCTACTGATGTGTGTAAACACACACACACACACACACACACACACACAAATACAGTCATGTGAAAAAATTCGGACACCCCATGGAAGCCTGTGTTGTTGTTTTTTACATAGATATACATATGGGCATTTGATCTTCATTATAACAATATTGGAGGATTCAGGTCATATAACTGAACAAATAAACCCGAAGAAAGGTTTTTTTTAAATGATCAATGAAATGTACTTAAAAAAACAAATCCTTTTTCTTGTGAGAAACAAGTAAGGACACCCCCACAGTTATTTGTACTAAAATGGATAAAATGACCTTCAGGTGTATCACATCAGGTCAATATTATTAGAACATTGTTACAGAGCATTTTTAAGGAGGCTTGTCTTATTTAAACCTCAGATATTTAGTTTGGTTTACTCTCAACTGTTTAAGTGAGAGGTTTCATCATGGTGAGATCCAAAGAGCTCCCTGAGGCCTTTAGAAAGAAGATTGTTGATGCTTATGAGCCTGGTAAGGGATCTCAAAAGAATCTGTTATCAGCCATTCCACTGTCTGGAAAATCATTTACAAGTGGGGAACATTTAAAACAACTGGCAACATGATGCTTAAAGAAGTCTCCAAAAACCCTAAAATATCATCACAGGCCCTACATCTCTTGGTACAGTTCATGTCAAATTGCATGAATCTACAATCACCTTTACTGTCTAAGAAAAACATGAGGGCAAGACTGAAGTTTGTTAAAGGACACCGAGACAAAGGCCGAGACTTCTGGAATAATGTGCTTTGGACAGATGAGTCTAAATGTGCATTATTTGGACACCATAACAGAGGGCATGTTTGGCGTAAACACGACCTGGTTTGGTCATCATCATAGAATCCATTATGAATTCTACATTGTATCAGAAGGTGCTTGAGGAACATGTGAGACCGTCTGTCAAAACACTGAAGCTGAACTAGAACTGGACCTTTAAACATGACAAAAACATACCAGTAAATCCACCAAGGACTCACTGAAAAGTAAAGAACATAGAATTCTGGAATGGCAAATTCTGGAAGAGTCAAAGCCCAGATCTAAAGCTTATTGAGATCCTGTGTGGTGATTTAAAACAGACTGTGCTTGTAAGAAACCCATCAAACACACAGCTGAAAGAATCCTACATTGAAGAGTGGGGGAAACTTTCTTCCAGTCGATGTCAGAAACTGGTAGATGGCTACAAGAAACATCTCAATGACTTTATTTCAGCCAAAGGGGGAAACACTAGCTATTAAGGCACAGGGGGTCCTAACTTTTTACCCAGATCAAATACTAATATTGTTCATTTCTTTTGTTTAATAAGTAAACACATTTTTTGTTGTTTACAAGCAATTACATCACTTTCATCTACAGGTACATATTAGAACAGAAACTGGCATGTTGACATTTCTTAATAAAAAACTGAATATTTAATGGGGTGTCCTAATTTTTTCACACGACTCTGTGTGTTTATACGCATGATTTCACCAGTTTTGGTTTTTTTTGTAATTTCTATGGCCAAGAATGCTTAAATTACATGTGCCTTTTTCAAAATTTGTAATGCAACAACAAAAAAGGGCTTTTTTATCTTTAAGAAAACCTTTGTGATTGTGTGTGTGTGTGTGTGTGTTTTTGCTCTCTCTCTCTCTCTCTCTCTCTCTCTCTCTCTCTCTCTCTCTCTCTCTCTCTCTCTCTCTCTCTCTCTGTCTTCTGTCTGCTGTCTTTCTGTGCAGGACCACCGAGCTCCATCAGTGGGTTTTTTCCTCATCGCGTGCTCTTCATTTCTGGCTATTATCCCTCTGCCCCCAGCTTTGTCTCAGGTCCAGAGCGATCTAGAATGGGCAAGCGAGGTCCTTGGCCCTTCCCTGTCTGCCTTTGGGTTTTTATGGCTTAGTGAAGATCGTTGGACCGCCCATGTACTACTGATTGGTTCATCACTTCTTCCAATGTTCTCCGGTTGGCTCTCGGAGGACTGCTTGATGATCATGACACGCTGTGTGTCATTGTCAGCACTGTCGTGTGCTCTTACAGTATGTCTGTTTGCTGCCAGTTGGACTGGTGTGGTGGGCGGCCTGGCCCTCAGCCTTCCTGCTCTTGTTGCCCCCAGGGTTAGAGTCAGCAGTGTGGTCTCTCTGATATCTTCACAGGGAGCCAGTGGGCTGTTGGGGTGGAGTCTGAAAGTCTCCATGGCTGTCGGGTGCTGGACAACAAAGACAGCTTTAGATACATTTCTTAAGGATCTGAAGGGCTGGGACAAAACACTGTGAGTTACAACTAGTGAAATGCTACTCGAGGCTCATCAACTGATTTTGTTTTTTGTCTCCTAAGCCTGGTGCTGTTGCTTTATACCTCATAGGACATGGTATGTTTACTGGCTGGCAGTAACTATGGTGACCAGACACAGCCAAATGTACACGATGTAAACTTGGTCAGATGGTATAAAAACACAACAGAAATATAAATATGCATTAAAAGAAACTGGTGCTCAATTAAGCCTATATTTGTGTACCTGTTATATCTCATTTTGTTATATCAGCACTAAGTTGGGTTTAAGGAGTCAGTGTACTCTATATGAGTGAGCATGAATAGTGTTCACTGTGTCGTGCTGTATGGATTGTGCCTAGATCGCAGAATTCTTTATATAGGCTTACATCTTGTGTCCTCTAGCTTAGCAACTTCAGCTGATCATTCACTGGCTTCCCACCAAACACAAGAATAAATCATAATCTTAACTGATCAGCACAAAAAAGAGAACATTTTTTCCTCACATTTTTATAATACCCAGGGGAGCATAGTGGCTTGGTGGTCAGCACGTTTGCCTCACAGCTGCCTCGTTGGGGGATTGATTTTCTCCTCCTCTGTGTTTGCATGCTTTAGGTTTCCACTGGGTACTTCAGTTTCCTCTCCAGGTCCAAAGACAAGCATTGTAGGTATGGCAGAGACTCCAGGTTCTCTGCAACCCAGTAGCAGAAGCGGTGTAGAGAATCTAGCCAACTCTTTAACAATCTAATACTCACACACGGTTGGCTGCTCATCCTGTCTGTCACTCTGAAGTTTTACTGCTTTAATGAGTGATAATTTGATGTATCATCTGGTCTCTCTGTACAACTTTCCTGCTTATTCCTCCCCCTCACACAGCACCGCAAATGACCATTACAGGATTGACCTTATTAGAACATGTTTTTCTTAACAAACATAAAGTGTAAATAGCTTTAAGTAAAAAAAGCCTGAGGACTGTTTTGTTCTGTCTGACCTGCAATTATCGATGTATTAAAGTGCTTAAGATCGAGCTGCTAATGTTAACAATCGTAAAGGAATTTGTAACATTTTCTCAAATAAATAAATGAAGTATTTATCTCTGTTACTTCTCTACCTATGTGCCTACCTTGGTTAGATTATTTCCTATTGAGGGCTACGTAGAATAAAGAGCATCGCTGAACATGACACACTGCACTATAGGAACTTTCTTTTTTCTTGTTACTGACAATCCTTTTTTTTGGAGAGTCTCGTGAAAGCCTTGTGTAAACTCCGCAGATCAGCACTTCAGCCATTTAATCACTATTTATTACATCCTGGCAAATGCTTCAGCACCATGAGTGGCTTCATTTACATCTCACAGATGAAATAGAATCAATGATGTTTGCCAGACATTTATTATATATGCCAGAGTTTTTCCAGATCAGCAGATTTGAAACTTTTACCCTAGAGGTATTAAAAAAAAAAAAAGAAAAACATCAAGTGAGTGACAGTTCTGTTAGTGTTAATGACTTGATGGGAAGGTCAAAGGAACAAGGCCAGATCAGATCAAGCCAAAAGGAATGATACAGTAATTCAAATAATCTCACTTTACAACCATGGTTAGCAGAAAAGCACCTCATGACACATAAAACATCAGACCTTGAGATGGATGAGCAACAGCAGAAGCTGGAAGCTGATGCTACAGTGGGCACAAATTGACTGAATCTGCACAGGTAAAGACTGATTAGAAAGATTTCTTTCTAAACATGTCAGTGATTATTTGAGTTACTGTATCTTTCTTGTTTGATTTAATCTGACCATTTTCCTCAGACCCTCTCACATCACCAACAAAACCATCACTCACTTGATTTTTTTTTCTCAATTCATTCAGAGTAAACACCAAAGACTGTTGTGTGTGGAAAAACCTATGAACTCGACAGTTATAGAAATACTCAAACCATTCTGTCTTTGCACCAGCAATCACACCACATTAAATATCACTGAGATCACATTTTTCCCATTTCTGATGGTTAACGTGAACATTATGATTGGCTGATTAAATAACTGCATGAATAAGTAGATTTGCTGGTGTTCATTACAATGTGCTCGGTGAGTATAAAATGACTATAAAAGTGTATTAATTTAAATTAATTTAAATTTGATCATCCACGTTTCACTTCCCCAGGCTTTAATTCAGTTATATAACTCCAAATTTAGCTGGGACATGTTCAGGAGCAGGTGGTCTTGAGTAAATGTTCTGCTGTGTGTGAGGTATTACCAAGAGATTAAACAGAGAGCATAGACAGAGGAGGAGCACCTGGAGCACTAATGAAGGACAGGGTTACATCACCACACTGAGCTTGAAACCCATCTCATCTGTTTTAAGTCAATATTAATCATTAAACTAGAAGGTGCACGTTTCAGTGGGGGGTTGGAGGGTGGTTTATTTTAAGTCAGGAAACTATTATCGTCATTTTGACTATATATAGTCAATGCAGTGTGTAGTGAAATGAAACAAGACACAGAGCCTTGTGTAAACCGTGCAAGATAAACCGTGCAAACAGACAGTACGATACACTACGGGACAGATGCATAAAAAAGCGTGGAACATGTACGGTGTACAGTCTGTGTGGTTCTGAGTGCAAATAAGACTGCTTTGTTTACTAGACATATGTAGACGTGACAGCAGCAGTTTTTAGCAGAATTTAAACGATGTGTAAAACTAAAAGCATCAAGTTCTGAACAAGTGGAAAGTTACCCTTCAGTGCAGTGGTCCGTGCAGCTATGATGTGCTTCTGCCGTAAATGTAATAAGAGAACTTAATACAGCTGTTCGATGCTTGATTCTGATTGGTCAGAAGGTGATTGTTTTCTGTACCAGCATGATCCTGATGATAATTCAGCTGTAATTATAATAATAGGTTTAGATGAATGTACTTGTTATTACGCTACAAAGCCTAATATTAACAAATCCACCATCCTCTACTGGGTCACAGGGGACCTGGAGTGTATCACAGGAGACTTGTGGCACAAGGCAGGATACACCCTGGATTGGATGTCAGTCTATACGTATATACATATATTTTCACATATTTTATATAGTTTATACTTTTTATTTATCTACCTCCTTTTCCTTAATTCCATTCCTTTTTTATGTTTGAATACCGGACAGACGTAAAAAACATTTCACTGCATTTCTCTGTATGTATGTATATGTGACAAATAAAATGTGATTTGAGTTGAAATTTGATTTGATTGGACGTCAGTCTATTGGAGGGCACAATCACACTCTACAGACGATTTAGTGACGCCAATCATCCTACAGTGCATGTCTTTGGACTGGGGAGGGAATCCTCAAGGCACAGAAAAAACATGTAACAGGAATTGAAGAGAAACGTGCCCCCAGTCCACTATGCCCCCAAACATTCACATTATAAGTGTTATTTAATAAAAGAATATGTATTTGTTATTATTTTGAAGTTTTCTGCAAAGACATGTTTTATTAATATTTATGGAAGGAGTCTCCAGTGTCAGTCCTCGCTATCGGTCAGAGATAAAGCTTAGTTTTTCATCAAAGTACAATTTTCAAGATCAGGTTTTCTGTGTTAACTTGAAGAGAGTAAAATCTGGTGAAATAATGACTGGAGTCTGGTGAGGTAATGCTTTTATAACTGGTTTAACAAAAATGATGACAGGAACTAATGTGTCTTGTGGAGGTTCTATTACCTGAAATGCAACTATAACATATATACAGCTAAAAGCTTATATAATTGTGTAAATCCCACGTAATGTCTTGTGATATAAGAGGAATAAAACACTATAAGTTGTGCTATATTACTGGGGAAAAAAATAATTTCTCTTTGCATCATAACGCATCATTGCACTCGAGTGTTGATTATTTTCCTAAAACAGCATCCTTCGCTATGTTTATTCCTATATTATGGAATAAATAAATATGTTAAATACTTCATCCATGAACAATGTCCATGTTAAACATCATGCATCATCAACGCTGTATGTGGCTCTCTGCAAAGCTTTTCCTGGCAGCACTGAGTACACTTTCTGCAGCTGGTGTCAGTGAGGGAGGGGGAAATAAGAGAGGGACACGGTGTCCGCGTTAGGAGAAGGAGGGGGTGGAGTACAAATAAATCTAGCTGTAGAAGAGCCCATCTTATCAGCACCATGTACAGTAGAGCTGCAATCCAGGGCAGAAGAATGTAGGGGGATCAGAATGAAGAAGAAGCAGCTTGATGTATGGGTAAGACTACAGACAAGCTCTGGGAACTAAACAATTCATTCCACTGCAAGGAACAAAGAGCGAGCGATGTAATGTCTGCTGTATGCTGAGTGAGCAGAAGCTCAAGCTTTAACCTTTCAACAGCTTTCTCACTGAGGAGATCTATGTCTTTTCCAAAAGATCCAGAGGATTCATCTGCACTGATAGATTTTTTCTATGTGGATATGCCATGGATATGATTACTGAGATCAGATAAGGTTAGCCTGGTATTGCTTGTGTGTGTGTGTGTGTGTGTGTGTGTGTGTGTGTGTGTGTGTGTGTGTGTGTGTGTGTGTGTGTGTGTGTGTGTGTATGTGTTGCAGCACAAGCAGAGTGGGGGATGTTCTAAAGAAGCTGGAGTGTGTTTTCCACAGCTGACAGAGAGTAAAGTATACCTCGGGGAAGATGTATGCCTTCTACTCGCTGCTGGTCTACATCTTCTACACGGTTTTTAAGAAGGATGAGGAGACTGTGCTTGAAGGGGCATGTGGAGAGACGTCAGAGGTATGGCTAAACAAAACACACACACACACACACACACACATACTGTACATACACTCAGTATAATCTTACTCCAAATGAGTTATGTATAATGGTGACTGAACACCACTGGTATTGTAATGTTTCTGTAGTACCATTTTCTATCTAAGTACCATTGTAATCCCAAGCAAGAACGTGAACAGGAAGTCGACATAATTCCACTTTAATTAATTAGTCTTTGTCTTTAAAATGACTGATGAGTCAGCACCGGTGCTCAGCTGATCAGACCTGACACCTACAGTAGTTATCATTCATAGACAAAAATCACCTTCATCTGAATGAAGGCATTTCCATAAGACCAAAAATGCAAGGTGACCAGGCACGAAAATGATCTCTCAATGGTGCTGGAATACACATGGCCAGGAGTAAATTTCCCATGTAGATATTACTGTTAACACCAGAAGAGTTTGACTCTTGCATCACATTCTTCTCACGTACGCACCTCCACTGTAGGATCCTGGCCATGTTTCCATGGAAACAGGGAGCAGGAGGAAGGGTGGCCACACCCCCAGGTCGGGAAAAAGGCAATATGACAGAATCAGTGATTCAAGTAAGTGTTATTAAAGACGGCAGTGAGCCGAAATCCAGAGCCAAAATCTGGACCGAAATTCTGAGAAAAAATAATGAATTTGATCCAGTGCTGTAACACATGGAAAAGATTTGCTTTTTTCTTTTGGAACTATAAATGGTTACGTACAAAAACTTACAAAGATCTTTTTTTATTATATTTACACTTTATTATATTTATTGCATTTGCAGTGTAGGTGAAAGTTGTGGCTTTGTTCAAACCATGTTTTAAACCTTGTATTTTTAAGTGTCTTAAAGATAATATATATAAAATAATAATTATTTAAATCTTAATTTTTTTATATCTTAAATTATTATATCTTAATTTTTTACTGTATTAATTCTTTTTTCTCCTTATGTTTAACTTCTGTTCCATGTTTATGTTCTGTAAAGCTGCTTTGAGAACAAATACTTTTGTTTACAAATAAACGAATTGAATTGAATTAAAGTATATATAATGAGAATCGTTTTCGACTGATAATCTCGTTTCGGTTTTGGTACCGGAAAAGAAAGCGTTAACGTAGAACTTCTCCTTTCCTGATTATCATTCAAATATAACTCATCATCATGTTCACATAGTCCTGATGGTCATCTTACATCCCAGGCAGCAGCAGCAGCAGTGAGAGTGATGAACTGTCTCTCAGTGATGAAGATGGCGACGCTGATGAAAGTTACGCTATCCCGGCTAAGACACCTTTGGCGGCATTCTTGTCCTTCAAACAGGAAACGGAAAAGAGGAAAGTTTCCAGTGTCCACACTGAAACAGGAGAAAAGGTACAGTATCTTAAGCCTGGAATAGCAAACACTATTTGCAAATAATAATCCATGAATAAAATAAGAATATTCACCTGTAATCTTTAATATGATGGTCTACAGGTGTTCGAGCCTCCTCTGGTGGCAGTGATGTCTCATCTACTGAGCTTCCTTGAGCAGTACTCACACCTACAGCAGCTACAGCAGCAAGCTGAGCAGTACCGCATGCAGCTGCGCAGGCACCGAGTGCAGCACCGGCGAAAGATGAAAGCTCTGCGTAGCTCTTACAGGCAGCGCCTCCGTGACAAGAGCAGCGTGATCCACAGCCTGGAGGAGGCCATTGCTCAGCAGCAAACACCTTCACCTGATAATGACAGTAAGGACGTCTGTGTATCTTTCTCTCTCTTTGCAATTCTGACAGCACAGATGGTGCGTACGGTCCACTTTCATGGCTCCACAGACTAATGTCAGATGCATCTCAGAGTTTGTGTTACTAGGTTTGTTTGTTTTTTGATAATCAGTTCTGTTTACCTGTTTTGTCTATCTAGCATTGATTTTATTTACAGCTTCTGTTTGTGTGGTGCTTTAATGAGGATTGGTTCGGATCTATTGAGTGCTTCACTGAGATCTATGGCAACAGCAAAGGGTTTTGGAAGTGGCAGTAGAAGGTCAGAGGGAGAAGGGAGAAGGCAGAACCTTGGAGGAGCAAACGTGAGCAATGTCGGTATTCCCAACAAAATGCATGCACAGTGTTCCCTGAGAGCTGATATCAGAACCTCCTTCTGCCCCAGTGATAATAATGAGAAGGTTCTGCAGCAATAATATTCTATTTAGATTTGTTCGGTAACTCCAAGAAAGCTCACAATTAGTAGAATCAATACATATACCCAGCCTTTTTACAGTGAGATTGCCTGGTTTTATCTTCATGATTTTACAGGGATGAGCAAATTACTACTAATCCACATCCACAGAAAATGACATTATAGCCCCAATAAAAAAGGATCCCTGGTGCAGATAATCATAGTGAGATAGCACATCCATAGCTAGTAGCAAACTCAGGAAATAGAAATTGTTATACCAACAATGTATATGTATCCAATTTATATCCAAACAATCAATAGTCCTCCAAATAATGTGGACAGTAGAGCCAAAGAATACAGTATTTCTCTTATGTTAGCTAATTAAATGATGGTTGTTCGTGCACAGCATTACAGCCATAAGCTCATTTAAATAATGCCATCTACAATATTTCTGGGAAATCCTTGCCTTGCCTCCTTGCCTAACTACTACTACTACTACTACTACTACTAATAATAATAATAATAATAATAATAATAATACTATTACTACTACTACTACTACTACTAATAATAATAATAATAATAATAACAATATTAATTATAATAATAATAATTGTGTATTAGTTGGATGGCACTGGACACTCCTTAGCTACAGCCATGCAAATACAAGCAATAAAACACAATACATTGTTTAGGTTTAGATATGAACATAAAGTACATGCACATAACACAAATAAAGTGTTGCAGTATGATGTCTAATTGTTGTCATGGGTTTATGAAGACAAATTATGCTGAAGAAAACTGCAGCAGAGGCCAGTGGATTTTAGCATTTGAAAGTATATGGTGACTGATAGCAGAGAAGAAGATAAATTAATGGAGTCCGGTTACTTCGTTGTATGCAGGAAACATATACGTTGTTATTGAGGAAAAAAACCCTGATTTTATTTCCATTTTTTTCCATGTTGTATTCCAATACAAAGTAAAAATTCATGGCGAAATAGTACTAAAGTACTAACGTTATTGATGGAGCTGATTGACTCATTCGAGCACAATAAAAAACACATACACACACATCATACCTTTACAATCAGTTAGCAGCTCTTCCTACTTGTAAAATTTTCCTGGCATAAGAAATAACAAGTACACACATCACACCGCGTCCCTTGAAAATCAGATGCATGGCCTGCATTGGCATGTTGCAACTTTCTAGGTTACTATAGTTCATGATGTATTAATCGTAGATATCCATGTTCATTACTTTTAACCGCAGTTTAATCAATGAAATTTACAGCTCCTTCATCTGGTATAAAGCTTTCAATGCTAGATTACATCTTATTAACTAGACTATGCACTGAATAATAGATTTGTCTAAAAGAGCTATAAAGGAAAAGGGTGATTTTAAGGGCACCTACTGGAAAAGATCCAACTGCTAAGTAAGTTTCTGGATGGTGTTTTTGCTGAAATGCAAAGATGCAGTCAAGCCAAAGCAGAGAACAAATGATACATCTACTCACCAGATAACATTAGTAAGTGGTGATGCAGGGCAAAAAGACTGCACAAATAACTAATAACCTTTTTAAGTCCTGGCTGCTTCAGTTGAACAGATGATCAAACCGTATTTCTCTAACTGAATCATTTCAACACTGCTAGAGGAAATAACACTTGAAGGAGAATTATTTAATCTCTGAGATGGCATCAACACCAAAAACTGTGTGTAAAATTGTCTGTGATAAAAGCCCCGGTGTTAGTCATGTCACATGCATACTTCAGCATCGGCTCACTAGTTGAATAAAACATAGTGGTTTCTTCTTTTAGACAAGAAAGTGCACTTACAACAGGGGTCGCATTCACATGCACTATATAAGAACCGGCATGACTCTGATTCGGAAGTTCAGTGATGACTTTTTTATATGCACTGATGGTGGCTTGATGAAATATATTTTTGAAGATAATCACTCTATAATCACTAGCTGTGGTAATATGCTTTATTAAATAATGATCAGATAATAATGATTATACTTCATGAGAATATTATTGAAAATCACATTTAATTGGAAATGTAAATTTTATTAACGATATGTAATATGTGTGTGTGTGTGTGTGTGTGTAGCAGGGACTCCAGGCCTGCATAAGCTGGTGCAGTCTCTGTGTGGCCTGCAGGGGGAGAGGAGTCTGCTGCGAGGTGAGCTGCGTCTCCTCCACTCACAGCTGGAGCAGAGAGAACAGGACCGACACTCCAAAGTACAAGCCTTCCAACAGCAGGCAATACTGACACACACACACCATACTTTCTCTGTCTCAGCATCTTTACCCATCTTTCACACATCCCATTTCCAGGCCATCTTCCTAGCCTCCTTGCCCCAGTTTCCAGGCCTTCTAATAGCAGGTACATCTCTACTGCTGTTTATTTTTATTTTTTTTTAACAAGTTTACAAACTATCATCCATCCCCATTTATTTGTCTTTTCTTCCCTTTCGTTCACCCAAACATTCTTTGCATTTTAATCACTGAAAATGTCCCATAAATGATCTCCATTCTCCTTTATAGATAGATGAGCTGAAGAGCTGCATCGAGGAACGGGAAGAAGAGCTTTCCAAACTCCGCATTGCCTCTGTAAGCACTCTTCTCTAAAGAATAACAGCCACAAAGAAGTAGAATCAGACCAGTTTCTAAAATGATTCAGTCTAGATCTGATTTCTGTTTGGTTTATTCTTAGGGAGAGACTGACTCGGAAAAGCGCATGCTGTGTTTGTCAGCTGAGAATGAGAGTCTGAAACAGAGCCTGTCCGTGACTCAGGGTCTCCTACAGCAGCTGTCCATCATCCCATCTCAGTCCAGCTCACTGCTCATTAAGGTGAGACTTACTTGGATTGTGAACGGTCCTTATCATCTTCTTCTACTCATCCTTTAAACTAAGAAAAGAATTTATGTCAAAACTACATTTACATTTCCAGCATTTAGCACACGCGCTTATCCAGAGCGACTTAGATTTTATCTCATTTTTATACAATTGAGCATTAAGGGCCTTGCTCAGGGGCCCTGCAGTTGCAGCCAGGTTGATGTGGAAATTCATCTCACAACCTTCGATCGGTAGTCTACAGTAGATCTAGAGACTATTGTGTGAAAATCCTAACAGCTCAACATTATAGAAAGATTATAGATTTTTTTTCCTCATGCATTGCACTGCTACTGAAAAGATAAGGTACATACATGTTTTCCCAATAAACCGCTATGTGATTGTGTGATGCTAGAACAGATCGGCTTCACCATGTTAAATTAATCTTAGACACCAAGAATATACAGATCAGTGTTTCAAGCTTCACTGTTGATACACTTTGCTGTGGCTGTGCAGGAAAACGAGAATCTGCGCAGCCGTGTTCTGCAGCTGGAAAGCACTCTGCAGCAGCGAGTGGAGCAGCTCTCACGCCTGGAGCGCCAGAGCGAGCAGGACCAGTGGCGCAGGGGAGAGGAGCTCCGGAGACGAGATGAGAGAGTGAAAGAGCTTCAGCTCGAACTTGATAAGGAACGCAGCAAGGAGCCTGTAGTGAAAGTGAGCACACTGCACTTCCTGTAGCTGTGATTTGATGTCTATTGATTAAGAACACGCAAAAGTGTGTTATACTCACCTGAGGCTTCAGAGACGTAGCAGTTACTGACAATTACTAACAATAATAATTGTTAATAATTACTAGCAATAATAATAATAACCCTGGAAGTTTTTGACATTAGACAAATTGGAAATTGTTTATTGTATATATTACTACACTTATAAGTATAAGCTCATAGTAGCCTGGCATATGCGAAATTGGGAAGTCGTGGCCTAATGGTTAGAGAGTCTGACTCGTAACCCCAACTCGTAACGGCCATGACTGAGGTGCCCTTGAGCAAGGCACCGACCCCCCCCAACTGCTCCCCGGGCGCCGCAGCATAAATGGCTGCCCACTGCTCCGGGTGTGTGTTCACGGTGTGTGTGTTCACTGCTGTGTGTGTGCACTTTGGATGGGTCAAATGCACAGAACAAATTCTGTATGGGTCGCATGTCACGTCACTATTTTTCACTATTATAATAAGTAGCTTTCCTTTACTTAGTTTTTTTTTTCCGTTTTTTTTTGTCCTATATTTGCATGTTTACTGTTTGCATTCACATCCATATATTTATATGAATCTTATGTTTCAGTTCATTGTTTCCTGTGCTGTAAACTCTTTCTATAACCCAGATGAGAATAAATGAACATGTGAATCAAACCTCAGTACAAAAACATGGATAATAGCAGAACTCCCTTTCATTTGTTTTCTTACAGTATGTCACTCGGACAGTGGAAGTGGAGTCTCCTTCGACATTAAGGCAGCTCACCGAGGCCAGGCAGAAAAACGATCACCTAAAACAGAGGTTGTCCAACGAGAAAGAACGATGCAAACAGCTGGAGGAGAAAATCCGACGCTCAGACGAAGTCAGCTGCAATCTTCAGCATAAGGTGATTTTAGCACTTTCATTAAAAATGCAATCAGGTTACAGTTTGACATTAGAGATTCATCTGAAGTTGAGAACATGTTGCCCATAGCGGCATGTGAGTTTTTAATGGACTGAGGTTTATTCGTAGTTGATCAACGCAAAGAATAATGGTTCCTGCACAGGGGGATGGAGTGACTGTAATGGAGTCTGTTTTCCTCCAGATTGCTGCATATGAAAGAGAGATTGGGAGCCTACAGGCAGAGCTGATGAAGGAGATCGAACATCTGGAGGAAAAAAAAGATGAAGCTGTAAAAGCAGCAGCAAACTGTTCACAGGAGCAGTTTCAGAGCCTGCAGGATCAGTTCATGAGTGAGTCTGTATTACAGTATATCATGCCAGAGCACTACATGCTAACTTTCTTTGCAATGATCTCAATATCTTTTTCAAACACAACCCTCCTAACTACTTTGACTACATAGGCAGTATTTAATTATGTCTCACTGTGTGTGTGATGATGATGATGATGATGATGATGATGATGATTATCAGCTCTACAGCAGCGTCTGAACGCTCTTCCTCCCACCCTGCGCTCGATGAAGACAGACTACGCCAGTCTGCGCAGTCAGGTCCGCAATTTTGCAGAGTTTTATGGATCAGCCATCAAAGAAGCCAAGAAACAGGCAAGCAGAAATTATATGTATGATAAAATGAGGCTCGATTTGAGCTGTCACGAGCTTTTTTTTTTTAGTAACACTTTATAATAACAGTACATGACTAATCATGTACTAATCCCTGAGTTAATACTTACTTAAATATGAACTGATGATGAAATGATGTGATGAAATGATGACTCTTATTTCCTCTCCTATGACACATATATTAATCATGAACTAATGAAGAGCTAACTTAACTCTGTTGTGAATCCTGAAATCCTGCATGAATAACATTAAGTACATGTGTATTAGCTTATGTAATTACTAAACATGAAAGAGTAAAAGAGAAAAAGGAGGAATTAAATGGGCATCGTTTCAGATTGTTCCCAGGTTTGTAGTGGGATTTGATGAGAAATGAATGAAGAATGACGCAAAATTGAGATGAAACAACGTTCATTATAGAGAAAGTATATTAGTATAGCAGTAGTGAAGTATACTAATAATACTAGCATGATGTTTATTGGTATCCTCAATAAGGAGAATCGATTTAAGTTATTTAAGTTTAAGTTTAAAGTAATTCAGCAACCTATCCAATGGTGTGTTTATTTTGCATGCTAAAAAAAATCCCAACGCAAATCTCGTGGGAGCGGCCGGTTTCACCTTTGCCCCGGGCGGGAGTGGGCGGTCAGAAAATTTAGTGGGAGATCCGCGGGACCCGGTGGGATTTGGCGTGTAGCCTAATAATAAGAATGGAGTCAACACATGACGTTGAGATGTAAATTAGTATTAGCATTAGTATTAATTTATCTTATTTAAATGCAATCATGTTTAATTCTGTTATTCTGGACATTAGCCTGAACTAATAATTAGTCTGATCATTTGTATACAATCAAAATTTTCACAAGCTCTCAAGAAAAAATCCGCGGGAGTGGGCACAAACATCGCGGGTGCGGGCGGGAGTGGAACACACGCAGCTTGCAGGCGCGGGCGGTCCTGGTCAGAAATTCAGCGGGAGCGGGCGGGCGGGCGGGCGGGCGAGCGGGTTTCTCTAGATGGCACTGAGGATTAGTGGTCATCATGCTTGCATTGCATCTAGGTTGGAGGTTCGATTCTTGCCTCCACTTGTGCTTCGGCAGTTTCTCTGAGTTCTCCAGGTTCCTCCTTCAGTTTGCCACCAAAGTCTGTAAGACATTTTATGATGGTTTAACTTTGAAACAAAAGTTAACCTGCTGCTTGTCCTGTCACACAGAATCAAGACGATGGATTGCTTTTAGAAGATAGATAGATAGATAGATAGATAGATAGATAGATAGATAGATAGATAGATAGATAGATAGATAGATAGATAGATAGATAGATAGATAGATAGATAGATTGATTGATTGATTGATTGATTGATTCACCAACACACACACAAAAGCAGATGTTGTGTATTACAGTTAGTATGGCTTGACCATGTTGTCTCAACAGATGTTTGACAGATGTTTGGAGAAGGCTAGTTAGTCAGTATCAATGTGTTGTTTTTCTCTACAAGATCTCAGCAGCAATAAATGAAATGTCTGAGGCCAATAAGGACCTGCTGGAGAAATACAGGAAAGAGGTCGCCCTTCGCAGGAAATACCACGAGCAGTTGGTAGAGCTGAAAGGTAGCCTCTGTTTCTATTAATATCTAAAATATATATACCGAAACCGTATGCATACACATCACCAAAATGTCAAACTCAAAAAAGCAAAAACTTCTGTGTCTCTTCCATCAGGCAACATCCGTGTCCTGTGCCGTGTGAAACCGGTTCTTGAAGAGGACCAGCATGATGAGTGTCAGGCTGTCGCTGTGACCACAGACCCACACAATGAATCTGCTCTCAGTGTCCTCAGTAAGGGCAAAGCCAAGACCTTTGAACTGGACAAAGTCTTTCACCCTCAGGCTACTCAAGAGGAGGTACGCACTGTATGTCACTGTGTCATCATTACAGCTGATAAAAATTTGGGAATTCTCCAGGATTCTATCTATATATATATACAGTAAATGTGTGCAAATACGCTCCCATTGCTGCGACCTGGGTTCAATTCCTGGATGGGAACTAACCCAGCCACTGAGGGATTAACTCTCTTTCCCCTTTCTCGAGCCTGGATAAAATGAGAGGGTTGCGTCAGGAAGAGCATCCGGTGTAAAACCTGTGACAAAACAAATATGTAGATCAGATAGTCTGCTGTGGCCACAAGAGCAGCTGGGAGCAGCTGAAAGAACAACAACATATACTGTAATTGCATGCAAATGGATGACACTTGTGTCAAAGTTGCCTTCTGTATTAGAATAGTATACAAAACTTGTACCTGTGTACATGTAAGACATAGGAACTACAGAGGATAAACATGCAAATAACCGACAAAACATCTGTCTGACCAATGTCCAACTTTCAGGTGTTCCAAGAAATCGAGCCCCTGATCACTTCCTGCATAGATGGATATCATGTGTGTATCTTTGCGTACGGCCAGACAGGCTCAGGGAAGACCTACACTATGGAGGTACACTGACCTACACCATAATGAATTAAAGCAGTCCAGTAAAGATTCAGGGAGATGTTCTTGATCCTTGTGTGGCTACATGACTTTTATTTCATTAAAAATATTTTATTTTTATTATTGTGGTTTTAAGTAACAGCTTTGCCATTCAGGACCAAACCAGTGGAACTGATGCATACTGAAACATCAGTGGAACTGATCAGATAGAAATGTTTGCATGGACAAAAACAAAGCTTTGATTTGATTCATATCGTTTGCTGTGCTTCATTATTTCAACAAAATTAAGTTATTGTGTGTGTGTGTGTGTGTGTGTGTGTGTATATATATATATATATATATATATATATATATATATATATATATATATATATTTTTTTTTTATTTTTTTTTACATAACACAGTCATGCAATACTTTCTACAAACCTCACTAAGAAAGACACGAAAAAGCCAAACTTTTGCCCTGCCAACACTTTTTAAATTTTGTTCAATCTAGATGTTATTTGAATGCATGGTTTTATATCTTTATTATGAAAGTAGAATTCATCCTCCTCTGTGTGACACCAGATAGTGTGATTATAAATCATTTCACTTTTATAATTGTGTACTTATATGGTTAAAAATGCACCGGTGTATCTAGGAAATTCATTCTAGTTTAAGTCTACCTTGTTAAGGTTATCAACTGTTCACTGATGCAAAACTGTGTGGCAAAGATGAGCAATGATAAGATGTCATACTATTCAGGGTCCTGTGGACAACCCAGGCATCAACCAGCGAGCTCTGAAACACCTTTTCAATGAGATCGAGGAAAGGAAAGACATGTGGAACTACACGATCACAGTCAGTTCAGTGGAAGTCTACAATGAGGTTCTCAGGTATTATTATTATTATTTATTATTATTATTATTATTATTATTATTGTCTATGAAAAAAGTTGTCACATTAAAAGTTGGAACAAATCGCATAAATTGAGACAAATTGTGTATCTCCTCTTGAAAGGACAAACCAAGTGGGTTAAAGATTATGTTCGTAACATTTTCTTGTTCCTTTAAAACTCAGAGATCTGCTGAGTAAAGATGGAGAGAAGCTGGACATCAAAATCAATCCAGATGGCACGGGTCAGCTCCATGTTCCTGGTCTCAGGATCAAAGAAGTCAAAAACTTTCAGCATATCAAAAAAGTGAGTGTCTCAGTGTTATTTCCATCAGGAAGCTTGAAAACATAAACAGTAGATTTCTGAACTTGGTAATTGTGTGTTCCTGCAGATCCTGGCAACAGCACGGAGAAACAGGATAACGTTTGGGACACAAATGAACCAACATAGCTCTCGTTCACACGCTCTGCTCACCATCACAGTGCAGGGAACAGACCTCGCCACCGGCACCAAAACCACCGGTCAGCTTTACTCACAAAATCTGTACAGTGCCTTGCATAAATATCTTTAAACATGTCCACAATTTACCTCATTAATACCTTAAACTTAAAAACATTATAGTATGAATCTACACAAAATGCCCTATAATATTGAATTCATTTACATTTACAATTATCTTACAGAAGTCTCTATCCATCTATCAGTATCATCCTGATACTGGCCCACTAGGTGATGGATTAAAAACACCATCGGTCTGAAAACTTTTGGGAGGCAATGTAGCAAAGAACATCACACAGACAACATAAGTGCTAATCTAAGTACTTCAGGAAGACGTAGATGTAGAGTTAAAAGGTCTTTAGTCATTGCTAGAGTTGCTGTTCAGACATCTAGGGGAAGTTCATTCTACCCCTTTAGTGCCAGAACAGAGAAGAGTCTTGATGCATACCTTTCTTCTACCCTGAGAGATGGTGGGATCAGTCGAGCGATCAGCAGAGCAGTGTGCGAGGATTTGATGCAGGCAGCTATAGAATATCAGTGGAAGGAGTGTAGCAATGGGATGGTGTAAGAAGGTGGAAAACACGTCATAGCCGCATTCTGGGTCAGTTGAAGAGGCAGAATTGTGTTCTGCGTCCCAGACTGCCTAAGATTAGTCTTTAGTTGCTCCTTTATACATTTTATTTGAGGTTCTTTAGGCCTGGGATTAAACACAAGGTTTTTATCTATGTTAAATATCTGTATGCTTCTCTACCTTAGAATTGCAGGCTTTCTTTCTATTGAGTGCCATCATCCTGTGCATCCCTTCTCTAGGGAAGTTGAATCTGGTGGACCTTGCTGGTTCGGAGCGAGTGTCCAAGTCAGGGGCGGAGGGTGAGCGGCTGAAAGAGGCCCAGAACATCAATCGCTCACTGCTTGCACTGGGAGACGTGATCCAGGCCCTTAGGGGCCGCCAGACCTACATCCCCTTCAGGAACTCACGCCTTACGTATCTGCTGCAGGACTCACTGGGCAAGGGCAACAAAACCGCCATGGTGGTGCAGGTAAAGCATGCGTCAGTCTCATCAGATCTAAATCAGATCCCATCCATCATCTAAGTGTGTAATGAGCCAAAAAAAAACAATGCCATGCAGGAGATAAACATAATTTCATAAATAGATCACACACATATATACACACACAAACACACACTCTCTAAATTCACTTCTCTGACTCTTTACACTTGTTATTGTGTTGTTTTTTAGATTTCCTCACTGGAAAGGAATGTTGAAGAGACTCTGTGCTCGCTGAAGTTTGCACAGCGGGTGTGTAAAGTGGAGCTGGGCCCTGCAGCACGCAAGATTGAAAGCGGAAGCCATTGTGACAATTACTCCTAAAGCTAATATCACCAGCACACTTCTGCAAGTTGAAATCAAGGAATATATCCATCCCTAAGTGTTTGCTTTTGTCTAAGACCTCTAACGAGACTTCCAGATGATTTTAAGGGCTACGGTTCAGGAAGCCACACAAGTAGCATCTATTTCTTACTGCTGAGTATTCGCAAGAGCCATGCCTAATGCCTGAACAGCTGCGGCTCCTTCCTATCGCCTGAGCGGCATGTCAGGGTGCAATATCCGTGCAGGCGGGTTGCTCCGCTGCACTACACTACACTACACTACACTACACTACACAACCACATCGTCTTGCTTGATAAATGACATTTTATTGATCGGGCACGCTCGAGTGCATCGAAAAATAAAAGGTCATGAATTTATCTACTATAACAACTACATCATCACTTCCTCACACGTCGACGCTGCTGTAATGATCTATTTAGACATTTTCAGGATAACGCTGATCCACTCTGAGGTGATGAAAATGTGTTGAGCTTTTGTGATTATGTAACTGTATGAAGCTAGTTTTTGTGTTCACTCCACTCCGTTGTAGACCATCGTATGTGCTAAGGTGTGGTCATTCTAGACGGATGTACTGACGGGCACAAATGTGTGGCACTCTGGGAAACCTACCAGGCATTGCTTGATAGAACAAGGGGGAAAAAAGATGACAACTTGGGCTTTGGACATTCTGGCAGTAGTTCTGCAGCTTTTGAAAACCTTAAATACACTTAAATCTGAGCACGCTATTAGGAACACTTTACTAATACTAGTAAGGCCTCACTTACAGTTCTTCATGGCATTGATAAATTCCTTTGTGATTCTGGTCCATGTTAACGTTCCACTTTCATGACTTGAATCTCCCGTTTTATCACATTCAAAAGATCTTATAATGGATTCAGACCTGGTGACCGGGAAGGTGACTGTACCACACTGAATTCTTTTAAGTGCAGACATTTGCTTAGTGTCATGCTGGAAGTAGGCTTTAGAAGGTGGTCAATTTTGGCCATGAAGGGATTCACATGATCAGAAACAATATTCAAATAGTCTGTGACATTCAAGTGATAACTGATTGATAAATAGTGTGTCAAGAAAACATTCCCCACACCATTACACCACCTCCACCAGCCTTGCAGAGTTGCTGCAGTCTTTCTGTCAGCTTGGACAGGTTTGGCCATTCTTCCTTAATCTCTCATTAACAAGGTGCTTTTGGTCTACAAAACAGTTGTTCAATGGATGTTTTTCTTTTTTGAATCAATCCAAGTAAACTCTAGACTGTCATGTCTGAAAATCAGGTTATAGAAATACTCAAAGCGGTCCAAATCATCTGACACCAACAATCATGCCACTGAGATCACACGTGTCCTTCATTCTGATGGTTGATGCGAACATTTACCCGTTGGCTCGTTTCCACACGATAACTGCGTCGATGAGCAGGTGTATCGATGTTTCTCATTTATGTTCCATATATTGTACTCAATAAGAATGTGGAAATTGTTTTGTTCATTCACATCACCATGTAAAGAGTTTTCCCAAGCTGCAACACAACTGAGATCACACAAGTGAGATTGACTTTTGTGTAGTAAAACCTAAATCCCTGAATTCTGTACAATAGTGTAGAACCAGCTCATTTGAATTATTCTCTGTGCAGTGTTTGTGGGAGGTTTATACTGGAGTAATGATTATTGTAGGATGTTTCTTCTTCGAGCGGATACGTTTAACTAGCCATTATTTTTCCGATAGCAAATGAGAAATGCACTTTACTTCCAATACAATACTAGGTGCTTTGTCCATAGAACTAGTGTTAATATTTAAATACAATGTTTTTGAATTTAGTTCAGCTTGTGCCATTTTCTGTTAGTAGTTAATTAAAATGAATATTTATACAAGATTAAATGTAGACGGACTAATATTTATTTACTCTGATGTGGATATCATATGGCCGGGTCTCAGAATGAGGACAAATTGTAGAATTATGAATGAAAAGAGAACACACGCATGCGCGCACATGCGCACACACACACATTATGAATCACCACATTCTAATTTATCACTGTATTAAAAAAAAAGGATTTAACTCTGTTTCTGTACTCCAGGTGAGTAAAGCTATTTTAATGCCATTTTTTGAAAGGTAAATATTATATTAGCTTGTTACTAATGGCAAAAAGAGATGCAGTGTTTTTCTGATAAACACACAAGGACTTTCTTTGGCATTCTTACAGATTTCTACACACACTGACTTTGGGCAAAATAATTTCCTGATTGCTTGTATATCAGTGACACCAGAGAGAAATAAAATCTAGCAATGTCACTTGGCTCCATTATTAATAACCTTGTGACTTTTGGAGGTCTAAACTAAAAGGTATGAAAACTGCTGTATTTTTGACTATATTGCTTACAAATAGCAACTTAAAGCAATTTTGTTTTTCTAAAAACAACAACTTACATTTTAAATATTTTTTTAAAGGGATAATTAGCAGTGTGTTCGCTTGAGGCTTAATCTAAAAACCAGTCTAACGGTTTCTTCTAATTATAACTTGGACAAACAGAACGAGAAATCGAAATAGAAAAAAAGCATTTAATTACGAAAGAACAGAAATCTTTACTGATTTCAGTTAGGAGATACAAATATTTGTACATCACTATCTTTCCCTCTCTCACACACTAACAAACACTCACTCATACACACATGCCAGTCAACACCTGACTTCTGATGCTCAGCAACTCAGTTCAGGTTGCATGCTAATTATTTTGTGAGCTTCACTCATCTTCCAGAAGGATCTACATTACAGAGAACGCTCATCTTCAGAACACAAGTCCGCTCAGTCCGAATCAGCCTCTTGTACATTGACTGCTCCAACAGCAACAGCCAGGTCTGTTTCGCTCCCCTTCAGCCGGTCCCCTACACACACACACACACACACACGTATATAAAAACACCTGAGTAAATAGCTCAAAAATAGCTCTGTGCATTAGCAGACATAGCACACGTTCTACTTTAGAGAAAAATAGGAAGAGAGTACATGCTTAACTGGGTCAGAGCAGACACTATATATAACCAATTCCTTTTTTTTGGAATCCTTTTTTGTAGCTGCTGATTTTTTTTACATGCAAAAAGAAAATATCAGGTTTTCCCGTATTTGGGCTAAAAACATGTTTTACTTTCAAGCAGCTCAAGATAACAACCTAGGGTTGAAAAAAGAAGTACAAAAGCCCCTACATGTACTGTCCTTGTTTTGAAGATTTTAACCATGGCCTGAAAGCTATTATTAGAAGTGCTGTTACATTTATGTTTCTCATTGCTTGAGGACACAGTGTATGAAAATGTGCTTTAGAGATAAAATCCATTATAAGGCCACTACATGGTCAGTTCTATTCTGAGCCAGTGTATGGCATTGAGAGATGGGAAACCACACACACACACACACACACACACACACACACACACACACACACACACACACAGTCATCATTAGCAATGACATCTCAAGGGCCTAGGAAACCACACAGCAATTACCCTTAAAGCAAGACAATCATTACAGTATGGACCTTTTTGTTTTTTTGTACAGTTTATGATGTATTACTTCTACCACAGTGAAGAATTGGCTAACGTGTTAAATGACTGACACGTCAATATTTAACATCATACTCACTGATAAGTTCAGCAATGGCTTTCTGGGTTCTTTTCTCCAGTTTTTCCAGCTTTTTTGCAACATCCCTCTTCAGGTCCCTAAGGGTAAACATGTGTTAGTGACCAAGATGTACAGACTGTACAAGTAAATAAATACAGAGAAAGGTGGATGTTAATACTCCATACCAGTCTGGTTTCCTTGGAGCTAAATTAGCCAGGTCCTAAGGGGAACACACACATCAGTAACAGTCACATGTATTACTTTTCACCACACAGTGCAGCAAAGCTCAGCAAATGACCCATAAACCCCTGCACCTGCGCTTTTGCACCATTGAGCAGGAGATGCTGTACTCAAGCGCCGAGCTAAATTTAGTAAAAAAAAAAAAAAGAGTTAAAACTGTCTTTGTGCATAGAGTGATCTTTATATAGAGTAAATATAGCGCATCAAAGGCTCGTAATGAAAAATAGGAATTAACTACAGGGGCTATTTTTGCCCCTACAATACTGTCAATCTGGAGTATTTTTGGTCAATTTTGCCCCGGTTCATTTCCAACTCTAGTAGAGACATTAATTGCATACGTGTTTGAAACCAAAAAACCCAAGACACACAGTATTTTTATTGTTGCCATATTCATGCTCTGCTATTAAAGCAACCCCACTGATTCCTTGTGCTTCCCATAATATTATATGAGAGACAGAATCACTCCAGTGCAATGCACAATATCAGATGAGCTAGACCTGGCTTCATTTCAATATCCCTTCTTTGAATATCAGGTAGCAGTTTGTAATGTTCATGCTTAGCAGCTCACCACTGGATTAGCTTCAGTAAAACTCTTTATTCCTTTACTTAGATTAATGTAAAGAAAAGGTGAAGCACGCTCCGCCAGGATACTGACAGCCCTGAGGCGGCATTTGCAACCAGAGAATCGTTATTACTCGACAGTGACGCCTGACTTCTGTAGGTGGAACCCAACTCACCACTTCCTCTATAATGGGCTCTGGGTTTGCAGCTTCCAGCTGGTCTTTAACTTTATCTTCCACTGTAAGGAATACAAAAACAGAACAGGTCAGACTGCATGCATTCCAAGCTCCCAGCACTTCTCGTACAACCTTTATAAAACACCCATTAGTCAGAGCTCCATGATACGTACTCCACCAAGAGCAGAGATTATAATACACTGAGCACTTGTATGATCGTACTGGAACGCTCAAGTCTCTAGACAATCTGTAATCCTGCTAAGAGTTTCAAGGAAGAAGTGTTTTTGTGTACAGTTGGGTATGAAGATGAGATTCTAACCTGATGCAGGTTTAGCTTTGGGCACCTGCCTTTCTTTTAGCTCTTCATCTTCTGGAGTGTAGTTTCTCAGCTTCAGGTCTCTGCATAAACACACACACACACGGACAATTGTCAATTAGAAATAAATGAATGTCAATCTGAGACTGTGACCGTATATAAATGCAGACCTCTTTTTAGCTTACTTGTGCATGAACTAGAAATACTTCACCTTTTGTGTTTGGTGTTCAGTTGCACTGAATAACAGTTCTTCCTCTTACAGGAGGAAATGAATATCCTGTAAATTCTTTACTTGTTTAAAAAGGTGTGTTTCCTTGATGATGCACCCACCTACAGAAAAATGGCAATATCTTACAGGCGACACATGGGTGTAACACACACTGGAGTTACACCCAAGCACTAAAAGTGATAGCTAAAATCTTGCAGGACTTGTTCATAACCACAAAACTGCCATAACAGGCCGGGCTCATATCATCCCAAGAGTCCAACAGCTTCAATGCAAGCCATGACCAGTAGGGAGCAGTGCAGGCTAACATCGTGACCTGGTCTATTCTAAGCCACACCACTGGTGCAACCTGGGTAATCAAAGCAGGCATGTATACAAAGCTTTCCTTCATTCACTTCACACCAGCTCATTAGCATGTAGCACCTGTTCTGTGGGCTGCATCTGGGGAGAGCAGTTGCCCAGCTGAGATTGAGTCAATACATGCCCAATTATGTCATCTCTTACCTCTGCCCAAATTACAGCCATTTGTTAAATCTCCTGGTAGTCATAAGAGCCCCTATCGAGTAAGCAGACAGGCACAGAGCTGCGTTTCATAACGTACTTCGGGGGACTCCGAAAGTTCATTTTCCTGCGATTTCTCAGAAGGGAGTCTCCAGCGATGTGTGCCGATTCTGTGCTGATTAATAAAGAGGGGTGTTAATATGCTTCAGGACAGCTTTACTCAACCTCTGAGACCAAAATACAAGCACTGGCATTAAAGCCAATTTGTCACAAACATAAAGAACTCATTTTTGATGAAACGCCAACCAAAAATTACAGACTCCCCCAAAAACAAGAGCACAGAAGGAAAAAAATCAGTCATGTGAGACTCAGAGACAAAGGACTGAGAACCCCTCCCACTCCTGTTTCCTGGTGATACTTCCTGACCACCTGCTGGAACAATACAGCTCTGCTGCCATTCTTCACGTACAGTTCTACAACAGAGTGCTGCCCGAATGTCAACAGTCGAGTCGTTTGGCCGGCACGTTCTCCAGAGTCCGGGCTGCTAAACGCTTCCACAATACAGGACAGCACTTCGTGAGATTTCCAACACAGTAACCTCACATCAAAAAGCAAAACAGGAAAAGCAACTGATATTGATCAAAATAACGTATATAAAACCTGTAGGACACATGATGACATGTTCAAACAGGGTATGGCTCAGAGAATCATGTGTTCTGCTTCTCCTAATACAGTACATGTAGAGGCTGTAAGCCTGTGGCGAATAGACAGAGTTCTATTCCTTTCCTGCATGAGGAACTGATTTCAGTTTTTGCATTAAAAACCTGCCCGTTTACCTAATAGTCTTTAACAGTGTGGTAGTTGAGAATAAACAATGTCATGAGCCTTACCTATTGCCTCACCCTGCAATTTATTTATTTATTTTTTTACAGCCTACACAAAAATGCAGTACAATTACACAAATGCCTCACTCATACACACAAACAGTCTATATGCTGGGAAGCATGCAAAATATCTGCAGAATGAAGTGCCAGGAAATAAATTACACCACTGGGCTGAGGAGACCAGGATGGGGAAACACTGCTGTCTTACCAGAGCATCTTCTGGGGTTCATATATTTACACACAGAGAATCCCATGAGATCATGGGGTTATGATGTTATTATAGATTTCAATGTTTACGGTGATGAACCCGAGCAAGATGGGAGTCAAACGTCAGCGTCTGTTTGAAGGCACGGGTTTACACAGAGAAAATGAGCAATGTTGCAATATTAATTTCATTATTAATGAAATTAGGAAACACTTGGGTCAGTGCATCATTGAGCCATGTAACCCGATTACTCCTGACATCAAGCACGTCTTCACTGACTCAAATTAAATTTGTGTAACGAGTAATAAGCAGATCTTCTACAAAATGTTTGTCATTTTTTTTAAATAAAGGTTTTTTGCTTTGCTATTTGTTTAAGGGCTTGAAATGAAAACCCCCAGATGCTGGGTTGTGGAAATCCCTCAGATGTATTGTGGCACTCCAATAGAAATATTATAGTCACAACTAGTTTTTCTGTCAAAATGCTCTTCTCATATTGACAAAATGCTCTTCTCGTTTTGTCAATAAAACGTACTAGAGCACACGCAGGTTTAGAAGTGCTGCAGTTTAGTTAATTCATGACTGAAGCTAATTATGATCTTTTAATGCCGTCTAAACAAAACGAATCACAACTGTACACCTACAATTAAAGGTGATGCGTTAACTGGTCTGCTTACGTCTGCGTTCTACTGGGGCAGCGGTGCAGTATTTAGAAAACAATGCAGACAGGACGTATAAGCTGGGAGGTGCTCTTCACCCGTCTGTGGGACCATTGTTTTGCAATCGGAGCTCCTTTGCAATTTTAATGATGCGTGCTTAGGTGACTAAGAGACACTCCTTTAAACTTTCCAGCTGAGAAAACACCTCAATTATGAATTACATGCAGTTTTTCTGAATTCAGCTGCTTTGAGACAATTTTTACTTTCACAGACACCTTGCTAACAAAACAACTATGTGGGACAAAACATTTCCATACGAGTACACGCTGCAAACAGATACACTGAACCGACTCAAAACGGTACCTTGACGAGAGAGAGAGAGAGAGAGAGAGAGAGAGAGAGAGAGAGAGAGAGAGAAAGAAAGAAGCAGGGTTCTATCGAGTATAAACAAAGAGTATAAACAATGGAAAATATCCACTGAGAGCCTTGCCTGAAATAGCGCTGAGAGAAAATGGAAACTGACCCACAGTACTAACTCATGTAAACGCTGGATGCAGCTTAGTAGCACACAAGTGGTTATTTCATGCATGACACATGATGACACAACCCGGAACTGGAAACAGGCTGCTGGATGTTTAACCTGATGCTGAAAACTGGATTGTATTTTGTATAAAAACAGGATGTGCTGTGTTTTTTTACCCATGTCTTTCTTCTGTTTCTGCTTCTTTTACTGGTCTCTTGCAGTCAGGTTCTCCTTCTGCTTGTTCCCGGCCCTATAAAGAAAAACTGGATTAGTGTAACCACTGATTGAGTGTCATTATATCTGCGAGGAGCCACCCACAATTAGTGAGAGCAGAGGGAACTGAAAACCACAAAAGCATTGTTTATATGGTCAGGAAGCTTGAACGATTATGTCTACCAGATTCCTCTTGAGAAGTCCCAATTTATATGACTTCTGCAATGGCTGTGATGTCGGAAATATGGCACCAGCACACAGAGCAACACAAGTAACAATACCTGCCAATCTACACACTACATGACTGGTAAAATAAAAGTGACTTGTGCTTCAGAGACTGTGTGAAAATCCTTTTTCCTGTCTGCCCACTAGACGATAAAGGGACTTTAAAGCACAGCGCTGATGAAGCTGTTGATTCAATCTTTGATAGCAGTGCTAGCTGCTGTTCGATTGAATAACTACGTTTATGTTTCTATCGTTACAGCTCGGTAAAGTGTACATGTACGTCAGACAATAAAGATAATCTAGAACTAGCCGTTAAATAAACAAATGTAAAAAAAATAAAAAATAATAAAAATAAAAGAGAGAGGAGCATTTAATCTTTGCCGTGGTGATGCTTTTTCTTAGTGGTTAGCTTAACGTTTATGGAATGGAGTCTCAAGTTTCAGCATTTGAGTAAGTATGGAGTCTTCAGAAACTGTTATCTGTAGCATGAACTGTGTCACTGGTGAAGTGGTGGCTTCAAATGATGTTGATGATGAAGGCTGGGAGTTCAAATCCTAGACAAAGCCCATAACCTTCAACTATCCATCTGTATGGAAAAGATAATGGTAAGTCGCTCGGGAAAACAGCTGCCAAACGCTGTAAATGTGCCATTTTTGTCAAGAGCAATGACAGGTGATTCGGGCCCGATGACGTAGGTGGGTTTAAATTATCAAACAATTACTAACAATAAGAGTGGTCAGAAAAGTCTCTTCAGAATTTGCCGATTTTGCAATCACAGAAACTGAAGCTATCTTGCAATTTTTAAAAATCACTGCAGATTTTCCTCAGATTTGGCTCAAGACACGTCCTGTGACGTTATCACAACCCACATTCAGCATGAGTACAGCTATCAGAGGAAGTAATGTAATACAGTAATATGTCTCTTCACTGGTAGGAGTTTAAAAGACTTATTCTGTGAGGAAACAAGTCACCATAAAATCAAATCTATTTTTGGCCAGAACAATCACAAAAAACTTGTTTCTGTTAAATAGACAACAGATTTGATTGAGCTACAACAGGAACAGAAAGATAATTGTTTAAAAATGGCATAAATCCCAGACACTTACAGGTCTGGAGGATCTAATCAGCCTAAAATCAGACCAATTATCCTCTACTGATTATTTTGAGCCACTGTGCATGAACAAGATTACAAGAGGGAGGAAAAAAGCTCTTATAATCTATCGAATTCAAGTCAATTCACAAATATAGAGTGTACTTTAGAGTAGCTAGTATTCGAGTTAACCTTTTTTGCCCAAAACCCGTCGCACACTGTTTATTAAAGCATATTATGATGTGCTGTAGTAGGCACAGGGGGCATCGCTTACTGTCCGTACCGCAGCATGATCCTTGTTAGTCTTAAAACTGAGTAAAAGCCAATGCCATTGTGTAACCGAATGAAATGTGACCAGTATAATGATGCCAGACTCACTGTACTGGGAGCTTAAATTTGAGCTTAAAAACTAGCTGCTCCAGATTGGGATAACTAGAGTTATTTTAGCAGAACAGTCATCTATTAGTTAGTGGATTACGTAGTCCCATTCCAATAAAAACACAAATGTGGTTAACAAATCTGTCGTACAATGATTACTCAATAAGATTACAAATGCATTTCAAACAGGTTCATTCGGTTGCAGAATCACACGTGCTGACTTGACTAGAACAGCCGGACGGAGTTGTCTGAGATAATTGCGGAGCGCCTGTATTGCCAGGAAAGGGCAGAGATATCAAGATTCTAAGAGATTACTGCGTCAGTGGCTGGTTAAAGAGAAAGGCAGGAGGAAGAACTTCAGAATTTGCACATTGTTACAAGAATAGAGGAGGTGGTAGCTCAAGTGGTTATGGCTCTGGGTTGTTGATCGGAAGGTCAGGGTTCAAGCACCGCCAAACTTCAGGTAATCAGAAAGGGGAACAAATGTGACATCAATGCTTTAACTGTGACATGAGTTTACCTCAATATGGAGCAATAGAGGAATAAAAACATCCATTGAGCAATGGGTCTGCAGACAGATATGCCGTGAGGATGAGAGAGATCAATAGAGAATGGCCAGACTGCTTTGAGCAGTACTCTGTGTAAACTGTGGTGAGCAGAATACACAACATGAAATTATGATGGCCTGATGATTATGCATGACACAATCATGTCAACATGGAGCAGAGCCTCCAAGCAACATCTTGTGGAATCCATGCCACAAAGAATTGAAGATGTTTTAAAAGCAAATCAACCCTACCCAGCATTAGTATAATATTCTTAATAAAGTGCTCAGTCTGTGCATAAATATCTTATACAGGGTTTTTCCTACGTTGAAATTTTTTTGGCGGCCGCCAAAATGATTTTTTGTCCCACCAAAGCCTTATTTGATGTGTAAGCGGGTTTTGTGAGTGAAGCAGGCTACTGACGGGAGTGCTGAAGAGAACGAGCACAGGAAAATCCCTGCTTATATACATATTAATATAACATTAGGTTCTATTAATAACACGACCCCAGATGCATGTAGAAAGGTATGCAGACTATCACAGACCACAAACCTACAATACAATCTCTCCCTGACTGTATTGTAAAGGAAGTAAACAATTTTCTTGCTGAGAAGACTATCCCACAAAATCTTGACCGGTTTTTACCACTGCATCGTTGTGAACAGCCTTACAGACTCCATCATAGTGTGAAAAGGCAACTACACAAGGTGTGAAAAAAAAATCACTGCAAAGAGTGACAAAAACCACCAAGCACATCACTGCCACCCAACTATTCACCTCAGTAGATGTCTGCACAGAGCACACAAAATCATTAATGACTCCTTCCACCGTAGTCACAAAACCAGTTTTACCCCATGTCTCACTAATACTATACTGTCTGTAATCACCTTGCAGTTCTGCTTCACACCATACACTCTGTTACATCTTCTATACATAATTATAATTGTATATAACTGTAAATGTATTGCTTACCCTAGTTTACTTCCATATATGTATACTATCTATACATATATGTATATTTTGTACATAAAGTACAGGCATACTATAGTTGTGTCTTTTTTTTTTTTTTTTTTTTACATATATTGTACTATATATACACAACTACAACATATTCTTATGCACATCTTACCTGCCATATCTTTATTTAGTTGTTGCACAAATAATTACATATTGATCTGCCCTTGCTCCTTTGCATATTTTCTACTATTGGCACTTCTGTTAGGTTCTAACAGCATTTTGTTACCATTTACATTATATGATAACGTTTGATTCTATATATCTATGTTCATAAATCTGTTCCTGCAATTTATTTTGAATGTAATATAAAGTTTGACAACTTGAGAGCTAGTTTAGCTGCGTGCTAACTAGCTAGCAAGCTGACAAGCTAAAGACAAGCGTCTCCTTTTACTTCTCCTTCGTCCCAAAACACAAACAGCCTCCTTGTGAATTTCACCTAAAACGTATGAGTAATTATACAATCTGTTTATTGGACTAAATAGCTAATAGCAAGCTAGTAGCAATCGATAACCGCGTTTGTTTGCTAGTTAGCTCCTCAGCTAGCATTGAGTGAACTAAAGCACGTTACTAAACACAATAACAAAATTCGTTAACAATGTTCGTGTGGAATATTAAAAATAGGGTTTGTTTGTTTGTCCTGAACTCACTTGTAACTGTCGCTCTCTGAGGGCTTTTAACTTTTCTTTCCTTTTCAGAGCTTGAGCTTGTAAGGCGCTCACAGCCTGTTGCTCCATGGTGATATTTATTTCTATCGGACATCGACTACTTGTCCTACCACAGGCGTCGAGCAGAGAACAGTGATCATCGATTTTTCAGCTGATTTGTAGCCTGTCAACGTGCATTGAGCAGCATGTAAACGTGGATGACTGTAATAAAATAGAACTACAGCGTGAAAACTATAGACCTGTCACTTCTTGGATTACTGATCACATACATAACACAGCAGAAGCACACTAAACTCTGTTTACTGGTTTGTCCAAATATTTTATATATGTTCTATAAACGTTTTGCTTAATAAATAATAAATTCTATTAAGAGTAAAAATGCTGAGGAAGCAGCAGTTTAAATAGTACCTGAATCTGATTATTATCTGTTATTGGTACAATTATTATTAAAATTACTTACAGATATCATTGACAGTTTTGTTCTCTCTGACATTGGTAAGGGATCAGATGTGTTTGAACAGAAATTTATTATCTACCATTATCATCCCTTAGCTGGTAAAATAAAGTATACAAGAGAGTTGCTGTTTGATTTTGGTGAATTTCTGCATGTGGCAAATAAACAGATCTGTGTATGTGTTAAACATGTCCAGGTCACATCAGTGAAATTTTTGTCTGTCAATTTTTATTTGCATTTTGTTTGCATGGGCCAAAAAAGATTTTTTTGAAAGCTGAATGAAATTTGCATTCAAAATTTTCTGCAAGCATAAAAATGCTCAGTGCGAAATGTGGCCTATACATAATAATGCAGAAGCTTTTCAGAAGTGTGTTATTGTAAGATATGTCGCAGAGTGAAAGCAGAGTAATAATAATATAATGTACATACACTCAAGGTTTAGTTGTTACAATGCCTTGTAATAACTATGTTATAATCCAATTTGAATTAATAACACCTAAACTCTCCTTAGAGGAAATGTTCTTAGCAGAGTTCTGAGGTACCACCACTTCCTGAGAGTTGTTCGTACTGTGAGCATGAAGGTCCTTGAAAATTAGACTAGAGCTTTCTGTGCTTGAAAACAAATCATTATATTTGAACAAGTCTTTAAAGTGACTCAATCAGACAAACCAGAAACAAATAATTCAGTGTCTCGAAAACTGGGTCCTGTAGTGCACTTGGGGAGAACATGTACATGCTTTTACCTGCAATGACACTTTCTCATTTACACATACAGATATATGTATATATACAGGTCCTTCTCAAAAAATTAGCATATTGTGATAAAAGTTCATTATTTTCCATAATGTAATGATAAAAATTTAACTTTCATATATTTTAGATTCATTGCACACCAACTGAAATATTTCAGGTCTTTTATTGTTTTAATACTGATGATTTTGGCATACAGCTCATGAAAACCCAAAATTCCTATCTCAAAAAATTAGCATATCATGAAAAGGTTCTCTAAACGAGCTATTAACCTAATCATCCGAATCAACTAATTAACTCTAAACACTTGCAAAAGATTCCTGAGGCTTTTAAAAACTCCCAGCCTGGTTCATTACTCAAAACCGCAATCATGGGTAAGACTGTCGACCTGACTGCTGTCCAGAAGGCCATCATTGACACCCTCAAGCGAGAGGGTAAGACACAGAAAGAAATTTCTGGACGAATAGGCTGTTCCCAGAGTGCTGTATCAAGGCACCTCAGTGGGAAGTCCGGACCCTGAGGAAGATTGTGGAGAAGGACCGATTCCAGACCTTGGGGGACCTGTGGAAGCAGTGGACTGAGTCTGGAGTAGAAACATCCAGAGCCACCGTGCACAGGCGTGTGCAGGAAATGGGCTACAGGTGCCGCATTCCCCAGGTCAAGCCACTTTTGAACCAGAAACAGCAGCAGAAGTGCCTGACCTGGGCTACAGAGAAGCAGCACTGGACTGTTGCTCAGTGGTCCAAAGTACTTTTGTCAGATGAAAGCAAATTTTGCATGTCATTCGGAAATCAAGGTGCCAGAGTCTGGAGGAAGACTGGGGAGAAGGACATGCCAAAATGCCTGATGTCCAGTGTCAAGTACCCACAGTCAGTGATGGTCTGGGGTGCCATGTCAGCTGCTGGTGTTGGTCCACTGTGTTTTATCAAGGGCAGGGTCAATGCAGCTAGTGCCAAAACCACTGGTAAATGGTTTACTGACCATGGTATTACTGTGCTCAATTGGCCTGCCAACTCTCCTGACCTGAACCCCATAGAGAATCTGTGGGATATTGTGAAGAGAAAGTTGAGAGACGCAAGACCCAACACTCTGGATGAGCTTAAGGCCGCTATCGAAGCATTCTGGGCCTCCATAACACCTCAGCAGTGCCACAGGCTGATTGCCACCATGCCACACCGCATTGAAGCAGTCATTTCTGCAAAAGGATTCCCGACCAAGTATTGAGTGCATAACTGAACATAATTATTTGAAGGTTGACTTTTTTGTATTAAAAACACTTTTCTTTTATTGGTCGGCTGAAATACGCTAATTTTTTGAGATAGGAATTTTGGGTTTTCATGAGCTGTATGCCAAAATCATCAGTATTAAAAAAATAAAAGACCTGAAATATTTCAGTTCGTGTGCAATGAATCTAAAATATATGAAAGTTATATTTTTATCATTACATTATGGAAAATAATAAACTTGTATCACAATATGCAAATTTTTTGAGAAGGACCTGTATACGTATATATCTGTATATATATATATGTGTGTGTATATATATATGTGTGTGTGTGTGTGTATATATATATATATATATATATATATATATATATATATATATACAGATATACACACACTGTACTATACTATATAAATATATACATAAATGTGTGTGTGTGTGTGTGTGTGTGTGTGTGTGTGTGTGTGTGTGTGTGTGTGTGTGTGTGTGTGTGTGTGTGTGTGTGGTCCAGTGATTCCACCTACAGTACAGTTGTGTGCATGGAGGGCACCAATAATCCTCTCAGTGGTTGTAGTTTACTTGTTTCAGATTTTGAATGCTTTGATAGAAATACACAGGACAGATGGCAGCTGAGTTCAACTTTGTGAGCATCTTCTGTGGCAGGTTGAACTTCCTCTACTGAGCCTTCCTCTGTACATATCAGGGATGTTTCAGAAGAGCTTTGGGGTTATTATATTTTATTTTTTTGTAGCAGATGAATATGCACTATGTTATTAGTCTCGTCAATGCGGTTTTACAGCATAGACAGCCTGGTATATACACTTACACAGGATGAGGTTTGGTGTACACTAGTAAGTGTGTGCAAAAAGTGCTTTATGTCCTATTTCTAACAATAGGATTTATATAACCCAAGTAATAACGTTAAACAATATGAAATAGTCAATGGTTAAGATATGGAGCAGATTGGTGCTTTTTCTGGTCCGAAAACAGTCAACGAGGCGAATTAAACGAGTTCGATTCATTTAAAGTGATTCGTTTGAAAGACTCGAAGCACCGAAGTGACTCGTTAAGTCTATCACTAGCGCTCTCTACTGTCACGGTTAAAATGGTTTAGATTCTGGAGGCGTGTGTGTAGTGCGTGTGTATTGTGTGTTGGGCGGAAAGTCAACCTTGTCTTTTACTTTAGTTTGTAAGGATTCCTCGGACAGAGATGGCTGTGCTCTTTTTCTCGTGTTGTTTGTTGACAGCTCGCGTTATGTGTGTGTTATTGTTCTAACACCAAGTCATGCGGGATTAAAGCAGTAAGTTTGGGACAGCTGGCCGAGCAGGTAGCCTCCTGCTGAGGAGTCGGGCGGGCATGCGATTCTTCACCGGGTGGATCAGCTGTACGACTCGCTTTGTAAAAACTTCAATGGTTTAATTTCGTCCTGAGAGCCGAAGCAGCAGGAGAATGGCTTCGCCTGAGCTCTGGATGTTATATACCAAGGTGAGTTAGACTCGCAGAGCCACAACACGGCACCTGTTGTCGGCTTGGTGTTGGTTTGCCTTAAAAACAACCGCGATATTGAGCGTACAGCGTACTTACATATTCACAACAACTACAACAACAACAACAAAAACAACAACAATTCTACTTTAGTAGTATTATAGAAATGCTACCTAGCTGCAGTCTGAATTTCTTTTTTTTTCCTCCATAACCTTTACTGTGCTTGTCACGGGCAAAACAACAGTACATTCAGGAAGTGTTCCGAACTCTTGTGTCAAAACGGACAGCATTGGAGTCTAAATATTTAAAATAAGTAAACAAACATTAACCGTGATGGACGTTTAATAATGTCGTAAACAGCCATATTTGAGTATTTACAGCCGTTTTGAGCTATTAGCAGTAGCAGGACCTGCTGTTACCTGGGCGACAGGTGGGCTGTGGTCAGCAGCTCTACTTCCTTATTTCAAACTAACTTCACTAAAACCATATCTGTCAGGGATTAAAGATCACTTTAAAGTAAAATAAAAGAAGAAAAAATAGAAGTATATCATAAGAAAATTATAGATTTTACTTTAATAACCAGATCAGTGCATTAGCGGTGTCTATAAGTTAGGTGGCTATTCATTTACAGCACGTATAATCTGTATTATTATGATTAACTGACTCTATAACGTTGTATAAACGTGTTCGCAGTGTTTTGCATTTACATATAATTTCTTTGATTTTTATTTATGTATTTATTTATTTATTTATTTATTTATTTTAATTACTGAGGTTAGTTGACAATTTGGTGCGATCGGCTATGTGAGAAAAAGACCCTTTCGTTCACTGCTTTTAACTAAACATTTATAACATCTGTTTATTATTATTATTATTATTATTATTATTATTATTTAATGACAGCTTGTTCATAGCTCTTGAGAAACCCAGCTGAAGGAATAAGGAGTAGATTCTAAATAAATAACGTGGCTGCTTCCTCTGTGACACGCCCTCTAGTGGTTCATGTTTACAGACTACAAAAGACCCACGTTTTATTTCCCAAATGAAAAAACAACACATAACGTTGTAGTATATACTTTTGTAATAATGATTTAATCGAGTTATTTGGGATGTGTTTTTCTGTGTATTTGTGTGTGTGTGTGTGTGTGTGTGTGTGTGTGTGTGAGAGAGAGAGAGAGAGAGAAAGCAGTCAGTGGAGTCACTGCGTTATGAATGGTTGCGATGGAAACGGTGAGAACAGGTGCAGGATGCTAGCTAGCATTCACGCGCGAGCGGCTGCGGCTAATGCTAAGAAATGATGCTAATGATGCTAACGTCTCTCATGTGTGCTTTAAGTAAGTGTAGATATGCACAGTGTCAGCACAACTCACCCATTAGGACCATATTTCGTACACAGTGGTTTCCCCAGCCTCATTTTTTTTCTGTTAATCTGATTCAGATAAACTTTCATACCTTGCTAAATTCTTATCATTCTTTTCACATCATTATCAAAGAAGAAGATTGTATCATTCTTGCTTTTTTTTTTTTTGAAAGATGGACAAGATTGATTCTTATTTATTTATTTTTCTTTCATCTTTCCATCATCCTTATCATGGCAAGGGTTTTTGACACCATGGCAGGTTTTTAGATAGCTTTCCCCCCTGACTAAAGAGCAATTGATATGATTGATATTACTCTGTATTTGTGTGTTTGGGGCAATACAGAGGTGTAGTATATTGCTACTTCAGAGCTCAAGAGATCAGGCTTCTGAGCTCAGGTCACTGTCAGTGTGAAGTTTTGCATGTTCTCTATGTGATTGCATGGCTTCTTCAGTTTCTACCAACATTCCAAAGACAAGGCTATGCTACACTAAATTGCCTCAAGCTGTTAATCAGTGCATGCATAATGGTCTAGTGAATTCTCTTGCCTTCTCCTGAGTGTTCTCTGGATCCACCCTGACCAGGACAAAGCTATTATTGAAGATGAATGAATTAATTTTGTGTTTGTGTGTGTGTGTGTGTGTGTGTGTGTGTGTGTGTGTGTGTGTGTGAGACAAAATCTGTTAAAATTATGTGCTGTATTGATTTAATAAAATTTTAGTAATATGAGAACGATAAGATCGAGCCTGGTAACAAATCTGATTTAATGCAATTTATTCACATCCTGTTTGAAAACGAAGTACAGCGCAGTCGGCTATATCATGCCAATAACGCATCAAACCATTCCACCTGTTTGTTGTTTTTTATTTCTCTGAATGCATGCTTGACTGTACAGTGCATGCCTAAGCCTTTGAATGTTAGAGCTCAACGCTCTCTTTGTTTACATCGGGTGGCTGGTATTTTGTGTTTGAAAATTCTTACTATAAAGGTCATGGCTTTAAAAACCTGCCTGACAAACAAGCGTCCTTCTTCTGCATTACAACCGTAGTCTGTCAAACAAGCATTTGCCCGAGTATGTTTAAAATAGATGTGTATATATATATATGACACACATTATTTTTAATAAATTATTATACAGTGCTGGACCTTTAGTAACACTTATCTAGTATTACTGTATTACTCTCAGCTGAATGAGCCCTAAGGCACAAACAGTGATGGCATTAGCATTTTCAAACCCTTAATAACTACTATTTGTCTCAGTCTGTGAGAAAGCACATGCCTAGCTTAGGGTGTTATTAAGAGCACTATAGTCATCTTAAGCTGAGCTCATTCAAACCACTAGAGCACTATATATCAAACAGAAAAAACTCTATAGGAAATAGTGTACTGCATAACTAATTAGCATTAGCAATACACATCTAATTAGCATTAGCATGCAGTGTACAGGGTTAAGCACAGCATGCATCATCAGTGGTGATACCACACATAGACTGAGCTGTTTCTGTGCCAGGCTTTCTTTAACATGTCACAGCAAGAGAGATGTCTCTATGTCAGACCACTTCCTCCTGCCTGTACTGAGGATTTCAGTGATGTGATAAAAAAAAACATTTCCTGTTATGACTGCTATCATCGGTAACCTGTTTCTGTGTGATCATCGAATACATGACAAAAAATGTTTGTGAATTCAGGGCTGGCTCAATCTAGGGAGGGCCTTTTTACATGATAAAGCCTTTTTTGTGCAGATTGATGCTTGCTACTTGGGAAATCATTTCCGTCACTCAGGGACATACTATACATACAATACTAGAACTCATAGACAGCAGCTGATTACATGACATTTTAGCATGTGCAAAACAGATTTGCTACTTATTGACGCCCAAAACAAGTTTCTATATTAGTAATTTTGTGCAGCATTGCTTACTTCACTAAAATTAGGTGGTAAAACTATGTCTGTGACCTTTGTGATTACACTCAAGTTTTTCTCACAAGGCAGCTCAGTTGAAGATCTTTTGTCATGCACCAGAAGGTCAGGTTCTAATGTTTAGTGACACCTTTGAGCTCGGCACTTGATTATATCTGTCACTCCAAGTATACTAGGAATTCAGGTTATTCAGATTAATCCTGTGTGTTCATTATGTGTCATTAAGGTGGCTTTCTTTCATCCTAGATATATTAATTAAGGACCAATCCTAAATGTATTGTAAGTGAAAACATTTTTGTGTAAACTTTTGTTTAGTCTCCTATCTCCTATGGACATTTATAATGCATTATTATGCTTTACACTGAGGATGTATTTGGAAATCCGATCAGAAGGTGAACATTCATTTTCCACAACAGCATCTCAGAGCATCTCAGAGTGTCTCATTTGTGATGTTATGACAGAATTGTAAAGCTGCCTGCCACTGCTTAATTTCCGCTTTCTTTTACTTACAGTAAATATTAATGTTCCGTTCAGCAGAAATGTTTGTTGGTTTGTGGGTTGTTTAGCAGCCGGTTGCTCACTAGCATTCATTACTAGAGGTTTAGTCAGTGCATGAAATAAGTGTTGAGTGGAGATAAATGATGCACCAAGTCAGTGGAGTTCACAGCTGAATCCATTTGCAGTGTTTTATGTAACACCAAATCACAGAGCAAACAATCAAAGTCAATAGACAATAAACAAAGTTTGTAAAAAAAAAAAAAAAAAACGCAAAAATAATCAAAAACCTGAAATGGCATAAAACCTATCCACGATTACCATCACCAAGGTATAACCCTGTGTGAACAATTGTGTTGAGGAATCGTTTGAGAAGGCCCTCAGGCTTGATAATGTGCAGTTTGGAATTTGGGGGATCACCGGGTTTGCTGGGGTGATGAACAGCACCAGTTCCTCTTCATGAAAGGGACCGAATTGGAGGGTAAGTTGGGTCCTTTGGTGAAGGATGTAGCCGTTCCCTATGGGCTATATTTCTACAGTGGGAGATGTAGTCCCTTGATGGTGAATTAAATTCAGGGCTTACTCGCTGTATTCACAGCATTTGGCAGACGCGTTTATCCAGAGCAACTTACATTTTAGCTAATTTTTGCACAAGGAGTCAGGGGCCCAGCAGTGGCAGCTTGGTTTACCTGGGATTCGAGCTTTCAACCTTCTAATCAGTAGACCAACGCCTTAACCACTAGGACACCACATGCCCCCATATCATTCCATCCACTTTGTGCAGCTAAGTTTTGGAACCTTGCGACATATTCCATGGCTGCGTAGAGGTCTTGGCATAAATGCAGTAGTTGTACTGAGACATCCCTCCATCCTGCCACATGCTCAAACACATTGCGGAACAACTAGGAGAAGTAGGTGAACGAACTCCACACCTGAGGTGGGTTATCCCAGAGGGACATGGCTCAATACAGGGCTTTGCCAGTAAGAAGGGGCATAATGAATGCACATTTCATTGTGTTGCGTGAAGAAAATGTCCCACTGCCTTAGAAATTTACAGCATTTGTCTGCAGTTCCAAACATTCCATGTGGAGTGGTTTAGTCCTAGGGCAGACTTGCACCACCTGAGCGAGTTGGAAGTTTGCAGCCTGTAGGACCGTGTTCTCGTTTTGGTAGGCTGCCAAAACCTCACCGTGGTGAGCGACCATAGCCTGTAGCTGAGAAACCTCCACAGTATTCAACACAGGTGGAAAATTCTTTTGTGCCAAGTCAGGAAAGTATGCAGCTGAATTCATTTGCATGGTTTTATTAAACACCAAAACACACTGCAAACAATACAATTGACAGGCAATAAACAGAGAGGGAGGGTGAAGGCTTAAATGAGCTTAGCTTCCTCTGTGACACTCGAATCTGTCTAAGATATCTTTTTGAACTGCTATTCATGTTACATCATGGGTCAGCATAAGACACTCTGAGGATAGTGCTAACAGCATGAGCACACGTGAGCCAATATATTGTCCCCTGAGTGTGTCAATTCGTTAGTGCCTCCCTCAAGCAGCATGGCCAATTTTGTAACTGGAGCATCATTGGGTGGTAGGGTAGACACTTGGGTAGTGTGGTTTAATAGTATATTTACATTCATTCAGCTATCCATTTTCTTTACTGCTGATGTTACACAGCCTCACGGGGAGCCTGGAGTTTATCCCAGAGGACTCATGGACCATTCTGCACATGGTGCCAACCAATAACAAGGCACCATCACACACACATACATACATACATACATACATACATACATACATACATACATACATTCACACACTATGAACACAGGAAGAACCTGCAAACATACTTTATTGTTGTTGTTGTTGTTGTTTTAACAATCTCAACAGGAAAAATAATTTTACAAAAGTGAAATGTTTAAAAAGAGTCCTTAAGGCAGTGTTTTAACATGCAAATGACTTTTCTTATTGCCTCTTCCTTGTACATCTGTTCAAATTATTGTTTAAATATGTACCTCGGGGCCTTAAGACCAAACATGGCTGTTTCTAAATCATGCACATCGTCTTCTTTTTGAATGAATCCATTTGTAACAACACAGTCTGCAAATCGTCATGAGGACTTGTTGAGGAATTTCAGTCGCTCTTGAGATTTTGCTTCTGGCTCATGTAATGCTTCTTTGATTAAAAGTTTTAGAGAACGCATTCTAGCACATTCTGAAGCCTGAGAATAAAAGCACTGGATGATTACTTGTAAAAGGCTACTGGGTCTTGTTAATATGCTTTTATGTCTTTATGGGTAATTGTTTTTGACAAGCTGTGGTCCATCACCCACATTTGTGCTAATAACGACACACACACACACACACACACACACACACACACACACACACACACACACACACACACACACACTTTTAAGTTGTCACATTTTTTAGACATCCTTCACTGCAGAACATGTGGCCATAGAGTACCCCTATTACCTGGAGGGCACATGAGCTAGACTCCCATCTTTGTATCTTTTGATGCACCTGGATAACATGAGCTCGACTTGTATCTGCGTGCTTCTGGTTGTGCAAGATTTCTTCTTGGCTACTTGTTCACATGTCTAGACCTGCTCGATAAAGTTTTCAATAACATAATATTTAACTTCTTGCAAATCATTCAGAAGCAGAAATCTACTTTATAGTAGCACTTATCTGTCTTCTGAGATATATTTGGAGAAGTGGCTCAAACGGTTAAGGCTGTGGGTTGTAGGTTAGGGATTCAAGCCACAGCACTTACATGCTGCCACTGTTGGGACCTTGAGCAATGCTTTTTAACCCTCTTTGCTCCAGGGGTGCTAATATCATGGCTCATCTTGTACTCTGACCCCAACTTCCATCTGAATTTTACTGTGCTATAATGCATAGTCCATCTAAGCCTGTGCTCATTACATACAATAGATCAAGGTGAAAGACTAAAGGGTATCTATTAAACGGCAGGGAATTCCACCTGGGACGTTTCCACCAAGAAGGACTGTTAAATGTCTCTCAGAGGGACAGGTTCAGGCCTGCTGCTGCTGCTGCTGCTGCTGCTGCTGATCAGCTCCAGTACTTTCCACCACCCTCTTGAGACTATGATTTAGCTATATTTAGCTCTCTTCAACTCATTTAGTATCACTGCTCTTTGCCTTAGTTAGCATGGCTAAACCGGGGGTTTATGGTGTAGTGCTAAAATCTGTGATCTCTGCTTCATCTGTGTTTATCTAAGCGGGGGAGATTGATGAACTTTGATGCACTAAATACAAGACATATTTAGATCTCAAATCACAAAATGGATTTATTTATTTATTTATTTACTAACTATGTCCTATTTTCCCCAAAGCAATGTACGCTTACATTAATATCTGTGACCCAAATGAATGGAATCTTTTTCCCTCATTGTGGTAAAATATCGTTTATGTGGTTTTAGTTCATACATATCAAATTTCATCATTTACTGGTTTATCATTGCTGGCAAATTAGGGGTTTGTTTATTGTATTTCTGGGATGTTATTTTAGCAAAAAGATCTAAGCTTTGGCAGTGGAGCCTGCAGCTGAGGAAGCTGCTTTAATTAGTCCAGACAATTAGCTGTGTGAAGGATAATCTAGTTAATGGCACAGCAACTCCCTGTTTTGAAAAGTCTGAAGAAGCAAATCGAGGCTGTATGGATGCACTATCCATGCACACACACACACACACACACACACACACACACACACACACACACACACACACACACACACACTTGAATTGCTGTACTCGTTAAGAAGTGATCACTAGCCCCATTTCTGCCGTTCAAGCCGATGGATCATCTGGAGCAGATGTATTGGATTGGACTTGATACTGATGCATGTTGGAACCTAGAATTCCTGTCACAGGGTTAGTGGTCATTTTAAGTAAAATGATTTGTTTACAGGAAGCATTTAGATCAGAGTATCATCCTCGGCATATGGGTTGAAAGATATCTGATACCTTTTGTACACGTTTCTGGCCATGAGCATCATAATCTGCAAGGTTGCACTCTGATTGGCTGTTTGCATATTTCTGTTACAGCAGGAAGATTAACCATTCAAATCTTTGACACAGTAAATCCTTTGGAGCAAGATTTGTCACTGAACTGAACAGAACCTTCTCTTTAAATGTGGGTAAAGAATCTGAAGCAGTTGCTGGTGAGTGTTTAAAGACAGGCTACAGGAAAAGGTCTCTGTTTGGTCATAATGTAGGTGTTCTTTTTTTTAGATGTGAACAAAATGTTCTAGATGTTATAACGATGCTGGAAGTATAGTTTTGCTGGTGTTTTTTAGTCAGTACTATAACCAGTACCCTGGTTATAATTCAGTATATCCTGTACACAGGTTAGCCATTTCATAAGGTACAGTATCTGGCTCACTACACATTGCGACACTATGTCTGTCACTTTTAAATCAATATTCAAACATTCGTTCGAAGAAGACCTGAAAAATTCATATTCAAATGTAATTTGCCCATACGAAGATTAATGCTCAGAGTAAACGCTTTAGACCTTTTAATTTTATTGTTTAGCGTCTGATCCAGCAGTCTACGCCCTTAAGGTTTTGAATGCCCTCTTGGCCCATCAGTAAATTTAGCTAATGATATTAAAATACAAGAATACAACAAGAACGGAGCTGATTTAAGCGGACAGTTATGACCCCAAATCGTTTAAAAAAAAGCAGTGTGTGGAAGAATGTTAGTTTTTACATCGTAGATGACAAAGTTATGGTTAAAGATAAGGCGGTTTAAAAAACTTTGTAAAAAATCAGCTGCCGTAGACCTCACAGCTGTGGAGCGGCACCAAGCATACAACTCCGTATGCCGTGCGCGATCCCAATCAGGTTGGTTTATTGGTGGATCGCTATTCTTTTTGTAGTTCAGTAGGCTATTGTTCCTACTGTCTGTAAGTTCATATATTCAATTCAAGGCATTTTAAGATAAGATAAGATTAACCTTTATTCGTCCCACAATGGGGAAATTTCTCTGTTAGAGCAGCAAAAAATATATAAAAAGACATAATATAATATACAGTATATACAAAAACAAAAATGTATAAAAAGAGTAGTGGATACACTGAAAGACACATCGCACATAGGTAATATTGCATTTTTTTTTCTCAAAATTTCTGTTATTGAACATGTTAATACTTTGTTATTGTTATTATTGCAGTGAAACAGTAATAACTGTGTATTATGGTGACCGGTTCACTGGGAGCATTTTTTTTACATAGCGCTACGGTGGAAATAGTCTAGCAGACATTGACTTTTACTGAAAAAAATTTAAGCGTTTTACAGCTTTTAAAATTACCTTTAATCGTAAGCCTACATGTGTGATGTTGCAGTAGCCTTTTTTTTGGGCTGGGGATATTTGAAAATATCCAAACGAATTGCGTGACATTGGAAATTCTTTCAAACTTGATTTTTCCAAAACTGATGATTTTCTAACTTCCTAATTCCTCATCAGTCACTGTAAAAACTCAAACGTATCAATTTTTTTGTTTTTAACATGTTATGTAAATTTGTCAGCTTAATCACATGCATTTCTGTCATGAAAATTCACTACACATGCAAGCTACTTAAATTTCTAGACAAAACTGACTGACTTTATCTGCCATTTTTTCAACTCGAAAAGCTTTCCGGTCAGTCAACATAGTGACCATCGACGCTCCCTGGTCTTTGTTGGGCTTCGTGGGAGCGAACATTCCAGTGCACTAGAAGGATTTCACAAGTGATCAGTTAACTGACTAGTGAAGTAGGGCGCTGATTGAGACTCAGCCCACTTTAATTCCAAAGCTAATAAATATTTTTATACTAACTTGCCCTGACCTTTAGTTTTAAAATTTTGTCATAGAAAATTGAATCATTCCAGGAAAAAACTTCTCACACCAAAAGTCGTGTCCTGACTCATTATATGTCAGATTTGTGGTGATAAAATAATTCATTTGTTTATCCTGATTGAAAATGTCTGATAAGTTGATTTCCATTTCGGAAGTACTGGTAAAAAATGGTATTATTTAAAAATGCTCCATTCTATTGGAATCTACAAAGTTCCACAAATCCATGTGAAATACAACACATACAGTACACACACACATATACACACACACACACACACACACACACACAATGTTTACACACAATAAACTTTAATCTCTCACGTACATGTGCTGTTAATAAGGATTGAAACGACTCTTTCGTGTCTGCTCGTGCTGCCTGTTTGCTAATAGAAAACTGAGCGGCGAACCTCAAAGAAACTGAGGTCTTTGTGTCTGCTTAGCTGTTGCTGGAGTCAGAGTCGCTCAGAATGTCAAACACTAAGAGGACAGCTGCTTATTCAGCCATATTTCCACCCAGGCTGAATTCCCTCTCTGCTTTTACACCGTGAAACATATCATAGCATTCGGATCCGTTCGGATGGGAATTTTGAACTGTCGTAAGCTCGAGTCAGGCGTGCGCTTGTGAGTTCCCCTATCAGCAGGTGCCTGTAGAAATATATTGACGCTGCCTTTAGAATGGAAGGTACCGTTATTTCTTCTGGGTTTCACTTCTGATATGTGAATATGACATTTTCATTTCCTACTTCGTTTGGATAATATTTGGGAAATTTCATGTTGTTTATGGATTCATAAGGATTGTGTTGTGGAACTAACCTGTTCTGCTCTGCGAAAGGTACAGACAAATGTAGTATTTAAATTAGTTAGGGCTACGCCTAGTGACCCAGATTACTTGCCATATCAGTATGCGTGTCTAGATGTCTAGATGGCAGCATTTAAACCAGCTGACTCAGCTACATATAGTTGCTAAAGTGGAAAATTCATTAAGGTTCTCATTATCGCCTTATAAGTCCATGGAACTGCACGGTTGGCCTTCGTCCCCGATCCGGTGCCTCGTCCCTCATGGGGTTAATCCTAAAAAGCCTGACACACATACAGTACGTGTGTTCTCACTGAGCAGTTTTCCTCTTGTGGATGTAATTATGGTGTAGGAAGAGCTGTTAGACACCAGTCACAGCATGTCCGTGTACACCTCTTAGTTATTTCCACCTTTCATTGCAGAGTTCCCTGGATCTGTCTCTTTCCCTTAAGACACTTATTGATACCTGTATAAAGGAGAAGAGCCAGGAGAGCACATTTAACTGCTCCTGTGTCTGACAGGAAAGTCGGGCCTTTGTAACAAGCATTTCTGAAAATCAACCACTATACAGTCATAGCGTTTACCTTGTGATTCTGTAAATGAGCTGCGCGTCATGTTTCTTTCTGCTCCTTCTTGCTGTGTACTGCCTTGCACAACTATATAATAATTAACTGAAGGAGAAACATACAAGCTGCTGGATGTCCACCAATGAGAATTAAGACAGCGACAGTGACAGAAACGGAAGCAGTGATGAGAGGAAATGTGCTTCACTTAAAGTGACTTGGCATTTCCTGGTTGCTTAATTGAAGCAGAGAATCAAGGCTGAAAGTCAAGGAGAGAGAGAGAGAGAGAGACAGAGAGACAGAGAGAGAGAGAGAAAGAGTGTGAGTTTGAGGTAGAACAACATTGTGTACCAGATGACATGAGTAAGAGTAAATGTTCCTTAGAGTCATAGCCGTGGTGCCTCTGAAGAGACCGGGGTTCCTGTGCCCCCCTTCAGCTTCCCTCGACTGCCATGCGACATGGACTGGCCCTCAACAGAACGCCAACTGGTAATCATCAGCCTTCTGTTTTTCCTAGGGATGCAAAATAGCTACGCGCGAGTGTTTTTTAACATAGTGCATCGTAGGTCTTGTCTTGTTTCTTGTTTTTCTTTCAAAAAAACCTTGAGGCGCTTTGTATATCTTGAGCGTATAACTCGTTTGTGGTGAGTTTGATGATGTGCTAACTTCCTCTGTACACCGAACAAGCTGTATTACTGTAGCACAGCGTCTATGCGTGGCATGTTTTCCAGCGAGCATCTTTCTCACGGTGTTCTTGCTCTATGACTCAGTTCCACACTTTGGTGGAAGATGCCGTGTACTGTAGGCATCTGGCCCTCCAGACATGATGATGTCTTACCGTCTTCTTGTTCTTGAGAGGAATGATGCTGGTGGCTTGTTGTTTAACAAAAGCAAGAATAAGTGACAGGATGATGACATCTGTACTATAATCTGGAAAGCTGCAGGATGTTGTGAAATACCGCAATCAGTAATGAGTTTGATTACAGAGAGTATTTTAGAGCGAGATGATTAATTTTGTACTCCGTGTCAAAAAGTTTTAGTTTTCAATTCATCATTTTTTCAATTCATCGTTTCATTTCAATGCTGAAAGTGATGACATGGAAAAATGAGATGCTGGAGTTTTATGAGTTTTATATAGGAACAAACAGATCAGCATTGTTAGATGGTCCAGTTAAGTCGTGGTATTAAATGTTGCATTAATCTGACTTTAAAATTAGGCCTGAAATTGAGGAACTCACCGATGTTGCTGGCAAAAATTAATAATGATGAACTCTATAATTCATCACTTCATATCTTCATCCCGTCCAATGAAATGTTTAAACTTCCCTCTTTGATGTTTTTTGCACACGTTTGGGACTTATGTAACTGAGCGATGGTGTAAATTCTTGAGGACCGTTGTTCTCAACCATTTAAGACAAATCAGTCAATCTAGGCTCTCACGTCGCACAGAACCAGTCGAGCATGTGGTTTGTGTCTTGCAATATTCTCCCAGTGACATCACACCGAAGCACCCACTGCAACTTCCTGTTCACCAGCAAGAGCACTAGCAAACTTGGGAGATAACGTACAGTGTAAAACACCACACACACTGTGGGTTCACAACTTACTACACAAACATCCATGAAGGACGGAGGACGTATTTTTGAATCTTGATCGACATTTTTTTTTGCGTTCTATTTCTTTTTATTACTGGAGTTGCCCAAAATATTGAGTGTTTAGTTTCAACCCTGCACATTCAGGGTTCCTCAAGGGTTATTTACATTCCTCGCATCTAGAACAAGATTGACATGAAACCTCTCTGAAAAGACTTCTCTCTGTTGTAGCATTCCTCACACACACCCCCACCCCACCCAAAAAAAAACAACCAAAAAACAAAAAAAACCCGTCTGTTTTCCTGTCTTATGTTTGTGAGTGTGTGTTTCAGCTTGGGCAGAAGCATGTGTGTTATACATAGTACAGGCAAGACATAGTACAGGTGAACACATTAAGCTAATCAACCAGTGAAACAAACAAAAAAAAAAGGTATGATGCCTAAAAACAAATCGATGCAGCAGTGTTTCTTGTACTCGATACTGTCCCACACTCTGACAGTGACAATTTTTGGTTTTCTAGCAGCCTAATTTTACTTGATGCCTTACACATTAGTGTTTAAAACATTAGTGTTGCGTTATACTAAGAACCCAGTAGGGAAAACTGCATTGCAAACAAATGACTGATATCATGTCCGTTTTTTCCCCCATTACCTAATCTCATGCTGCTAGATATTATTCAAGTATAAACTCAGAACGCAATAAATCTGTATTTTCTTGATCATTTTAGCTTGCATTAATCATTAGTCTCGATGATATTGTATTGATTTGTGTCAATTATTCTTTCCTCTGTTTTGCAGAAAGATGTTAGCTACCTGCAGCAGTGTCTGGAAGCTTTTGTGGCATCCTTTGAGAAGATCATCGATGTCCAGTCTCTGGAGCCACGCCGGTGAGACCATCACACACTGACTTACCACTGAAATCGGTTAAGCGCTGTCTGTTAAAGCATCAGGAGAATTTTTCCCTGGAATATGTGTCACACTTATCAAACATTTTACAAAGACATTCATTTTGGTTGAGTCTTTAATAACTCAGTAAATAAATTATAAGGTTTATCAAGAAACTTTGGAACCATGGAACCGGGATCAGTCATGAATCCTTGGTGTTTACGTTAAAACCTCTTCCACCGACGGCTTTAAAAAAATCAAGTAACTCCCGATGTTTTCCCTCAAAAACCTTAAAGGATTCTGTATAATTCAAATCACCGGATCACAGAATGTCTTGCTATTGAATGGTGCAATAGAAAAACAATTGTTATTTCATCCAAAGATTACACAGTCATCTATATTCAGAAAGCCAAGAGATCAAAATTGCCCATGCACTGTTTTCTCTGTCAGCGACACGAGCCAATCATGGTGAGAGCTTATGTATGTGGAAGGGCTAGTGAATGTTAGGGAACAGCAAAGAAACAGCAGGGTAAGACAGAACAGGTGAGCATATTAGGCTAATCATATCATGACAGCATAGAACTGAAACAAAAGCACATGGCATGACCTCAAAACAAAATGACATGAAAGCAGCATTCGTTCCCTCACACGGAGAAGGGGGAATTTGCCACAATCGCTTGTTTTCATGCGGATTGTTTTTCCTGATCTCAGAAATTTAGTGTTAATGAAGTGTTAAGAGATCAAAATTGCTCATGCTCTCTTCTCTACTGTCATTCAAAGTGGCACTAGCCAATCACTAGCATCAGAGAGCATATGCATGTAAAAGAGGGCAGGTAGCACTTTCTTAACATGTATTCTCTGCCATGTAATGCAGCATGAGCAGCAGATTGAAAAGATGGATGGATGGATTCGAGCACATGTTAACCTGCATTCTCGTTGAGGTGCTCACTGTCACATGATGCGGAGAGCTGTGAAGTGGTGGCTGTGAATTTTTAGATGATTGACCAGATCGAGCATATTATGGGGAGAAATGGGGAAAGAAACAATACCATTCCATATCATACTAGTTAGTGAGTCCAGTCTGTAAGAGCATTATATAACAACACCGACTTACTGCTATGGCTTATACTTTTAATTCACTTAGAGTTACTGATTAACACCAGTGTCCTCAGGCCCAGTATTCTGTATCTCCATTTCTTCAAACCCTTCATGTCTTTAATGTTGTATTTTGGCACATACAGTAACTCCTGTTCATATACCTGCAGTCTGGAGGAGTGGAACGCAGAGGTGCCTGTGGTGCCGCGAGATTTTCTCGTGTTCCTGGGAACGCAGCTATGGCACAGCGTCCTGCACATATCCGGTCAGGAGCAGAACAACAGCACACCTCACCCTCTGCTCCTCATCAAGTTCTTCATCATCATCTGCAGGCAAGGACTCACTAATTCTCAATGTTCTGCTTGGTTTTTTCTAGGTTTATGTTTGTACACATCTCGTGCATCTTTTCTGTATCTGCTCCCGAATAACTCAGGAACTAGTTCGTTTTCGTGCAAATTCAAAGAATTCAAAGAAATTACTGATGCTTATGTTAGGCTGAGAAATGGAACGTGAGTCTGACACAATGCTGAATGGTGGTGCAGGTGAAATAAAACAACTTGCTTGTTAGATTATTGTTGTTATAATGTATTCTCTGGTGAGTTATCTTCTGCTTTGTTCCCTCGAACTGGTTTGACAGGCGCAGTGTCAACAATGGGTGGGAACCGTGTATTTATGTTTGAACTAACTGAATGAACTTGCAGGAACATGGAGAATATCGACCCAGACAAGACCCCCGGCTTTGTGCTTGAAACCATCAAGCTGTTAAACTACTGTCTGAATCAGGTAGACTCATGATTTCCCAGCGCTATGCTTCAACATATATATTAGATTGTAGTATAATTAAAGATGAAAGTATTAAAATTGATACATGCCTGTATGTCATCTGCGTTTAGCTTCGTCCGTTTGACAAAAGGAATCAGCATTACGCTTATTTTAATACATAAACATGGTCATATTATTTATTTTACTTACTTACTTACCATTGTTACCAAGGTAGACAAAGGAGTTAAGCCTTAGACTGCACACTAAGGACACTCGAGCCATTTACAAAACTCATGTAAATCTGTGTTCAAAAGGCACGGAATGAGGGTGTGGTATGTTTGGGTGTGTTCCAGATAAAGAAGAAGCCTGAGGAGCAAAGCAATCTGCAGTCAGTGGTACAGCACTGCCTGCTGCTCTTTGAAAACCTCTTTGACCCTTATCAGACATGGAGGAGACGGCAGGCTGGGTGAGCGCGCGTGTGTGTGTGTGTGTGTGTGTGTGTGTGTGTGTGTGTGTGTGTGTGTGTGTGTGTGTGTGTGTGTGTGTGTGTGTGTGTGTGAAAGGGGCAGGATATTAACCCACATCAAGAATGCCAATAATAAACCCACACAAAACACAAACCATGCACATACACAATATACACAGACTACCATCGTCCATCTCACAAAACTCTGTTTCTATGTTTTTGTCCAACTCAGCATACATGAACATAAGTGCTTATGTGTGTAAATCATGTACTTGTGTGTGTGTGTGTGTGTGTGTGTGTGTGTGTGTGTGTGTGTGTGTGTGTGTGTGTGTGTGTGTGTGTGTGTGTGTGTGTATCTCAGAGAGGAGGTCAGCATGCTGGAGAGGAGCAAATATAAATTCTCCCCCCTCGGCCTGCCAGAGGAGCTACCTGCATTCTTTCATGGTACACCACATTTCCTATTAATATGTAAACACACTCTCACACACAAAAAAAACTAAATAATGTATATATATCATTTGATCGAATGATATCAATGTACACACCAGACATGTAGATGTTTTCTGAATTTCTGTCATTCTTGATACTGAAAGACATCACCAAAATCATGTAGATTTTATCGAGCTTCCCCCATTCATCCTTTTCGATGAACACATGCAGAACCTGAGTACACGTATTATGTAAAGTAATTTAAAAGGAGAATCCCGAATTTTTCCAGTCCGAGTAGCTTTCTGCAAAATAATATCTCGACAGGTTTGAAAAAAGTTGCTGTAAAATCAAACACTGTCTACAATATTGTGTACAAACAAACAAGCATAGTCTACAAATAAACTCCATGTAAGCCTGAAGGGACCGATATGAACAAACATTACCTCCTACAGCCGCAGAAGCACTTTTGCATGTCTGACGTTTCTCTAGAAATTTTGTATACCCTGCTTTTACTTTTACTATCCTTGAGTGTTGTATGCACATTTGGTCCTGGCTTTGCGTGCAGACTGCCTACAGGAGAGCGAGCGAATTCCTGATCTTCTGCTGCTCAGACTGGTGCATTTACATGGTGCCATCACCAGCGGCTGCAAAGTAAGCCTCAGTATAAACACCTGCTGTACCAGACTGCTTGATGTTGCCCGAACATTTCACTGACAGTGTGTGTGTGTGTGTGTGTGTGTGTAGAAGAACGGCCTGCTCTCCATCACACCCCATGCTGTGGAGGATCTCATGAATGTGCTGCGCTCCTGGTGCCTCCGTCCTGCCCAAGATGGGCGTAAAGACCCACAAGTGTTGCGCCTGACGCTGCGCTGCCTGACCGCTATGATCCACCTGCTGCACTGCAGCAGCCCGGCTGAAAGGCAGGTGGAGATTAAGACCGTTCTCAGCAGCTATTTCCAGCTGCTCAACTGGAACAGACCACCAGTGAGTGAGCAGGAAGACGGCCTCGCCTGGGAAGAGAGCATCATCACCCTGCAAACGCACATGCTCAGTAAGCGAAGCATCTCATGTCCGAGCTTATCGAGCGATGATGTATTACAGCAGCACTGCAGGGCTTTTTCAGTGTCTGATTACCGTATCGGACTAGCATTATGTTCATTTCACTGTAGTATCTGACTGTCCAAAGTCCTCAAATCAGGACAAAAGCACACATAACTAGCAATACTTTAGACTTCTTTAGAATTCAAGACTGACTTGAATTTATAATGACAATTCAGCTGTTTACTTTTTCTATTCAGGGCTGCTCCTCCCTGCAGACTCACTTCCGTACTGCCTTAACTTAAAAAAAAACAAAACAAACAAAAACCAGATGAAAATTCACTGATCCCCGTTTCTTGTAATTTAGGGTCAGTTTCTGTAGAGAAATAGAGAAGTGAATTTAAACAGATGTTCCTTTGTCCGCCTTTCCATCTGATCACTTCTCCAATGACACTTCACACTGTTTCCTCTTTATTACTGTACGCTGTAGTGTAAACACACATCATAGTAAAGATCTCCTGTAATTTGTAAAACCAGGTTTGAGTGCAAAAATCTCTGATGGTGATGGTGTTTGTGGTCCCTTTTTTGTACATGTGAACAGTCTTACAGCATGATGCTGCCACCACCATGCTTCACCATTGGTATGGTGTTTTTGGGGGGAATAAGCTTGTTAGATTTAGTTCTTTTTGTCACAATACCCCGTAAGCCCCGTAATTTTCTTTTAGTCTTTAAATCTTTTCTGTTTGTTTTTCAGTTGAATTCTGTTGGTTGCTATACCTCATTAATGGTGGAAAAAAAAGACCGGACTTTTTAAATTCACTGTAAAACACAGACAACTAAAAAGCAACACTGAAAGATTTCTGTCTCACGCTAGCATCAGGGCAGGATTTGTGTTTCGGAGATACGGCTTGGAAGCGAACCCTGAAGAAAAAGGCTGTATTTGGTTACAGTTTGAGTTTCAAAACAGAGCGCTTTAGCAAACGTGCACCAAAACTGTGCACTTGAGTTTTAATACTAGTTCATATTAGTGCATGGCTGTGAAGGTTCTTTCTAACCGTGCGTTCTCGTGTAGACGCCATCCCGGAGATCCTGCAGTGTCCCGACCGACCCGTGCTGCAGGCCATTTTTCTGAACAATAACTGCTTCGAGCACATACTCCGGCTCATCCAGAACAGCAAGGTCAGTGTACGCACTACAACGTGCTCACAATGTGCTCGAAAAAAATTATCGTGCTGTGGGCAAAACTCAGGGATCACATGTTCAGGGCCAGGCTAGAAATACACACCTGTGAAATATTAAATATTGTCTTCACCCAGTTGCTAATACTTTAGGTAGCATTTTTACTGCTGTCTCTCTGTCTGTCTGTCTGTCTGTCTGTCTGTCTACACTTGAGTGCCACTAAGACAAAAATGCAAATTTTATACCAAGAGCTTTAGGTGAGATTTCATTTAAGATCATGAAGAAAGAGTTAATAGGAAAGACAATCTAAAGGCTATGCCTCCCATCCTCACTTTCTTAACATGTTATAAATGTCCTCATTATAACCCTCGTGCTCACATTGTGTTTTTTAACTAACTCTAAGCTCTTTCGTATCCTCTGAACTGATTTTTGGATCATTTCCACCTTTGCACCGAGTCATATTTAATTGTCGGTCAACAAACACAAACACAGCATCAATTTAACTTACACAATATATACAGACAGATTAAATGTATAATAGGGTTGCGCATTAGAAGAAAAACAGACAGGGAGAAAGGGATCGAGAGAGAAGGTTGTAATTTCTGTTAAGGATTTCGACAGTATGGTTTTGAAACTTGGATAGTCATGTGGTAATGTTCTAAACCCAGGATTAGGAGGAGTTGCTTTTTTTTTATCTGTTATGTGCATCTCTGTCGCGATTTATTTTTTTAAATCAGTGGCTACTGCTGAAGATGTTTCTGACGTCTGTGTTTATTATGTGTTTTTCATATTTGTGTGTGTGTCTCTCTGTGTGTGTGTGTGTGTGTGTGTGCTTGTGTGCGCACACTGCAGCTCTATCAAAGCAGCAGGGGTAATACAGAGTATGAGGCACAGTGTGACCTCACCATGCGTTTGCTCACAGAAGCTAAAGTGGAGCAGGTACTTTCCCCTGAGTTCCCGTCCACAGGAAACTCACCCTCCTTATTACACACACACTCACACACACACCCAAGCATACAGTTGACTCACACTTTTTTCCTTATCAACAAATATCTTTGTGCATGCGGTCCTGTTGCACACTCAAACCTGCAAACATGCACACAGGAAAAACAAGAAATGGAGTCTTGTTTTTTCGCCTTTGTTTATCTATGAAGGGAGAGTTTACTGTTGCCGATCGTTTGTGCTAGGGTGCATGGGTTTACTTTTGGTGTGAACGTGCTTGTGTACGTGTTAACTAGATATATCGGTGTGTATAGTTGCCTGCAATGAGTTATGGGTTTGTTGCATGTGCTTTCTTTTGTAATTTAGTTTGTGTGTAGAGATGGGGTGTGATGTGTTTGGTGATGGCTGATTGGTGGTGGAAATACAAAAATGTTTACTCTGTGTGAGTGCTTGTTTGCATGAGTGGGGGTGGGCACATACATTTATTTGGGGAAGTGGTGGCTCAAGTGGTTAATGCTCTGGTTTGTGAATCAGGGTTCAAGCCCCAGCACTGCCATACTGCCACTGTTGGGCCCTTGAGCAAGGCCCTTAACCTTCACTGCTCCAAGGTCACTGTATCATGTCTGACCCCAACCTCCAAGGTTGGAATATGTGAAGAAAGAATCTCACTGTGCTGTAATGTATGTGTGACAAGTTAAAGGCTGCTATTTAGCTCTAAATAGGGAACAATGTATGATGCTTTTGACTCTGTGCCTCATTTATCAAACTGGATATTAAAAAGAGCATGTGTACAAGGGCTCCAGTTCGTTACGGACATTTTTAGATCCCACGTGAACCTTAACTGAACGGCTTCGAATCGTAAATGAAGGCAAGGCAGGTTTATTTATCTAACACGTATTATAATCAGAGACAAAGCAAAGTTCTTCACAAAGCTAAACACAGAACGAATGATAAGGAAGAAATAAAGAAACAAAATTAGTCACTAACTTTTTACTTACTCAGGATAAAAAGTCATTGAGATTAAATCTCTTTTACAAGCTCGACCAACCGGACAAGACGGATGTATATAGGTAAAATAATGAACAGATCTAGAATATTGCATGCTCTAAAAGTATCGAGTCCTAAGGGTCAAAGGCTTGGGTAATAATAGAATAGAAGATACCTTTATTTTGTCACATATATTACAATGAAAATCTTTTGGAAGTTGGGCTCAGACATAATACAGCGAAAAAGAGGGTTAAGGGCCTTGTTCAAGTGGCAGCATGGCAGTGCTGGGGCTCGAACCCCAATCCCCCAATCAACAACTCAGAGCGTTAATCGCTTGAGCCACCACTCTCACAGGAAGTGTGTAAATAATACAAACAAGTCGTCTGTACAACAGGAGGAAGATTATCCCAACTGCTACAGCTGCATTACTGGAGGTAGTCTTTCACCTTTCAGGAGTCATTTTATTGTTTTATTGTTTTCAGCCCTCTTTCTGCTTTGCCTTTTTTGGTGTTTGTGTTCATCGCTAAATGTAAGCTATGAATGTATTTCAAGAAAATTGTGTTGAGTAAATTGGCAGCAATTTTTAGTTCCGATTGGCCTGCGAAAATTTTAATACTGCTGATAGTCTGAGAAATGGGGCCCATGGTGAAAACCAGAAATTCTTTTAGCCAAATAGCAGAAATCCCCTGTGTTTATATGTACACTGGATTTCCAAATGATCAGATGCACATACACGCCATTTTATGATGACTTTGTTCCTCCGTTGCCATGCATTTCATATGAATATCGCATAAGTGTATCCGTCAGCGGAAAGATTACACCACAGGACCGTCTCTGAGTGGTGACATGACCTGGTAGTGACATGGTGAGGTGTATGAGTGTAACAGTCACTTCAGACTTGCTGGGCTACAATCAGTAATTCATCGTAATCAGGAAGGTATATGTAATAAACTGGGAGCTCGGCTCATGTGTGTGTTTGTAGGTCTGGGAAAAAGGTTCTGACTGCATTACAGTACATGCCATTGGAGTCCTTACTGCCATCATGAGCAACTCGCCATCTGCCAAGGTATGTGTGCTGTTAGTCTTCCCCATGCACAGACACACACACACACACACACACACACACATCAGTGACTTTATCCATACATCAGATCCCCCGTTCTTTTCTGCCTTTGAAGTTTTGTAACTCTTGTAGTCATTTAGCTCTCTGACCTTTTTCATCATTACTAAAGTGCTGATATTTGAAAGGCTTTGGTAAACAAACAGAGGAGAAATAGCTGTAGATTATCTTACGCACATTGTTTAAATGAACGATATGAAACCAAAGTACGGCGCCAGGATTTTCTTAATGGTTTAATATCGTTTCATTTCTGCCAGCAGTTTTATGTTTATGCTCGTGTAAAGTGAAATTAAAGTATACAGTGAACTACACAGACGTGAGTTTTGGTGCTTTTGTAAAATCACAGTGTTCTTGTATTTTGTGTTATGAAGTTCTATTTAGGTTATGAGAGGGTTTTTGTCTGCTTTCCTCCGCAGGAGGTCTTTAAGGAGCGCATAGGATATTCACAGCTCTTTGATGTTTTAAAAAGTCAAGGGCAGCCGACCAAACGGCTCCTCCAGGAGCTCATGAGCATGGTACTTGAACTCATTCACTTGTTCAGCTGAAATTTTGAATGTGACCTTGATATGATTATGAACCGAATATATCTCATATGTCTACTTTTGTTTACACCTTTTAAATGTTTTTTTTTTCGTTTCTCTACTCATGCTGTCTCTTTCACACTCTCTCTTTCCTTCTCACATGCTCTCTATCCTGTCATATCTCCTTGCACGTCTGCAGGCATTAGAAGGCGAGCACTGCCAGGCTGTCCCGTTGGGAATCAGTAACGAGCAGCCCCTGCTCCTGCTTCTGCAGTGGCTTCCTGAGCTAGGCTCTCGCTCTCTGCAGCTGCTGGTGTGTGAATGGCTGTTGGCCGTGTGCGGCGGTTCTTTGGCGTGCCGCTCGGTGGCCGTGGAAGCCGGTTTGGTGGACGCCGTTCTGGATGTGCTGAAACAGGGATCGGAGCGGCTTGAGTATCAATGCGCAGACGCTCTACTAGGCCTGGTGAAGGAGCTTGGCTCACTCTCACTGCGCCCTCATCACCTGAAGAGCCTCTTGAGCCTCTTGTGCACAAAGCCAGGTTCAACACCTCATCCTTACTGCACTCGCACCATACGGGCACTTGCTGCAATGGCTGCCCACACCCACACGGGCAGCAGCGCTCTTCAGTACTTTGACCTCACGCCACCCATGGCTGGTATCATGGTGCCCACTATAAACCGCTGGCCGGGTAACAGCTTCGCCTTTCATGCCTGGCTGTGCCTCAACAACAACTTCCCTCCTCCAGTGCAGCAACACCACTCTGAATCGCATGCCACCATCCCTGAAAGTACGCTCCGCATGACCAAGGGCCCTCGCCGCAAACAGCTCTACAGGTGGATTTGTTTTTATGCCCAAATACATTACATGTGTTATTATAGTGCATTTCTATAACACAGTGAATTGTAACATATCAATGTTCATGATTACTAATCTAAATAAAAGACTATCTGTATCCTTGTTGAGTACCTGTGGCACAGGAATTTATGATGAAAATGTCTTGTCTGTATATGCAAAGTGAGTCATAAAATACTTACTACAATGTTGAATTGATTCCCCTAGCTTCTTCACGGCAAGTGGAACAGGGTTCGAGGCTTTCTTCACCATGGAGGGAGTGCTGGTGGTGGCTGTGTGCACCAAGAAGGAGTACATGGCTGTTTCACTGCCAGAAATGCCCCTCAACGATGGTGCCTGGGTGAGTGCAGTCTATGTACCACACACCCACGCAAATATGCATGGCTAGTGCATGTAAGGTGTAAAATGTATAAAAGAATTCTGTCTTTTTTTTTTCTGCAGCACTCTTTAGCAATAGTGCACATTTCAGGTCGAAGGCCTTTCGGACAGAACCTTGTCACGATCTATGTGGACGGGAACTTGTGTAAGACAGCACAGCTGCGCTTCCCGACACTCAGTGAGGTAAGGAGGACAAAATAAGGTGCAGAATCCAAAAAACACTGACTTAGGATGGCCTCAATCATTTGTTTTAGACATGTAATTTACTAGGACTAACATTCTGTACTTACACTATATATATATATATATATATATATATATATATATATATATATATATATATATATATATATATATATATATATAAAATGAACTGTCTTATGTTGCAATATTTAAATCTAAATGACCATCTCCACCTTCCAGCCTTTTACATCCTGTTGTATTGGTTCAGCGGGTCACCGCACCACCACTACCACCACCTCGCCAACTCTGACTCCCCCGGTACACTCGTCTGAGCTGGCGTTCTCTATGTCTGCCGGTCCTCCGGCTCTCACCCGCTCTCAGTCTTTCCCAGCCTCGTTTGCTTCAGGAGGGGGAGGACGCTGGAGTTCGGTCAGAGATGTCCCTGTCTACACCATTCCTGCAGGACTCCAGGACACAGAGTGGGGCTCACCCTCATCACTGGATGGCCTGCTGGGCACCGCCTTCATATGTCACGAAGCTCTGCAGCCTGCACAGACACGCACACTCTATATGGCTGGTGAGTGTCTCACACACACACACACACACACACACACACACATACATCCACATATGTGAACAATAGCAATATAATACAGAGCATACCGTACATGTTTCAAGCAAGACTTGTAAAGAAATGACGTGACACACCCACATATACGCATATACACATATGACATTCTCACACACAAGCAACACTGTTTGCTAAACAAAATTAGACTGAAAATGAATAAATAATCACACCACCACAGCATGTTAGCAATTAAATGTAAACCGTATGAATGTCAAAATGGTGCATCGCTTCTGTTTATGATACTCTGCTCTGATTTTCTGACTGCAGGTCCCAATAGTGTGCCCTTGTTTAAAGCGGATGGAGAAATCTCAGAGCTCTGCAGTAAACTGCTGCTGTACTATACACCTCAGGTAGGAACAGCCTCATCTCTTCGTTACTGACCTCGTTACTAACAAATTGAGATTGTGACACAGTGTATTCACGGTTTGTGCACGCATACATCACCTGTTATTATTTTGTATCTGAAGTTCACCAACCATTCGCACTGTGACGTGGTCTAGTGCATCTATGTTTTATTTCTCTTATTAACAATTAACAATAATTGCACATTTCTATTCATTTAAATATGCTGTTTAGAAACACATTGTTATATTCGATATATAAGACATGTTATATCCTGTAATTCTCTCACCAGGCTTGTTTTTGTTTCTCTTGAAGTCAATAAGACACAAAAGCACAGCTTGTCATGTTACTTAAAAAAGAACGTGCAAATTCCCCTGTCCTGAGAACTTACTGAATGTCACAAGGCTTCGACATCAGAGAGTCTTCAACACGTCTTCAACGTCTTTTTAAAGAAGCCATTTGTATGATTAGTCGGGAAATGAGCTGTTTGTATAAAAACTGATAACATGTGCACTTTAAGTCTTGTGCTGCGTAGAGAATGTTAATCATCATGTGACCAGTCAAATAAATAATATTCTGCAGCACTCTGAAAATTGAAGCATTTTTAAAGTGTGTTCTGTTTTGTGTTTTGTGTCTTGCAGGCCTTCAAAAGCCAGATCTGTCTGGATCTATCTCCCAACCATATGTATGACGGCAGACTAACCGGACACAGGGTCGTCAACTGGGACGTCAAGGTTCAAACGCTTTACTGTTCACATGGCATTCAGGAGTCTGCATAGAGATTTGTCAGCTTAAAGCAAAACACCGGACAAGAGGGAGTACATCATGTATTTTAGCATTTTCTAACCCTGCCGCTGGTTGTGTTTGTGTAGGATGTGCTGAACTGTGTGGGTGGAATGAGCGCACTGTTGCCCCTGCTTGAGCAGGTCTGTGTGCTGGAGCAGGGTGAGGCTGCTGGGCAGGAGACCTCTGACCTACTGGGACCAGATCTGACCTCTTCCAGGGGTCCGGCAGGCATGCTGCTCCCTCTGGGAAAATCCTGTGGTTAGTTATAGTGCACAATTAAAGTGGATCTGGATTTAAAGAGAAAAGGAAATAAAAAAAATTAGAATAGTTAAGACAGTGTTGAGCTTCTTCAGGAGCGCATTTGGCTAAGCGTCAGCGTCTTTAGAAACACTTAAATCGTTTGATGGACACACTGAAGAATCACTAAACAGTGTTCAAATCTCTAACAGTTCATTTACACAGTGAGCCACGATGACAAATAGACTATCTTTGCACATTCAGTAGCACTTTCTCAACGCATGGTATTCATCCCTGTGATTTTTTTATGAGCTTCCCATGTAAATGATATACAATTCCTGCTCTGGTCTAACCATAGATCTTTTCTTTCTCTCCTTCACTCCTTCAGAGAGCCGTTTGGAAAGGAACAGCGTTGCCGCATTCCTCCTCATGGTTAGAAACATGCTGCGCAATCACCCAGTCAATCAAGAGGGTCTTCTCCAGTGCCATGGTCCACCTATTATAGGAGCCCTGCTAAGCAAGGTAGCAAACGCTCCCATACAATACCTCAGCAAATATTATCCCTGCACATAAAGGCTTTTTCTCCTCAGTGTATAACATGCACGGTTATTTATACTACAGCACTGTTGAATTCTCGATTCTGATCCCGAATAGTAAGTGTTCATTAATTTTCTGTAACAGCATGGCTTCAACAGCTGACAGTGGTGTTGCCTGGAATATACATTATTGTTTTTAAAGTAGCATTTACAGAGATTCGTATAGCAGACGCTGCATATGTCATTTTAACCTAGTAATTGGCTGAAGCTTTGTGCAAGGTGATAACAGGCAGTAACAAGTTTGTCCTCTGTCTTAGACAGAGGACAAGCACACATCTGTTTGACATTCGACATTTTGACATCATTTGGCAGAAGCCCTTAACCAGAGCGATTTACATTATCTAATTTTTGTACAACTGAGCAATTGATGGTTAAGGGCCTTGCTCAGGGGCTCAACAGTGGCAGCTTAGTGGACCTGGGATCGAACTCACAACCTTCCGATTGGTAGCCCAACACCTTAACCACTAGGCTACCACATGCCCCATGTTTGGAGAACAAGGTACAGTATTTCTAGGACTGCACACGTCACTATGTGTGCATCTGTATGCACACCCTGTGACAGATGTTGTGGATCAGGTGGTACTGAGAAGAGGCCTGTGGCTTTAAATACGACTCATGTTCATTGATGTCTAAAAAGCTTGCTTCAGCCAACACGTCACTATGCCACAACAAACAGGTTTCATATTCTGCCAGACATTCTCACACATTACTGTTGACTTTGTTTCTGTCTCACTTTCACTGTCTCTCTGTGTCAGGTACCCAGCACGATGATGGATATGAGTGTGTTGACGGCATGCCAGCTGCTGCTGGAGCAGGTCTCCAGAGAGGGCAACACCGCTCTGCTGTCTCAGCTCTACCAGCACCTCCTGTTTGATTTCCGCATCTGGGGCCACTGTCACTTTGCAGTCTGCCTCGGTAAATGCCGGGCCGGTTCCACTAATGACTGTGTTCTGGGAAAGTCTGATCAGAACACAATACACAAAAAAAGCTCCTAAATAGTCATATTGATAGTTTTGTATAGTTTTACGTCAATTAGTTTTGATCTGCGGGTAAAACCTCAAAAGAGCTGATGTAGTTAAAGTGTGTGTGTGTGTGTGTGTGTGTCTAGGTCACGTGCAGTATTTGTCCTCTATCTTGAAGGAGGGCAAACAGAGAACACGCAGGAAGTATGGGGTTCAGTACATCCTGGACTCCATTCGCTCACACTACAGGTAATATCAGCAAATACAATAAAGCACTGCTATAAAAGATAGACTGTAAAAGAGGACTGACAAAGTGTGTGTGTGTGTGTGTGTGTGTGTGTGTGTGTGTGTGTGTGTGTGTGTGTGTGTGTGTGTGTGTGTGTGTGTGTGTGTGTGTGTGTGTGTGTGTGTAGTGTGGAGAAGGATGGCAGTGCTCTGTCAGATGAGAGGAAGACAGTACAGACATCACTTTTTGAGCTACTGAAAGATTTCCTGCTGAAGTCTTCCACTACAAAGGAATTGCACAGTATTCTGGCCTACACTGTAGTAGTGCAGGACCAGCAGCAGGTAACACACTGACTCTGACTCTGACTCGGTCACTGTTTTCGCACTGCTCTCTTCTATTTTATTTAAGTCCATTCTATATTGTGCTGTTTTACTCTGTTCTTTTCCATTTGATTTAATTCGGTTTCATTTTCTGTTGTCCTGACCTATTCAATTCTATGCTAAGTATATGGTATAGCTAAGAATATATTCTATATAGAGCAAATATATTCTATATAGAGCAAACTACACTCATTCGTATACGATCACATTCAGATTCTATTTTGTTCGACCGCATTGTATCCTCTTGTGTTCGGTTCTGTTCGAATCTACTGCATTCTGTAATCTGTTATATTCTGTACATTTTACACATTTCTGTTTTATTCCAACCTAGTCTATTCTATTCTATTGTTTTTTTTGTGTTAACAGATATATATATGTATATATATATATATATATATATATATATATATATATATATATATATATAGTGTAAACATATATATATATATGTATATAAATTTTGCATAGATGCATAGACAGAGTTTATTTATTTATAACATTTATATAACACTTTCCTGTCTCTCTCTCTCTGTCTTCCTCACAGTCTTAACCACTTCCGTTTTCTTGTTAGCCACAAAAAATTGTTTGTTTAATTATAAACATGCTTGCTCTCTATCTCTCTCCTTCTCTCTCTCCTTCTCTCTCTCCTTCTCTCTCTCTCTCTCTCTCTCTCTCTCTCTCTCTCTCTCTCTCTCTCTCTCTCTCTCTCTCTCTCTCTCTGGTGGTGTACAGGCGATCATGCTGTTGGATGTTTTGTACACTGTGCTAAGGAGCAGTCCTCAGGCTCTGTCTGTGCTGCCGGACTGGGGGGTGGAGCAGCTCTACTGTCTGCTGCTGAAGCCCAGCTTTAATGATGATGCACGTGAACGAGTGTTCAGGGTGAGCACATCCATCGCTTTTCCTTTTTGTTTATTTGTATACAGTGTATGTATATTCAAACTGCATACTGATTCTCCATGCTGCTCTGAAGATCATGTACAAAGTACTGAAGAGCGAGCGAGTCCCAGAGCGCAACAAACAGCGTGTCAAGCTGCGAGAACCCACATATCTGGGACTGATCTGCTTCTTGGAGGACGTCCCAGTCACAATGACAATCATCCGCTGCCTGTACGAGCAGGTGCTGGCTACAGGTAAACAGCTGGTTAGAAGTAGGACAACGAAAGGTACAACATGGTTATAAACTTCTGGTTCAAATGTAGGTCTCTGTGTGTGTGTGTGTGTGTGTGTGTGTGTGTGTGTGTGTGTGTGTGTGTGTGTGTGTGTGTGTGTGTGTGTGTGTGTGTGTGTGTGTGTGTGTGTGTGTGTGTGTGTGTGTGTGCGTGCGTGCGTGCGTGCTGCAGATCCCTCACCCAGCTTCAGAGACCTTTTGGCAGTTGTGTACCTGTCTCATCGAGCTGATCTCTCTGTCCGACTGGATATATGTCGCAAGGTAAGTGGCTACAAAGAAGAAATAAAAAAGACACGAAACTTGCAGAGGTTTCAGTCCAAAGGGCCAATTGGAATCTTATTTGTGGTTATGGATTACGAGAAATGACAAAGTCTTTGATTGGTTGTTTTATCTGAACATTTTAAAGGAATACCACTTCATGTTGTCAACATTATCATCCCTTATCTGTAGTATCTGGGTAATTACCATGGATCCTGTAGTTTGGCATGTTTCTCTGTTCTGAAAAAAGAATGTTTAGACAAAACAAGCCCTGGTCAGGAAACTGAACATAGAGGTATCGCCTCCCAGCGATGGTGCAAGTACTCCAGTCTGTTTTGTATCGAGATCATGTGATTTGCCTTTGTTTTTGTTCTAGTCCTCTGTCGTCCTTAGTCCGGTCATTGGTATGTTTCCCAATTGTGTCCAGGTATTCACTTTCAAGCTTGTAATCAGTTTGGCCTATTAGACCTGGTTGTTTCTATCTGCTGTTCAAAGTATTATCATTCATTTCCCCTTGAGCTTTGTAGTTCTGTGTTCCTGTTTGCCAGGTTTTCACCCTTGCTCATTTTTAGTATTTTTTTGCCAATGGATTTTCCGTGTTTAAAGTATTCTGCTTGTTCTACTACAATATGTGATTTTATGAAAGTTTATTCTATTATTCTCCAACAATTGCCCACATGGCTTAGTTTCTATTAAACCTTTCCCAGTCGTTTTCAAATTTCCAAACGTTTTTCAGTCACAGCACAGAGAAATTGAGCCAAAGCATCAGAATTCATGTCCATGGTCATTTTTAAATACACAAATGCATTAAATAGAGATTTGTTTCTAAAGTGCTGTAGAATTCTTTAAAAAAATGAATGATGTATGAATATAGTTTAGGTTTAGAGATATTGGTGATAACAGTATAACCTGATGTTTTTCCCCACCACCTGTAACCACTTGCAGCTTTTCTACTTGATCTACTCCAACGAGGACTACGTTAAACAGCTGGCCCGGCAGCCTGGCTGGCAGGACATTCTCACTAAACTCTATGTCAAAGAGTCCTATGAGTCTCGTACTACCAGTGTTTCCAGCCCTCACCCCTCCCTGGAGCCTATAACGCCCAGGCCCCTTCTCCGAAGGGATGACAGTGTGGACGGCCCTCGCTCTGACATCTTCATCCCTTACAGCTCCCAGCGTGAGGAGGCAGAAGAATACGAGGACGATGAAGATGGAGAACCATCACGGGATGCTTTTATGGGATTGTCTCTATCTCCACCTGATGGAGGTCAACCGAAAGGCTTCAGTGACTCGATGAACTTCAAGTCTTTCGACTCAGTGGAACAGGGAAGCCGCTCGTCATCGCTGTCCAACACAGTGGAGGTGCCATCCACACAGCTGCTGGAGGAAGTGGATGAGGGGCTCTATCAGCCTATGTCACCCTTAGGTACCTCTCCTGATCTGGAGCTGGGAGGGCAGAGAGGACCTCAGACTCCAGACACTCCGTCTTCTATAGAATATAATAAGCCCTTTCTTGGGCTCAGAGCACGCAAGAGTTCCAGCTTGTCTAATGTGCTGGATGACACCATCTACTCCACTGAGCCTCCAACCGCTGACACCATCTCCAACAACTCCAACCCACAGGTACCAACAGCCATAAGTGATATAAACATGTTTGTTTCTCGTATGTTATTAAGCTGCCACATTTGACCTTAATCATTTTTCAGACAACAGAAACATGGGTAAACATACTGGAGTTTACTTTGTACTTAAACACTCAACACTTCTTTTCTCTTTTTTTTTGGCTCTTTATTTCTCTTCAGCAGGCCCCAGAGGAGGAGTTGTGCAACTTGCTGACTAACATTGTGTTCCGAGTGCTGTGGACTGGCACAGATGGCACAGAGGATGCGGTGTGGCGAGAGAGAGGGCAGGTTTTCTCAGCCCTCACCAAACTTGGCTCTTCCTGGCAGCTTGTACGCCACCCGGATGATATCAAGCGCAAGTGAGAAACACGAATTTCACCTCTGTCGAATTACTGGCATACCACTGGGGTGTGTCCTATGTGTGATGTGTGAAATCCTATGAAATGTTTTGACATAACAATCACAGAGTAGCTCAAAACTCTGACTGATAAGAAACATCTGTTGCAGCTAGTCATACACAACATCTGTTACAGCTGGACGGTAGGATAAAGCAATAAGGCGTCCAGGTCAAACATAATGAATCTCCAGGCTTCGTCCTGACACATTGTAATGTTTATTTATATTAACAAAATATATATGTGTGTGTTCAAATCATTGGTCTGAATAAATGCATGTCATTTTTGGCATAATTTATTTATTTTCACTTATAATGTGCACAATAATGTGCTTGCTTATAGGGTTAAGTTATTCGATATGTTAACATAATGATACAAAAAAAAAAATCTATATGTTTATAATGTTGTGTATTCTCACATTATAGTAGACATAAAAATCATTCTCTCTCTCTCTCTATCTCTCTCACTCTCGTTTTTTTTCTTCTTGGGAATTTAATAAGACAAAATGCACGTCATGATGATGTAGAGAAACAAAGCACAAATTACATTCTCTTGTCAGAAAACTTTATCTCTTTAAATCTGTTTATGCATTACATCTGCCGTAGAAGCCCGCGTAAGATGTCACTATAGAAACGAGAGTGCCGTGGTTTAAAAAGAAGAAAAAAAAAGACATAAGATTGTGTTCTATGCTTCCATGGATATTGATTCATTTCATTCTTCTGTGTATCGACTCTATGTTTGTGTTTCAGTCTTTTGGAGATGATGCTGGAGTCATCTCTTTCAGACCTGCGGGACTCAATGGGCTTGTCTTTGCCTCATATTCCCTCCTTGCTTCGCCTCCTCAGACTGCTACAGGATTTCCTGTTTGCAGAAGGCACTGACAATCAAACCCTGTGGAGTGAAAAGGTACAGGATACGAGTATAAGCGTCCCACTGTTTTCCGTCTGTCATACTTACATACGCAAGATAAAACATTTTAATAGCAATCATAGAAATTTGTCTCTGTCAGAAAGTGAAATCTGTTTTTTTGCCAATTTTGAAACTTCAACTAAATTGATCTGATCAGAAACATAATGTGAGTACAGTGTATTATAGCTGCACACTTTTATTATGCAGCTATACACACATCCTGTATATCCACACACCCATACATTGTTTAATGTAACTTCCTGTTATTGCTCATGATAGTGCACATTTCCTTGACCATGAACTGTTAATGAGTAGTGTGTCTTCTCTGGACTGTAAGCATGCTCATTGTGGTGTGTGTGTGTGTGTGTGTGTGTGTGTGTGTGTATAGATCTTTGAAGGAGTGGTGAATCTGCTCGACAGGCTACAGGCATGGCACACAACTTTTGCAACAGTCGGAGCTACAGAGCTCAAACGGATGGCTCAGATTGGCTTATGGATCATTACAGGATACATACAGCAGCAGAACACACAGGTACACGCATAACACACCCTCGTGAATTACTAAACTTTCTCAAGCAGCCTTAAGTAGCTGCCTGCATTTGACCTTTGGAAAATGATTTGTTTTTGCCGGATGAGTAAAGAGCCATTAACTGCTAAAAGTGGCGCATGTCAAACAAATGTTACTGTCGGCCTTCTGCTGCTCTGCTTTATCACAGAGCCTTCTTTCTGGACCTGGAGATAAAAGGATCATGCAAACACACACATGCGTGCACACACACACACACACACACACGCATGCGTGCACACACACAGACACACAACTAATGATGTCTTCAATGCCTGCCTTCTTTACCGACTCTTTATTCACATGGGTTTCTTGAAGTCATTTCAGAGAGCTAAATATATGCTCAATTACTTCACAAGTATAGTAAGAACTTATGTGAAGAACTGTCATCAGGAAACAGCAGCTATTTCCTGTTATTATAAGTCTTTTATAAGTCTTTCAGTTGATTTCCATTAATGGCAGTATTATAGCTTTTTTAATTTGTGGATGGTGATATTTAATTTACTAAGTATTTACATTATTTCTTACTATATCTGTTCTCTGATCTCTGAAAAACTGTCTTAAGGAATTAGTTCAATGAATTAGTTTTAGACCAGTCTGTTTTTCTGCTGTCAAAATATTGGGAACAGGTCCAAAAAAATAGGAACAACTATTTATACAGGAAAAAAAAAAATCCCAATCATTAGGAAATATTTCGATTCACAAGAGCTAAGCAAAGGCAACATCAAGAAAAAGAAGAAAGAAAGCTCAAAAATGAAAATAACAGCCACAGTTAAACAGGTCTAGTCACATCACAGACCAAAGGAAAAGCATGTCAAAGGTGAAGGTGTTGTTTCAGGGGTTGAGGTCAGGACTCCATGTAGACATTCGAGTTCTTCTACTGTAACCTTTCCAGATAGCATTTTCTTTGACATGGCCTTGTGCTGGAACAGGTTCGAGACCTTTTAGGTCCAGTGAAGAGGAATTGTAATGCTATACCATGTTGTACAGTTGTGTGATTCTACAACAGTTCGGGGAAGAAGTGCATACAGGTAGGATGGTCAGGTGTCCATCCTTAAGCATCTATATATAATGAACCCTTACACTACATTTGTACAGTCCTACCAGGACAAAACGTACTGTATGTGTGGTCATGAAGTAGCATAGTGGGAGATATTACACATTAAGTACAAATATTATTATTATCATTAACATAATATGGAATGTAATACACATACAGTACAAAGGATGTTCAGAGGCAGAGTCTGATATGATCAGTGAAAATGAGATGCATTGTACTGTACATAAGCGAGGGCAATTCACGAATGTTTATTCTGCATCTGCACTGGTTGTTTACACAGGTGTGTGAGATGGCGTGTGTGAAGCTACACAGTCTGCTACAGACGGTGTTGTGTCTCTCATGGGAGGAGGTGTGTTTCCTGTTGGGTCGTCTGGGAGCCACTCTGTGGCCTGCAGAAGGCATGTCTCTGACTCTTGGTACAGCAGGCATGGAGGCAGTGCTGAGGCCTCTGGTGCCTGTGGTCCGCACACTCCTGGACCAGCACGCCGACCCCACCAAGCTGCAGCAGCTTCTGCCCAGTCTTCCCCCTACCAATGGCAGCGCCACCTTCGCCCAGGACCTGCTGTCTTACTGCAACACAGTCGAGTGGCAGCTCTTCTACTGTAATCATGTGAGTACATGAGTAAAGAGACTGAAACAACCTTACAGTCTCAGTAATGCTTTAAAACACAGCGTGACATCCAGAATGACATTTACATTCAGCAATATATTACAACAGGTAGAATCTAAAAATAATAAATGCTGAATAAAACTGAATAAAACATGACAGTGCTTGCTGTTATTGGAAATCAACATTGGGGTCAAAGTTTATTCTTTTCCAGTATCGGCATGGCTCAAAGTATTTCATTCCCTTTACAACACAGCAATATGAATTTAATTGTAATACTTATTAATGAACTTATTAACAGTTTATCGTTACATTTTTGGTATGAAGTGTCCACAAGATTCAATTATTATTAGCTTTTGATTTTGTAGGCGATCTGCCATGTGCTGTCAATAATACGTTACTATAAAAATGAGAATGTTTAAAATATGATTTGAAGTACATTCGAAAAAATGACTCGACTATTAATTCATTCGATTCAGAGTTCAACACCACTATAATTATGTGTATATTATCAGGACTGAACTACAACTCTAGGGATCAAATGGGCATACACTAAGTCTTTAAAAAAAAAAACCCTTCTTTTTGTGATTAGCATCAATCTGAAATGATCTTCAGATCTCTACACGTTGTCAGTTTTCACAGTAATGAAGCAAAGTGATGATCTCTGCCTGATTTAACTGGGCAAATAATGCACACAGCAGCACTGCGTTTCTTTTAAGACGAGGATACTGATTCTGATCCTGTCTGCGATACGAGTCCATATTTAGATCAGTTCGAGATGAAAGCAGTCTGCATTGCCAAAGCAAGGCAGACGGGAAGGTGTGATTTATTTGCGGCATCTCCCAGCTGCAGATAAATCTTGGGGGTAGATTAAACAGATGTCTACCTCGCTGGCTCTGGAGAGGCTTCATGGAGCAGAATATGACAAGACAGTCATTAATCTGCTTGGGTTGTATATACAAATCTCAGACTACATTATCATTCCATGCCTGAATTTGTGTGTGTGTGTGGCACAGATATATCTATGCATGTGCAGGTTATGTTCAGCTCTTTGTATATGTGTATGTACACAATGTATGTCCATATCTCTTCACTTGTAAATAAATAAATAAATTGGGGCAAGTCGTGGCCTAATGGTTAGAGAGTCTGACTCGTAATCCTAAGGTTGTGGGTTCGAGTCTCGGGCTGGCCACGACTGAGGTGCCCTTGAGCAAGGCACCGAGCCCCCCAACTGCTCCCCGGGCGCCGCAGCATAAATGGCTGCCCACTGCTCCAGGTGTGTGTTCACGGTGTGTGTGTGTGTGTGTTCACTGCTGTGTGTGTGCACTTTGGATGGGTCAAATGCAGAGAACGAATTCTGAGTATGGGCCACCGTACTTAGCCGTATGTCACGTCACTCACTCACTCACTCATATTTCTAGACAATTCAATGAACTGTAAGTTAATCTCTGTTTTTTCTTCTTCTTCTTCTTTCCATTTCCAGGTGAGATCCACCATGCAGCAGTATGAGCTGGACACTTTTGGGAAAAGTCATGACTTACTGTCCAATTTTTGGAACTCGTGTTTTGATGATCTGATGAGCACCGCTGAAAAGAAGCACAGGGAAAAAGCAGATTGCAAAGCCAAGTTTCAGGTTTCTATCTAGTGTTGATGGTGTGCTTTGTGTTAATGAAGAAAACAGATTTGACTACCATTCTGTTTTAACTCCTGCTTAACACTGTGTATGTGTGTGTATGTGTGTGTTTTCAGGAGCTGATTGTAGACCCATATCTGAAGCGTGTACGCATTGAGAACAGTCGCTACCTGAACGGACAGAAGCTAAATAACAGCCAGCAGGAGGTGGTGTGGAAGCACTGGAAATCTCTGTGCAGGCTTCTCACCAGTGAAAGAAGAGCATGGGCAAACAGGTGTGTGTGCACATGTCCATCCAAAGTCCTGCAAGAATTTTACATCAATTCTTACTGTTCCTGTTGTGTTTGTAGATTCATAGGATCATGAAGAGCTGAGTCTGTATCACTAACAGTGATAAAAAAAATTAAATCTAAATGCTATACTTTTGTACGATTGCTGTACCAAATGCGTGGAATTCATTCCACTAAATGGTAGCCTTTATTAATTGTGGTGTGTTTATATTTTAGGGGTCAACCAGAAGTGAAGTGGAAGCTGTCTAGTGCAGAGACGTACTCCAAGATGCGTTTGAAGCTTGTGCCCAACTACAACTTTGACTCTCACAGCGAGGCCAGTGCTCTCCGGGATAACATGGGTGTGTATCACAGTTTTTAGTACACATGTATAAACACAACCACACGCAACATCCACTTCAATTAAAGATGGCTTTAAAATGACACTCCGATAAAAAGCATAATAGCACACCAGTAGTCTCAGATGCATGTTGTGTCCTTTTACACGGAAAGTATCCTGGCGTATCTGAAACAGTTCTTCTGGAGATTTTGCCTGACACACTTATGTTTTGCAGCAAGTCTTTTATTTTTTCATATATATACTGACATACAAACATTGTCACGGTATCAGAGAATATAGTCAACCAGACTCATACACAGGATAAATGTGATCATTGGTTTATTACACAAAGTCATTAGAGAATACAAGGGAACTTAAACAAAACATATAACAAACCAGAACACTTGCACTTGGAAACTTAATAGCAGAACTAGAACAAAGACATGATTATAATTACACATTACGTATAAACAAAACCTGAACCTGACATCACACAACGACAGACATTGTGAGCACGCTTTGAACAGTGACTCGACATATAAATAGCAAACTACATAAGGAGTAATCAAGCACAGCTTATACACCTGTCAGCGCCCCCTAGAACCCTGGCAGGGAAATGTCCCAGTTTCTGACACCTTATGATACATTAAGTCATAAAGTAAACATCTAAAACAAAAGTAGTATTACAAAAAACTTACAGTCCCTGACACTTTGGCACAGTACTATTGGGTCTCCTTAAATAACATTTTAGAAGAAGAAGCAAACTGCTACTACTACTACTACTACTACTACTACTACTACTACTACTACTACTACTAATAATAATAATAATAATAATAATAATAATAATAAATATTATTAGTAGTATTTTATTTATGTATTATTATTATTGTTGTTATTAATAATAATAATAATAATAATAATAATAACAATAACAATAATAATAATAATAATAATAATAATAGCACTAATAGTAATAATAATAATTATTATTATTAATGTTATTGTTTATTTATTTTGATGATGATGATTATTATTATTAATCCTTTAATTCCACTTGAAACATTATTACCTAATTTTGCTGATCTATTCTGTAAATCTAAATGAAAAGTTATGTATTTATGCGAGTGAGGAGTGTAAGTTTACACTGTGAGAGTTTAAAGGGTAATTAGCAGATGATTGTGTTTATGCTGATTTTAAGTCTATCACAACGAGCTCTCACTCACACTGCACTGTGTACAGGAACATTCACGTTACAATAGTAAACACTCAAAGACTTTTCTCTAGCAAGTTCATTGTGTATGCATATATAACAATCAGTATATACACTCACTATATTAGGATCATCCATGCAAAGATCTAATCAGCACAATGCATAAAATCCTGCAGGTACAGGTATAGAGGTCATGAGCTTCAGGTGATATGCACATTTAAACAAAAAGATTTTTCTACAGAATTTTGTTTTAGATACAAAGAAAGATTTTCATTTTCTGAAATACTCAGATTTACTAACATTACATTTTGGAGGCTCTGGTTCTGTATCTGTATGAGTTATTGCTGTCACATGATTAGCTGATTATATAAATGCATGAGTATGCAGGTGTATAAGTGTTCCTAAATAGTGATTGTGTATTTCTCATCCTGAATACATCTGTCTATCCTCACATGACTTATATGCATAGTTGCATAGTTTTTAAGTTGCTATTTACAGATGCTGTACAAATCTTATGAGACTTCCTTTAATTCCTGCTGGTGGTTGTATAAGCATTGTCCTTTATTCCTATAAGCTTATTAAATGTGCATTTTGTTTTAGTTTTAGAGATAAACTCTGCTTGTTGAACTGATGTGGAAAAGTGACGTCTGAGTTATTTGTGTGCATTGTCTATTGTTTGTAGGAGCTGAGAGCCCTCGCAGTTCTGCCGAGCCTCTCCCACTGGCTGTAGCTAAGGAAGCTAAAGTGAGTGACATGGAAGACGACCAACTAGAGGAAGAGGACCTTCTCTTCATGGACAGCCAGTAAGCAGCTCGACTTACACACAACAACCATTTGCACACGATAGGATGGCAAAAAAAATGCATATAAATAATAATAATAATACATGATTAATAATAATAATAATAATAATAATAATAATAATAATAATAATAATAATAATAATAATAATAATACATAAAGCCCAGGCATGTGCTTAGTGTCAGAGTGTTACACAGCAGCTGTGTGTGTGTGTGTGTGTGTGTGTGTGTGTGTGTGTGTGTCAGGGCGGAGGAAGTGGAAGAAGAGAGTCAAAAGGAGAAGCTTGTGCTTTCTGAGGACTGTGAGCTCATCACTATAGAGGCTGTGGTAATGGGTCGCCTCGAGGTTACTACACACCACATCTATTTCTACGATGCCTGCAGTGAGAAGGAGGAGACCGAGGAAGGTATGGACAAGACGGAAGAATCAGAATCACAATGTGGAATGTTTTTTGCTGGAAATAAAGTGTACACAGAACATTGCAGTGAGGTAAAGGTAAAAGATATAAACAGAAAAAGTAGATGTGTGTATACACACACACACACACACACACACACACACACAGAAGGCATATACATGTACAAGTAAAATGTATGTGTAAGGTATGAAGGGGTGTGTACAGTACTGATTTAAGATTTATACAAGAGATTTTTACAGTATATTTAAACATATGTAAATATATATTTATTTCTACATAATTCTAATACATTTATTTTTATATTATATTTAACTTCAAACTTTAACAGATGCCCAGCAACGTAACCTTTCTGTACACTCGTTATTAAGGCAGTGTGTGTTGAGACAGCTATTAGCACACCGCTAGTTTGTTGTCAGAGTGAATATCATGCTAGCTAATGTTCAGGAGATTAGGTGAAACAGCCTGTAATGTACCATCAGTAACTAAAATTAACATGAGATTTGAGGTAGATCTTTTTTTTTGTCCTTTATACCTAAATTAACTTTTCTACTAAGTCTTCTGCTGGAGTGAAGAACTTTTATTTGCGAAAACAAATCGTCTTCGAAATGTAGTGGAGATGTCAGGACAGGTTTTTCTTACTGAACAATTTGTATTGATGAGATATACAATCAGGATCCACTGCAATGCTCTTAATTCTATTCTATTCTAGTTGAATGGATCAGATACGAGACACAAACGCTTCCATACACAGGATGTATACGTTAGAGTTTTAATGTTGGGTTAAATGTGTGTTGTTGCAGGGATAGGCTTCGATTTCAAGCGGACACTGAGTCAGCTGAGAGAGGTCCATCTGAGACGCTATAACCTGCGCCGCTCTGCCCTCGAGCTCTTCTTTATCGACCAGGCTCACTACTTCATCAACTTCAAGAAGAAGGTGAGCTCAGTGTATGAGTCGTCGTTAGGTTGATGTTACACCTGCTGTACGACGGACACTCCTGAAGGATTTGTGTACGCTGTTCTAAGCATGTGTGTGTGGATGCTTTTTTTCTGACTACAGGTACGGAACAAAGTCTACTCCAGGATTCTCGGGCTCAGGCCACCTAATCTGTTTTACTTTGGGTCCCGCTCTCCTCAGGAACTCCTCAAAGCCTCCAATCTCACTCAGGTCTTATTCTAAGCTTTATTTGAAATTTGAAGCATTATCTCTTCATCTGTTATAGAGTAATGATATACTTTATCTTTAAGAATATGAACAATTTAGGGATTGTTTTTTTTTTTTTTTAATTTTCTGATGCTTTTTTTGTCTCGATTTTGTACAGACATTTATATTGTTTGTGTGTCTGTCCTGCAGAAATGGGTGTGCAGAGAGATCTCAAACTTTGAGTATCTCATGCAGCTCAACACCATTGCTGGTCGCACCTACAACGATCTGTCGCAGTACCCTGTGGTAAAACTTTTACTTTCTCATACGGCTTTCACTGTCTGTCTGCTCTTTATATGAATTTGCTTTACTTTATGAGGACCTGCTGTGCGTGTATGTGTGTGTGTGCATGTGTGTTTATGGTTGTGTGCGCATCTCTGTGTGTATCTGTGTGTGTGTGTGTGTTTGTGCGTGTGTGCATTTGTGTGTGTGTGTGCGATTCTCTCTACTTGTATGTATGCGTCTGTGCGTGAATGTGCATTTTTGTGTGTGTGCGTGTCTGGGTATGTGTATATGCGTATTTAAGTGTGTGTGTGTGTTTATGTGCGCATATCTGTGTGTATGTCTGTGTGTTTGTCTGCATCTCTGTGTGTTGTGTGTGTGTATGTGTGTGTATATGTGTGTGTGTGTGTGTGTGTGTGTGTGTGTGTGTGTGTGTGTGTGTGTGTGTGTTTGTGTATGTGCATATTTGTGTGTGTTTTGTGTATGTATGTGTCCGTGTGCGTATTTCTGTGTGCGCGTATTTGTGTGTGCCTTTGTTCATATATGTGTGTCTTTTTCAGTTTCCCTGGGTGCTATGTGACTACACATCCAGTGTACTGGATCTAGAAGACCCAGCTGTGTTCAGAGATTTGTCTAAGCCCATCGGAGTGGTGAACCCTCGCCATGCTCAGGATGTCAGAGAGAAGTGAGTTACTTTATCCTTACTGTATATCAAAGGTTAAGGAGTAACCTTTAAAGTTCAGTAACTCATCTAAAGCCATTTTATTCTTAAACTACTGCATTATGTCTTATTCTGTATTTACAGAATAAATATTTTGGTATTTACAGACACCAAAAGAAGGGCGTTCATCCGAATGTAATGTTTTGTGTGTGTGTGTGTGTGTGTGTGTGTGTGTGTGTGTGTGTGTGTGTGTGTGTGTGTGTGTGTGTGTGTGTGTGTGTGTGTGTGCGTGCGCGCAGGTACGAGAGCTTTGAAGACCCTACAGGCACTGTTGATAAGTTCCACTACGGCACACACTACTCCAACGCAGCGGGCGTCATGCACTACATGATCCGCATGGAGCCTTTCACCAGACTGCACATCCAGCTGCAGAGCGGCAAGTAGGGTCACACTTCACACCGATCACACACTTCACAAATGACCGAGACAGATAGCATTGATGACTCTATACGTGACGGTCTAGTACTTGACTAGGAATTGCTTTCTCAATAGAAGACAGATATTTTTAGACATGACTGCCACAAACTCTCAGAGGTGACAGATATAAGTGCAGACTTTTCTTGTTGAAGGAAGACAAAACCGGATTCAATCAGCAACACACAACCAAATCCCCAACTTAATTAGTGCTACAGATAAAGGTGAAAAGAAATACAGGTGAGAAATTAAGCAAGGTCATGTGACATCCAGGGGCTAATGGGCAATTATGAAAATCAAGTGACCTGATCCTTTTTTTAATTTTTATTTGTTTGTTTGTTTGTTTCAAAACCTTCAGGACCAAATCAGATACCTATACTCTTTATATATTTATTTATTTTGAAATACAAAGTTTTTTTTTAAGCAGATCAACAGCAGATTTTTTTTTTTAAATCATCTCTACTTTAGTTAGAAGAAAGGGTTTTGCCCTAGTAATGATACCGGTGTCAAAAATCTCACAACAAATGCATAGTGTCATTATGTAGTACTTTATTAAGACAGTGCATTTATGTTGCCAAAATTGTCATTATTATTTACAATATTTTATTTATTTATTTATTTATTTATTTATGCCTAATGTGGTCAACAGTATTTTATTTTACTTTTTTTTTGTTCTTGTTTGTTCTGGTCATTGAAGCGATCTTTGCAGCCATTAGTGTGTTAAAGTCCTTAATGCTGCTGCATTCATCAGCTCCACAGATATAAGGATTTTACACGTGACACGATGAAAGATGTGTAAACATTGCTGGTCGAATTAAATTTTAGTTTGGAAGCTGAGATTAAAGAGAGTAGAGAGTGTGTCACTTTGCTTGGTCAGTAGATGGCAGTATTACACATGAAGCAAGCTGTGAAGCTGCGTTCTCTCCTACATTACCCAAGGGTGAGTTTATTTCATAGCTAAATTAACTATTGTGTGTGTGTGTGTGTGTGTGTAGGTTTGACTGCGCAGACAGACAGTTCCACTCAGTAGCAGCAGCATGGCAGGCTCGTATGGAGAGCCCTGCTGATGTAAAAGAGCTCATCCCTGAATTCTTCTACTTTCCAGAATTTCTGCAGAACATGAACGGTAGATATCCGACAGATCATCTCTCTTTATTCTATAATGTCTTTCGTATGGACAGCTCACCCCTTGTACATATCTCCTTATATCATATCGCTTTTTTTTACATTTATTATCATGTGGTTTGGCCACAAATCTGCATCAGGTTGTTTTTTCTTATGGTATTGTTCCTAATGCTCATGCAGAACCCGTCGTGTCGAGGTCATCTTATCCCGTGTGTCTTACTCATGGCATAATTACACACAGGATATTAGAAAGAATTCTCTTTATGTCTTTATGTGGCTCTTCTTGGTTTTACACAAACCAATAACATGCCAGTAGGTAGAGTGGATTTGCTGAGTTGCCTTAGGATCCATCGTGTTCCTGGTCAGAATAACTTACTGAAGATAAAAATTGCATAAATAACACCAGAAATGTGTGAGCCAGGGTCCTTATTAAGCCTGAGACACAATGAGTTTCTTTAAACAACAGAGAGCAGCTCTTAATTGTATTTATCTATCTATCTATCTATCTATCTATCTATCTATCTATCTATCTATCTATCTATCTATCTATTTATTTATTATTAATTCAAGTGTACAAATTATTTTTAAGTGTATAACTGAATATAAGGAATGAACACACTGGATAGAAGGTCATTTGGATTTTTGGTTTTCCTTGCTATAAAGCAATTTGAGCTGCTCCAGGATTGTTTTAACACATATTTTATTTCACAGGGTTCAATCTGGGCTGTCTACAGGTAAATCAGGAGTCTGTGAATGATGTAGTACTGCCACGCTGGGCCTCTTCCAGAGAAGATTTCATCAGAAAACATCGCCAGGCGCTGGTACTTTGCACGTGCAGACATATATATTTATACACACACACACATGCACCTGCACAGGCAGCACATCAGCATGGGCTGACACATATACAAATAGAAACCACGGATTCTTGGCTTTAAGTAGCATTCACACATGTTTACTGCTTATTTGCACACACACACACACACACACACACACACACACATACACAGACACATCGTTCATTGTGGTTGTGTTTACAGGAGAGTGAGTATGTTTCTGCTCACCTGCATGAGTGGATTGATCTGATATTTGGCTGTAAACAGCGAGGGCCAGAAGCTGTGGAGGCACTCAATGTCTTCTACTACTGCACATATGAAGGTAAGACACTTATGTCAGATTTTGGATTTCCACATCAGCCAGAACAAAAACAAAAATGAAGCTGTTTAACATTATACAAATGAGAAAATGAGGTAGGTGACAATGAGCGACAGGATGCAGCTAGGTAAAAGGTCATGCACTGGCAATAATAAACAAGTTACACAAGATGTGATATAAAGCAAACCTGAGAAACAAGCCACACCTGCTACACCAATATATACATGCTGTTTATGGGACAGACACAGAACTACAGTAAAGATGGTTGTTGTTTTTTTTTATTGCTTTTCAGGTGCTGTGGATCTGGATGCCATTGCCAATGAGACTGAACGCAAGGCTCTGGAGGGAATCATCAGTAACTTTGGGCAAACACCTTGTCAGCTTCTCAAGGTCGATCCTCATAACATATCAACCACTGTATCAGCTCTTGTGCAGCTCTATGAAACATGCATAAAAAATAGAAATGTGTTTTGAGACTTCATTCGCTATGTTTCAAAATACAGTAGACTACAGAATATCATTTAACTGCTGTGTATGGTTGTGCTTCAGGAACCCCATCCTCCCCGCATGTTAGCACAGAGCGCGTCCAGACGGCAGGCACGTATCAACTCTCTGCCTCCCAACCTCTTCGAGCACCTGGACAAACTGAGACCTTTCCTCGAGGTCAGACTCGCTTTTAGTGGAGACACTGGAAACACTGGCTTTTCTTATTAGAGAAATTCAAACAAGTTTGTGTGTCAATATCTTTGTGTGTGTGTGTGTGTGTGTGTGTGTGTGTGTGTGTGTGTGTGTGTGTGTGTGTGTGTGCACACAGGTGGTGAATGATGGTGTGCCTCTAGTGCAGGCTATTGTGCCCAGAAATCAGACTCGCTCCTTCATCATCCCAGGGTCTGATGTGCTGGTAAGACACAAGAGCATCTTCTTACACATATGCGCACCAATGTTTTTGCTTTATTTAGACCTGTCAATCAAATTTTTCTTATTCTACATGTTTACGTTTTCTGTCCTGTTTCTTTGGTAAACCAGGTGACTGTGAGTGCTAAAGGACAGATAGGAACACACAGCTGGCTGCCCTATGACAAGAGCATTGCCAATTATTTCACCTTTACTAAAGACCTCACTATGAGCAATCCAAAGTAAGCACAAACATGACACATGAACATGATCCAGTGATCTACTAATTAATATACTGTACTATACTATTCAGACTAAAACACACATGAAACGTTCTTCATTAGTGCACTGGTTTCAAAATTATTGGCACCCCACTAATCCTCACTTGAAAAGAGAAACGCACAGAGTCTCCTTCTGAAATATATCTAAGGCCAAACATATGTGGATACCTGACATCCCATTCCAGATCGAATCCCCCTTAGCTCTTATAATAAGCTCCACTCTTCTGGGAAAGCTTACCATAGATTTTTGGAACATGGCTGTGGAGATTTACCAATACAGCCACAAGAGCATTAGTGAGCTCATGTTGGGTGAGGAGGCAGGGTCGGTTTTCCGTCTCATCCCTGAGGTGTTCAGTGAGGTTGAGGTCAAGGCTCTGTGCAGTGAGGTTGAGGTCAAGGCTCTGTGAAGTTCTTACACTCCAACCTCAGCATGAGGTTGGAGTGTCTTCATGGAGCTTGCTGTGTGGACAGGGGTCTAAGTATAACTCTCTGTCTTGACAAACTGTTGTCTGTAGTGTTTCTTGTATGAACAGAGAATAGACTTGGATTTGTGCATGTAGACAATTCTCATTTTGATTCAAGTTTAATATGAACACAATTTTTTCCCCTCAGGAACTGTTTTTGTCATTTTGTTTTAGCTAGTTATTGATAACATTGTCTTGAAGGGTGCCAATACTTCTGGAATTGTTTCAGTAATGTGCCAGAAGCAGTTTTAAATTTAACGTGTGTGTGTGTGTACATTTAGAACGCAGCGGTTCCTGAGTGGCCCCTTCTCCCCAGGAGTGGACATGGGGTCCCAGGTGCTGGTGGTGTCCAGTGACGCTCGCCTGCTGTTCAGCGGGGGACACTGGGACTGCAGCCTCCGTGTCACCACACTGGCCAAGGGCAAACTGGTGGGCAGGATCTGCTGTCACATAGGTGAGACATGAAAACAAAACCAGACATTCAGAGATACACAATCAGTCATAAACACCCAGACATCCAGAGGGAAGAAGCCCTGTGTTATGATGTGATGCGTGATGCAAAATAGTCTTATAGCTGAATGGCGAAGTGAATGACTCGCTGAACAAACATGATAAAGTTAACAAGAGTTGTACTTTAAATAATTCCCTTTCAGAAACTATATGCCAATTATTATTTATACAACTAAATTTAATCCCAAATAAAAATTGCCACTTGTAAATAAGCCATCTATGCACTTCTGGTTAGATGCTAACTGCATTTCATTGGCTCTGTACTTGTACCTTGTACAATGACAATAAAGTTGAATCTAATCTAATCTAAAACTGGTCTTGGTTACAGTGTAACCGTGTAATAATAATATTGCCTGATCTCTAAATCTCAAGCACTTATTCTCTTGATGTTGTGTCTTTTAGATGTGGTGACATGTCTGGCTTTAGACCTGTGTGGTATCTACCTCATCTCAGGCTCTCGTGACACCACCTGCATGGTGTGGCAGGTTCTCCAGCAGGTCTGATCAACATTTAAAAAGAAATGACTTTATTCATGTTAGTAGACTGAATTGTAAAATGTAGAACGTTCAGGACTGCAGCAGGTTTTCCCAAGAAGATCAAGACATGTCTGAGCTAATATTCTGTAGTTATTTCTCACAATTATAATAATGAACAAGCAAAGTCCAGCTCAAATTATTTAAATTAGCATTGGTGTAGAGAAGTTTTCATCCCCCTCTCTCTCTCTCTCTCTCTCTCTCTCTCTCTCTCTCTCTCTCTCTCTCACTCTCTCTCTCTCTCTCTCTCTCTCTCTCTCTCTCTCTCTCTCTCTCTCTCTCTCTCTCTCGTGTAGGGTGGTTTCTCCAGTGGTCTGTCTCCACGACCAGTCCAGGTGCTGTGTGGTCATGATGCAGAGGTCACATGTGTCTCCATTAGCACAGAGCTGGACATGGCTATCTCAGGATCAAAAGTTAGTCACACTTAAAGCTAGTCAAGACATTGCCTTCGCCACACTGACACAAAGTACAGATTTTGTTTCACTTTCTGCATCTATCTCTCTCTCTCTCTCTCTCTCTCTCTCTCTCTCTCTCTCTCTCAGGATGGGACGGTGATCATGCACAGTGTTCGGAGAGGTCAGTATCTACGCACACTGCGTCCTCCCTGTGAGAGCTGCCTTTCTGTCCGTGTGAACCAGCTGCAGGTGGGAATGGAGGGACATGTAGTGGTACAGACCATGCTGGAGGGCTGCTCTGCTGGGAAGGCAAGTCATATATGTCATATATACATTTCTAAACGGCTTCATTGTTTATATACGAACCTGATGTACGAGTTTATATATTAATTTATGTACTTGTGTGAATATAATTGTGTTGAAGGAGAAGTTTGCGCTGCACGTGTACTCCGTGAACGGCACGCTGTTGGCGTCCGCCGTGTTGGAGGAGTCTGTGTCAGCGCTCTATTTGGTTTCTGACTACCTCATACTGGGCACACTACAGGGCAACCTGCACATTAAAGAACTGTTCAGGTAATCATCATCCATTAGTCTCTGCCTCATAATTTGCTCTGCCTCTATCCTGGTTTTACTAGAAGCTTTGTGTGATCGTTTAATTGGGTGTGTACTGTTAGAAAAAAAAAGATTCCATCATCCTTATCTGGTCTTCAGATTGTCCCTCTGGGGAAACCTTTATTGGAGTCCATAAAAAAAGTCTTGAGAGCACTAGGCAAAATGTTTTGGTTTGGCATGCTTGTTCAATGCAACACATCATTTCATTACAAATTATATCATCAGCAATAACTTGAGTGAAAAGTAGAATCTTGCCAAGAATTTTGGAGTTTCTTGGTATTTAGTATGTAGCGTGCACTCGAGCTGACTTGGACTCCACATGTTTGTGCAAAACCTTATGATCCATTTTAGATCAAATACATCAGCATGTCGCTTCAGTGGAAGAGTCTTACTTTTGTAAAAATCTGTATCCGTGTTCATGAAAATTCTTAGTGCAAAGACTTGCTCCTACTGTATAGTGACATGATTCTAAGAAATGTGGGCGTTTCCCCTTAGAATTAAAGAGAAGATCCTAGTAAAGATAAAACCATTAAAAGAGCTCTTAAGGTCAAAAAGTCTTAGGAGTAGTGAGGAGGAGTTTTAAGATTATCTTTAGTAGAGGTGAAGAGGGTTAATAAAATGCTACAGATGAGATCGTGTAAGGATTATTTTTGTGACCAATCATATTAGAGATAACATCTCCCGTTCTGCCGCTATGGCATTTAGAGATACGCTAACATCTCCGAATCAGAGCCAAAACACCAAAAGCAGCAGAAATGATAGAATTTGGTGCTATGACGTTTCTGTGCTGTGTCAGAAATGCTCACATTTACATTTATCACATTTGTAACATACAGATCTCTAATACGATCAGTCAAAAACGTAATCCTTACACGATGTAGCTTCAAATATCTTAACATAGAGACAAAGTCAAGGCTTATAATAGACCAGATTTTAAAAGCACTCCTATTTGTTTATTTTTTAACTGAACAACCAATCACAGTGTTTTAAAGAATGTGTCGTACCTAGTAACAGGTTAAGCCCCGCCTCCTGTGCACGATAAAAGTTGTTGCTCTGAGATCGGTCCTGAATCACTCGTAAGATAAGATTCCTAGTTAGAACATTTGAAGTTAAGAGCTCTCCGAGATCATTCCTTGAATCTTTATGATTACGGGTACAGAGTCTTCTGTAAAAATGAATTAACATTATTATAGATTTTTTTTTAATTTTTTTTTAATTTTCCAGTTGAAAATCCCAGATTTTCCATCTCATTTTTGTACATTTGTACCCCACTATATGTATAACTATATGTATTATTAATGAATATTCTGTGTGTATATGCTGCAGCTTAGGGGAGGCTGCTAAGCCCTTGGCACTGATGCTTCCCATTCGCAGTATATCAGTCACCAAGGAGAGCAGTCACATTCTGGTGGGACTGGAGGACGGCAAACTCATCGTTGTGGGAGCTGGAAAACCAGAGGAGGTAACAAAGTGCACTTTAGTGTTGAAGATGGTGTAATATGTAAAATTGATAGAATTGTAAGAATAATTCATAATCACTTTTAAAAAAAGGCATCATGCACTAAATGTACATTCACCGAGCACTGTATTAGGAACACCTACACATTCACACAGTTACCAAATCAGCCAATCATGCCTCAGCAGTGCACTGCATAAAATCACGCAGATACGGACCGACAGCTACAGATAATATTCATCTCCACCATATCAGAATGAGGAAAACGTGTAAATCTCAGTGACTCTTTGAATGCTAGGGCCAGACAAGCTGGTTTGGGTTTTTCTGTAAGTGTTTATCTACTGGGAAACATCAGGTGAACAACAGTTCTGCAGATGGAAACATTTTGTTGATGAGAGAGATTAATGGAGAATGGCAAGACTGCTTTGAGCTGACAGAAAGACTTGAGGTGGATGAGATACTACAGCAGAAGATCATGTCAGGTTCCACTTCTGTCAGCCAAGAACCGAAAGCTGCAGCGGACACAGACTCGACGAAACAAACTGACAGTTGTAGCCTGGTCTGATGAATTTTGATTTCTGCTGTGGCACATAGATGGTAGGGTCAGAAATCGGCATCAACACCGTAACCCCATGGACCCAATCTGCCTTGTGTCAACAATCTAGCCTGGTGGAGGTGGTGTAATGGTGTGGGCAAGGGCGTCGATTTGGGTAGGGACGGTAGGGACGGTAGGGACATGTCCTTACCAATATCCAGGGAACACTCAATTGTCCCTAGCAATAATTCGAACAAGCCTATATATATTTATACATAACCACTGATATCCGTCTGTGTCTTGTGCTTTTTTACTTATTTCGTTTAACATTTATCCAGGAATCATTAAATAAGATGAAAATAGCGCAACTTGTGGAACACAAACGGTTAACAGATTTACCCCCTGCAATGAATCCCGCCTCTGTAACTCAACTCTCTAAAATGATTGGCCTTTGCCTTTTTTGAGTCCTGCCTCTCTAACCCACGTCGCTGTTTGATTGGCTTTGTCTTTCTCGCTCATGTGTTGAGGTCGGCTGCTGCAGCTATATTCCGTTGTATGAAGCAATATGCAACGTGATTATGCAGGCTACCGGTATGTGAGGAAGAAAGTATTCTTATAACAACAGTTTTATGCACAAAATATGGGGAATGTTGTCCCCACAAATGTCAAATAAATTATGTCCCCACCAATGTCAAAGTCAAACTTTCGCCATTGGGTGTGGGGAATGTTTCTTGGCACAATTTGGGCTGTTAATACCAATCAATTGGCTATTATTGTGACTGATTATGTACATCTCTTCACAAATCTACAGTTTACCATCTTCTAACGGCTATTTCCAGCATGATAATGGACCGTGTCACAAAGCAAAAGTCTTTACAATTGCTTTAGCCAACTTCCTTCAGTCACCTTCCCAGTCACCAGATCGCAATCCAGTAGGTCACTTTTGGGATCTGGCAGAACTAGGGATTCACAGCATCTGAAAATCTGCGTGACGTAGTCATGTCAACACCACGCAAAATCTCAAAAGAATCTTTCCAGCATCTTGTGGGAAACAAATTTATTTGAAGCAGCTTTACAGAACATAAGAAACATAATACAAAACGTTTAACATTATACAAAGATTAATATTATACAAAAATTCAAGATTAATATTAGTTATATTTAAATGTGTTTGTATTTATCCCCAATGGACAAGCCTGAGGTGACTGAGGTGAGAAAAAACTCCCTTAGATGAAGAATAAAATGAAGAAACCTTGAGAAGAACCAGACTCAAAAGGGAACCTCATCCTCATTTGGGTGACACTGGAGGGTGTGATTATAAATATACAGTCTGACAATTGTGTATTGATGAGGAAGTAGTCGGTATTTGCTCTTCTGCGTATACTTCATGAAGCAGAGTCCAACTGGAGCTTTAGATGAAAACAGCATAATTTCATGAAGTACCGAGGCTTGTTTTGAGAGCAAAGTAAACCCTACACAGTATTAGTACAGTGTTCCTAATAAAGTGCTCAGTGAGTGTAAGCTCATACTTAAAAATTAATATGTTAATACATTTTTAATAAACAATCATTTGTGTGTGTATATGTATGTTTGTGATTTGTGGAAATAAAATTTACATTGCGTTTGTGTTGCTCCAGTTGCGCTCAGGTCACTTGACTCGACGGCTTTGGGGATTAACACGCAGAATCTCTCAGGTGTCTGCAGGAGAGACGGAGTACAACCCTACAGAGCATGCTGGGAAATGATCATCATACACGCTTCACATGCCTTCAGTAGGCCTCGTCAAACACACACACCTCTGAGATGCTGAGTCTGAACACAGGTTGACTTACTTGGGGCTGCTGCTCTGGTTTTATGGAATAAAGCAGAGTCGTCCAAAGCTGCACTTTTTTTTAAAGGGAAAGGAACATTTCTATTTCTTTGTTTTGGATTGTATTTTAAGTAGAAATCATTCCAAAGATTGCGAGTCGGAGAGAAGCTTATGCTCACACGAACTGGGACGTGAGCGTGGAGTCAGTCTCAGAGCCAGGAGGAATTCTGGAATAACACACACCGTCTACATCGAGCATGAAGCTGATGGCACACACACCTCTTTCGTGCTGCTGGACAAGGCTGGAGTGTGTCAGCAGTAACGTTCACTCCTGCTCTGCAGTTCTGTCGCTGTGTAAAACTTTACAAACTACCCACACACTTACATAACAACAAAGATCTTGTACCTGTGTGTGTGTGTTCGGGCTTGAGAGAGAGAAGAGAAAGCAAGAGCATTCTTTTGTGTGTGTGTGTATGTGTGTATCCTGAGCTTATAAGCTGTTGCTCAAAGCAATAATCAATGCACAGGTTCTGTTTAGTCTTTTTCACATTTGCTTGATATTCTGTTCTTAATGCACTATCGAGTTTTAAAAACGTGTGCCTTAAAAATTCTGTCTGGTGTTTATATTGTACAACACTGTTACACAAATCTATATATATGTAATCACATTGTTCATGTTCCAGTCATGATTATTGCTTTGTGTTGTTTGTTTTGTAGTTTTTTTTAGCGGGCTTGTGCACTGGTTCTTTTTTTTTTTTTCTTCCGTTCATTTATCTTATAAGAAGTGCCTTTCTAATTCCTGTGTTAAAACGTACCTTTTTCTCCTCTCTGCATTCTTGCCCCGATCTTTCTTAAGCTGTGAAGTGCCTCAGTGACTCAAATCATTAGAAGCAAACAAGTCTCAGCAAAACACATCTCTGCTTTTTACACTGGTCATGGATGTAAGTCTTGGTGTTACGCAGTATGCCAGCCTTTTTGAGTCCACACTGGTATGTTTTTCTCTTTTTTTTTTTTTTGGTATAACACTGAATCCTTTGAAGAGTGTTGGGTGTCTGTGGAACACATGGGAATGCAGCCACGCTGAGCTCGAGCTGCAGGATTGCCCAGCACACGTCCTCTTTACCAGCACAGCTTTCCCTGCTCGCTTCTTCTACTGCCGTACACGTCAAACACTGGCAAGCGATAAACGTTTCATTGATTTTAAGCACTCGCAAACGCTGTTTTGTTCGATTGTACCGCACCTCAGTGCTCCAACATGCGTGCACACACTTTTTTTTTCTCCTACTACAATTTGCTTGTCAAACTGAAGCCATGTCGTCTAGTCTCATGTGTAGTGAATGATGCTGTGCAGAGTGAATGAGTCTTTTCATGTTCGCACCACTGCCTGTTCATGCCCTGCACATTGAGTAAACACATTGGGAATAAACGTCACGAGGAGATGCCCTGCGGTGGGCTCTGGCACGCACACTGCTGGGAGATTTGTCTTTACACAAATCATATAGCTGTGCACATAGCTGGCTGGTGCTGCACACCTACTTTGCAGTCTGTTTCTCTAAATTTGAGTTTCTGATCTTTTTACAGCGTGAACTTGAAATACATCGTGTTTATCTCAATTGTCCTGTCGCCTCATTTGGAATATCAGGCATCCTAGGAGGATGAGGAAGATCACAGTGATTAATAAAACCACCAGTGAGATATATATATACACACACACATACATATATACACACACACACACACACACAAATTTAAGACAAATATAAACAGTAAAAGAAGTAACTCCTGGGATTAGGGTTAGTGATTATTACAGGGTTTCTACTCCTTCTGGACTTTTCTGTACCCTCATTTTCACAACCTTTGTTTCAGATTGTGAGTGAGATGAGAATACACTCAGTACTGGATTCAGTTCAGTCCTTCTTTTATAGTTATGATAAGTAGTTTAACAACATACAGCACAATAACAGTTATACAAGTTTTGCTTGTTTGTGTATCAGACTAAGCTGCCTGGTACAAGAGCACTGCATATAAACTTCTAAGACCGCTAAGACTTCATCTTACGTGATTTTATACATGATTATTTTTATTGCATTTGGGAGACACTTTAAACCAGAGTGACGTACAGTAATGCTTTTGAAGCATTGATACTACTGTTTCAATAGGAATAAGGGTTAGGGCTCCAGACTCCAGACTAACCTTAAGCCCAGGAGTTACTGTAATACAGTCACAACATCTGTATAATACAAAATAATTCCAACTAAGCAGCTTAGAAGATTTTTTAGCTTTCTCAAATTCGTATCTTATTGCTGTTCTGTGTTTTCACTGAACAAGTGTTTAGTATAAATGTGTGGCTTATTTAATGGCAAGAAAATCAAAAATTTTGATTTTCAGCTTGCACTATTCTCTAATGTCTGTGCTTAATTATATGGGCTCTAATTGACCAACTATAGTGTGCTTGGTAGTTAATGTAGAGTCAGAAGATGGTAAGTATCGATAGGCTTGCAGTCTATTGTGCTAAAAAAAAAAAAAAAAGCACACAAACCGTATTTTAGAATTATTTTTAAGGAGACGTTCCAGAATTTCAAAAGGTTTTGTTTAAGCATTTGAGTATTTGATTCAAGACTGCGATCAGACCCAGGATATCTCCACATAAAGCAATTACTTAAGATGAAGATAATTAATAAGCCACATAACCTGTCATCATTAAGGAGAAGCAGTAAGATGAAGATAATTAATAAGCCACATAACCTGTCATCATTAAGGAGAAGCAGTACGGATTTATAATAAGATCACAATATTGCATTAAAATGCCAAATCATTAGCAACATGAAATGACAGACATACACATTTACACACATAGTAAATAAAAAGTTTTAAAATTTTAAAGCAATAAAAGAAAAAAAATGTGTCTCTCTCTTTAAAATGCCTCACTCCGCACCTCCCTCCTCTTGTCCTGACGTGTCAACCCAATCAGGGTTGAAAAGGTCACAGTTACCCTACATTTATCTGGCCGAGGAATCCTTTGATGCGTTCGTGGGCCGAACATCCTGTAGCTCTATCCATAAACACCCCAAGGGGGACAATAGAGCTGGGGGGTTGGAGGGAGACAGCCTGTGGCCTTGCCAGCCAGAGCACGCTAAAAGAGAGAGACCGAATGAGAGAGGAACGAGTGGAGGGGGAAGTGGGGAGGAGGGGATGTTGGTTATGGTCGCTATTCTGTCTCTGATCTACCAGGCTGACAATGGGAGGAGGGCTCGACACCTCGCTCTCCATAAAAGCAGGTATCTCCTTCCCAGTCCTGAGGCAGGGGGAAGGAGGAAGAGAAATGGAAAGCCCCTGACAATTACTTGTTGTTTGAGTGCTTACTGTTAGAACCACAAGCACTTGTGAACAACCGCAAATCCTCTCCTCCACTCCCAGATTCACTGCTGACCACCTATTCGTTACCCGCTGGAAAGCGACAGGATGAGCTGGCTTTCTTTTCAGGGTCTTCAAGGATTATGGGATTGGTCTTGCAAAGTAAATGCCATCAAGTGCTGAATTCACTGACGCTATGATACATCAGATCGGTTTATGTGATGCTATGAAATGTGGACATCCGGATATTTAAAACGAGACTTTTCTGCCTACATGATTCATGTTGGTCCTTGAGTTACTTTGTTATCACACACACACACACACACACACACACACACACACACACACACACACAGAGTGGTGTTTAATGACAAATCAATGGTGATATCAACCCCATTTCTGTTCTCTGATATAAGAATCTAAAGTATCTTTATCTTCAACTCCTGAAGTTCTGTGTACGAGGTAAAAAACATCTCACAACACTCATAAAAAGGGTTAAAGTTATTGAAAAGAATACAATATGGTACATGTACATGCTTTACTCAATCAGTTACATTTAATATGTTTATCAGATCAAATCTACCTGCTGATATCTACTACTACTAATCTACTGCCCTAACGTGATGAATTGTAAAACTGTATTTTCAGCATTTGTCCACTGAGTCTACATATATTTCCTCATAGGCTAAATTACAATCAGTTTAACCTTTCAATTCATACACTTAAAATTATTCTAGAAAAAAGGAAGCCTTTCTGTCTTTCAATTTTTTTTTGTTACCGCATCACACAAGAAAGCTTTGTACTGCTCGTCATTTTCAGTTGGTTGAAAGAAAATGAGGTGGACAACACGAAGCAAACAGCAAGACCACTGTGAGAAAGCAAACACAAATCAACAGCTGCGTTTAAACTGAAAAAGCAGACAATTCCACAAACATGAGTGTCAATACAGCAATGTGCAAGCCAGTTGTTGTTGTGGCCCTGATGAAGAAACAGACTAGGAAATAAAGCAGCATAGATTTCATTTCATTTGATTTGCTGACATGGAAAATATATGGTAAAGATCAAGACAAATAATTGCTGGAAATAAATGATTTCAACACACGCAACAGGTTTATGCTGATTTTAAGAAATTAAAACGTCTTGAAAAATAACAAACTGAACAGCTTAAAAATAATACTGTACACAATAAAGATCTTTAAAGAGTAAAACTCTTTTTAAAAAATCATAATTTGCATTTTTATTTAAAGCTGTATATTTTTTCTTTTCTCAGTTTTCTAAGGAATTTGATGTTATTTTGTTCCAGGCTCAGAACTCGATTATCTCTGCAGGTAGACACCCAGACATCCTAGATAAAGTCTTTAACGCATTACCTCTTATGGATCTTTACTTCAAATACAAAAATGATTGGCATTCTTATAATGTATGCGTAAAATATTTTTGTATGTATTCCCATTTATTTCCCTGCTTAAAGTATAGCATATTTGTCTATGAATATTTTTTGTGAACACATATTTACATGTACACACTGTGAAGACATTTGTGAAAAAGTGCTATTTGATTAGAAAGCCATTTATATTTTGTGGATGTGTAAATCCCCATGTATCAGACTGGTGCTGAGGTTTATACTGTGCAGCCTGATGTATCAACTGTGCTTTACTAAACTGAGGCTGTAAACAGCTAGTGGATGCTGAGACACATATCTGTTTTATTCTCTTTCCTTTTTCTCAGTAGTCACATACTTCTCTTTCTGTGTCTCTTTGAAGCTCTCATCTCATTGTATTTTGGGGGCTGTATCCATTTGTTGCCCTCTGAAGTATCCAGACTTCATGTGGTGCATCCCTGTGGCTTTACGACCGCTGGCACTGACCGCTTGTTTATCTAAAAGACCTTCAATCCTTCTGATTGAAAAAAAGAAGAAGACAGGACTATCTGTCTCAAGTGAAGAAGAGCACAGGTAGAGACTACAGGTCTATACACTACCTCGAATAGGATAATATGGGACAATTTGTGAATAATAAATTAATTATTCTTGGAGGAAAATCTGAACATTCACCAGAAAACACTTATGTGTGCTTAGATTAAAAAGCTAGATAATGAATGGAGAACTAAAAAGATCATGCGTGAAGAAGTCATGTGTGAAAAGTCCACTATATGTAAAAGGTGTGCAAAACATCTGAGGTCTAAAATCCATGTGTAAATTTGACACTTGAATCAGATGATTCACATCATCATCATCATCA